>NC_143012.1:223656833-223972667 GCF_055824585.1 Amblyomma mixtum | reverse complement strand
CTCTACTCTCTCAAGCCAAAGCGCATTATCGAGAGTAGCAGCTCAAAAGACGGTGGCAAAAGTAAGAGGAACAGAGCAGGAGCGCTAACTCACAACTGAAGTTTATTGATAGGAAACCCAGCGAATATAAAGAAATTGCAGGCAAATAATCATACAACCGGACTTCTTGTCCCCACTTGCTTTGTATTCGCCTTGTTTCCTATCAACTTCAGTTTTGAGTTAGCGCTAGTCCAGTGTATTCTTACTTTTCTACGAGGAAGCCAAAAACAAAAGTAGCCTATGAGCTTATAGAAACATACTATATCAAGTTAAAGGGTGACCGGCATTTGTGACACTTCTGTTATCCTGTATAATGCGGAAAACAAAAACTTTACTGAGATTGTGTTGATTTGTGCGCAAGTTTAATTTGCCTTCTCTACCCACGTTTTTAGGCACGTATGTACACTGCCTATATAAGCAGCAAAGAAAACAAATAAAACAAGCTGATAATTTGCTCTCTTTCCGTCTTCTCACTGTTCCTGTGTTCGCCGTTTATGTCTGCGCAACTCATTCCTAGCAATAGACATGCACCAACTCACCCAATAAGAAGTTGTTATGGTAATCATACGTAGATTCCTTAAGCACTTCCATGTGAATACTACCCACATGGGGGATCACAGCGGCAGCAGTTGATAGAAGCAAGAGTTCGGCCAGGGTCTTGCTTAAGAAATTCAGGGCATAGCTTGCAGAGATTTTTTCTTTCCTGTTTCTTTTTCCATTTCACCATTGGTAATCCTCGCCATTGTTACCAGAAACCACAAATTACTACTGTTGTCTATCACCCCTGATGTCACAGGCGAGCGCTATCAAGAGAGAAGAGGCGAGAGAATCGGTTCGAGAAAGAATCGGTAATTTCAATCCAAGAAGGACAAAAGCCAGTGTGTCGAAAAACATGTTTCCGGAAAGAGCCAGTCTTGCTACAGGATCTTTGGTAAACAGAGTCGAAACAAAGGGGACGGTGCGCGCAATTTCCCAGCAATTGTCGGTGTGCGCAGGGGAATCAATCCGAGCCGCAATGATCGGCGCAGTCGGGGAAGCATCGGAAAGTGACGTCAGTGCCACGCTGTCCAAGTAAGCAAGCGCACTGGCCGTCTCTCCCGATCCGCCGAGCCGGCCCTGAGAAATTGTGTCCGTCCGTCCGAGAAGAGTTGGTACAGAAAAAAAAAAACATCTACTTCGCAGTCAAGAGATATAATTGCTTTTGAAGAAATGAAATACGCAGTAAACTGCCGCACTTCTCCGTAGGCACTTCAACCGCGCCGTAAAGGTTTGGTTTGGTTTATGGAGTTTAACGTCCCAAAGCGACTGAGGCTATGAGAGACGCCGTAGTGGAGGGCTCCGGAAATTTCGACCACCAGGGGTTCTTTAATGTGCACTGACATCGCACAGTACACGGGCTTCTAGAATTTCTCCTCCAAAGAAATTTAACCGCCGCGGCCGGGATCGAACCCACGTCTTTCGGGTCAGCAGCCGAGCACCATAACCATTGAGCCACCGCGGCGGCTGCGCCGTAAAGGAGGGGTAGAAGGTGGCAGTGATACAGAAAGAAGTGCCGAGGTTGAGGGCTCCAGAAAAATTTCGACCATCTGGGGATCTTTAAGGTGCACTGACATCACTTCTACAAGGCTATACGGGGGAAGGACCCGTCAGACCAAGAAGCCCTTCCAATCGAGTTGCGCAAGAGCAGACGAGTTAAATCCTCCCCAACAATATGCATGCAGGATGCCTTGAAGGCCGGAGGAGGGCCAGGGCGAGAACGCAGGCAAAAAATACGAAGGGAACGAAAGTGCCGTATATGTCGATGTGGCAGAATATCGACTCGAGGACAAGGCCACCTTTGCTGCAGGCGCGGTGAGCATCTCCCGCGAGTTAGCAGCCATGGTGGTCACGGACAAAGTAGTGGAGGCAGAGGAGGCTGCTTTCGCCCTAGGAATCGTTCAGGAAGGTGTTAAAACATTTCTTAGCGATTCCAAGACGGCACTCCGCAACTTTGCGAGGGGGACGCATCTGCGCCACAGCCTACAGAATTCTAAAACGTTACCTAAAGACAGGAGCAAAGTGGACTTGGTCAGGGTCCCGGCCCACGTGGGTAATCCAGGTAATGAAGCCGCCCACCGCTGCGCTCGGGGTTTTGTTAGCCGAGCAGGTGAGGAGGCTTCTGACACGGGAGCTCCCCGATGTGAGGTCCTGGATTCGTATCAGGCCATAACGCAATACACAGAGTTCCGAGTGCGCCTGCCTCCTCCGCACGATTCGCGCAACAGAGAACAGGCTACCACGCGCCGACAGCTGCAGACGTCGTCGTAGCTCAACCCGTGGACATACTCTATCATATTCCCCGATCTGGTAAACCCGTTCTGTCAATTGTGTGGCGAGCCTGCCACTTCGGAAAGCGTAACCTGGGACTGCTCGGAGGATCCGCCGCCGGTAGATCTAGTTACATCTCCCTCTCCTGCACAATGGGAAGCGGTTCTCGGCATTTCGGACCCTCGCGTTCAGTCGAGGGCAATGACGAGAGCGCTAGAGCTCGCCGACAGTCTACAAATGGCGGCCACCTGGAGCGGCTGATTGACCCAGTACACCCGCCATTTGATTTGCTGATGTTTCTCTCTCTGCACTGACATCGCACATCACACGATCGCGTTTTACGCTACATCTTTTATTGAAGTACGTGATGTAAGCATGACCTCAATTGTAGGAAAGACATAGTTCATTCTAGGACGACGCATTAAGTGCGAACATCGGACTCGTGTATAGCCTTGGTTATTTGGCTGCTGAACGTGTCCCTCCATTGCCCGTATTTTTTTCTTTGAACTAGGCAGCGCTCATCCCAGTCGAAACAAACAACAGAATGGTTTCAAAACACGACAAATTTTTTTAAGTTTTGTCGTAACGACACATTATATTTGTACTAGTATTATCTAGTACCGTAGTTTTTTCTGTGGTACTTTTCTGTAATCTGAAGATCTGTAGAACTTTTTCTGTTGTAATTACATAAAATTCTGTGGTCACAAGAAAAATTTCTGTTCTTACAACAAGTTTTTGGTCAATACCAATACAGAAAATCTTTTTTGACGACAGAAACATTTCTGTTGTGTTTTTCCATTGGGTTGGTTCCCGCGGCTACTTTCGCGGCTTGGAGAGCCTCCGCCACCGGCCACTTTTCTCTGCCGAACAACGGGCTTGGCTTCCTGCACTGTTTTTCAAGCTTTACGTGCGGTCGCGTTCAGGCGCTCCTGCTTTTCGAGCTAGGCAGCGTGCTTAGAAAAAAAATTTAAAATTGGTTTTTGATGAAAGGACAAGGAGCAGTAACTGTCCCACATATCGGTGGACACCGAACCGCACCGTAAGCGATGGGGTAAAGGAGAAAGTGAAAGAAAGAAAGAAAGAAAGAAAGGAAGAAAGAAAGAAAAAAAGAAAGAAAGAAAGAAATAAAGAAAGAAAGGAAGAGAGAAAGAGAGAAAGAAAGAAAGAAAGAAAGGAAGAAAGAAAGAAAGAAAGAAAGAAAGAAAGAAAGAAAGGAAGGAAGGAAGGAAGGAAGGAAGGAAGGAAGGAAGGAAGGAAGGAAGAAAGAAAGAAAGAAAGAAAGAAAGAAAGAAGGAAAGAAGGAAAGAAGGAAAGAAAGAAAGAAAGAAAGAAAGAAAGAAAGAAAGAAAGAAAGAAAGAAAGAAAGAAAGAAAGAAAGAAAGAAAGAAAGAAAGAAAGAAAGAAAGAAAGAAAGGAAGAAAGAAAGAAAGAAAGAAAGAAAGAAAGAGATACCGTAGCAGGTACCGTAGGTAGAGGTATCGTAGAAGGTAGGCGCCTCTCGCTGATTTCGCCTGATGTCAATTTTTACACAACACAGCACTCGCCCGCTCTTCAGCGGTCTTGGCAAACATTCGCGGCGCAGAACACGCATATGAAGCAATACGAGCACGGCGATTTAGAACGCATGTCGTGAGAGGCTGTCGAGATGGCCGTGCGGCCTAAGTCATCGATTAACGAGCTTTTTCTGTTCGCACCACCACTGATTATAACCTTGGTCGGGGATATAGTTCGTTTTTTTTTTCTGCTGAGCACAGTGCGAACGTAAAGCCCCGCTATGTCTCAGATAAGTTCGACTTCATGATCAGCCTCAGGTTCGTTATTGTTTTCATGCAAAATTTGCCTTGTTTTCTGAAAACTTGAGTGAAAGCTTTAAATGCCTAATATGGTCCTAGCTTTCTCTGCATCATTGCCAACAAGCAACTACCACTACTTACTCAGCGGTACTGCAATTATACCGGTGTTGTTGGAACCGAATTCATCATTCTGTTTATGAAGCAAAGAGGGTGTGTGTGCTTCACAGTCGTGCTCTTTCCGTAGTGTCTGTCGCCGAAATGCCACGTCCAAAGTCAAATTGCAACTACTTGTAACAATCGTGTTGCTACATTCTCGTCTTATTGCTTTCAGCGTCACGATTATCAAAATAAGTTGCAGCGAACTCTTTTATCCCAGACAAAATATCACGCAGTGCTTCCGAGAATATATGTCACCTAACTCGTTCCTGACTGCGAAAAGCCGTTGAAGGAACCAGTAACAGGTCATTACGTGTCCTGTAACTGCTCTAATATGGAGGTGCTTGTCACGCTAGGCATATGTTGTTATGCATTCAACCGTTTGTTTAAACATACCAATTTGTATTTCCCTTATTTTTATAAATACACATACGTCCAACTTCCTTCAATATATTGCTTTATCAAATGGTTTGTGTTTAAAACATGGCCGATTTAAACTTACGCTTAACGCAGCGGCCTATGAATCATGGCGTCGAACTGCACCTTTCATCGAATACTGGTGGTGGCGTGAAAGTTCTCTGCAGTGTCCCAGCCAGTGCCCCCCCCCCCCCCCCCCCCCCCCCGAAAAAAAAAAAGCTTTTGCATATTTTCCTGGACGTCCGTTTTTGGGCTCTCTTAGGGCGAGATGTAATTTTTGACGTAGAACTGGAAAGCTTTTTCCTCCGTGATGCGTCAAGTAGTCCCCTACTTTGTACGTTCACCGTGTTAGTTGCTGTCTTATTTCACACAATTCCACATTCTACACGTTGGCAGTTACACGAGCACTATTCGTAGTGATTGTCGAGGTATCGTGGTCCCCCCCGTTGTCTTGCCATGCCGCCGGCGCGATGACGACGGCGGAGCCATTCACCTGCGGTTGCGGTGGCCAGCAACCTCCTTGGGGTGGCAAAGGGCCACCCATTCATGCCTTTATCTCACCATGGGACACAGCGACGCCAGCGAGGGGATCACCCCTTTTTGGCTTGACAAGGAGCGCCGACCAGCCGCCTCGAAGGAGGGTACTGAGGGCAGAACAAAGCCACTTCCCAGAACTGGGTAATGAAGGCCGCTAATCCCACAGGTGAAATGTCCGGGCAGGTGCTTTGACCTTCGCAGACATGCCGTGGCGGGATATCTCAGCCGTCGGCTTGTTTCCCCTGGTATCCACAACGAATACATGCTGGCGTAAACGTTAACATTCAAAGATTGAGTAATGGTATAACGTCTATAGCGTTCGCCATTTATTTTTCAACAACAAAGCGCACAAAATTTTTTGTGTAAATAAAATAAATAAAAAATCGTTTCTATTTTTTTTTCTTTTTTGATATGCGGAAATCTGCCCCCCCCCCCCCCCCCTCTTTCCTCTCCCCCCTAAAACCACGCTCTGGGACCGCCACTTGTCCCAGCTCACTTGACTTTCAGCTTTGGATACATCACAGCTTGTAGAACATTTATGGGCTGGCTAAAGAAGTCTACCGTGGAGTGCGTCGTGTTAATGAAGTGTCCAACAGGTGGGATATGGTACTGCACCGACAGCTACAGTTCACACTTTCGCGGATTGCTCAACCGTTCACAGGTCTCTGGTCAAAATTTGTCCGACCATTCATCCCTCCGTCCATTTCACCCGCAAGTCTACACGCACGACAGCACACCAACTTACCTGTTCTCTAACTCACTGCAGCGTTTTCCTCCCCAGGAAGGCGTACTCACGCGGATCGTCCGTGACGGCTATAAGTCATTGTGGTATCAGAAAATTGAATAAACATAACGCTTGAAGGTAATGCAATAGAGAATTTGTGGTCCATGTCATACGGGCTAGCGCAATAGCACTGCAAACTACCGAGACACTCATGAACAGCAGTAAAGTGAGGCCTAGAGGTAGGCATTTCCCACACCACTACACACCGATGTCGGCCTAGCTACTAGAGATGTCTCTGCTTTCTAACAGGAAAAAGAGGCTACTTTCATACAAAACAAAGGAGACAGGTATCCCCACCACTGACTGTTTCCGCAAGTAAACTATGTCAGGGCAGACCTTGTGTCTCAAGTAGAATAAATCAAAGCATTACGCATCTGGATACTATACTTTTATTTCGCAATCGCTTTTGCTCCCTAATCGCACTAAAATATAACCAGTAATCCGAAACGTAGAAATTGAAACAAAACAAATCCATTACGTCAGACATCACGAGTTTCAGAGTGGAGGGACTGATATTTCAGTAATAAATAGAAATCTCTCATAATGGAAGTGCCTTTCGCGACCGTGCAAGCACGTACACATTAATAGAGTGATGCGCAATCAAATTTCAGTGCGACGAAACCACGATGGAATTGCTAGCAGTGCCTCCTTAAGTTGTGCTCCTGGAGATCCTTCTGTTAGCAAATTGCGATTATGCGCGGGCGGTTTCACGGTCTAAAGGGGCTAGCAGAATGCGGTGCTTACGTTTTTATTTGGCACCACAAACAGCTCTTTAATAATCAGGTGCTATTTTACACTAAACGCTCTGACACCCCATCAGTCCACTCGTCAATGACAGGTTCCGAGCAAATTTCGCGAATATGAAATCCGATCAACGCAATTTCCCGGATGTTGAATTCAAAACACTAGCTCCTGGGCACCAAAGCGGCTCTCCGAGCTGCCGTGTACGAGCACGATCGTTCCGGGATCTACCGCGGAGGAAAATCACCGTTCTCTCTGACACGAAAGATGACAGTGTTTCCAGGCAAGAAGGACAAAAGCCAGTGGGTCGAAAAACATGTTTCCGGAAAGAGCCAGCCTTGCTACACGATCTTTGGTAAACAGAGTCGAAACAAAGGGACGGTGCGCGCAACTTCCCAGCAATTGTCGGTATGCGCAGAGGAATCAATCCGAGCCGCGATGATCGCCGCAGTCGGGGAAACATCCGGACAGCGACGTCAGCGCCATGCCGTCCAAGCAAGCCCGCGCAATGGCCGCGTCTCCCGATCCGCCGAGTCGGCCCTGAGGAGTTGTGTCCATCCGCGGGGAAAATGTGAGGATATTCGCGTAACACGTGGGGGTTGCGCCCAGCGCCCGTGGCAAGCCAAACACTCGCGCACATGTGCAGCGGGCGGGGCCAACGACGATTTGCAAGAACGCGCTCTCGGGATAATGGTCTTCATATGAACCCTGCGCCGGCATACTTTCACTCGCTTGCAACTTCAACGGCGCGCTTCTTCTAAGAAGTTGCGTGCAATGTTGCAAAATATGGGGAGGCATTCGGGCCGTTGCAGATGTGCAGTGGGGAAATAGAAGGCCGGAAGGCATTAAACGAAATCTAACAGAAAGTGGTCAAGTTAAGCACTGTAAGGTTTCAGCTTCAAGCCGTTAGAGTAGGAATGAAAAGGCTGAGCGTTCGTGAGCATCAGCCGCCGTCTTGCTAGAGAAATCTGTCCAGTTTGAATTCTATGTTATACTGGCGCAGTTTCACTGGGACTAGGGCTACGGTAAGAAACTTTTGGAAGCAAGGGCAAGTAAATGGGCCCCACGATAACTGAAGAACACAAACCTCTGACATTCGTTCCCAAAGAATAACTGCAATGCTACTCTATGTCATGCGGTTGCATCACTTCGACATTGGCTTTTCACTATCATGGAAAAGACTTCGCACTCTATACATGTGCCTGAGCCCAAACAAGCTGAAGAGAGTGCAATTGCGGGCCATTTGATGAGACATAACGACTAAAAACCGCGATAATTCCAGGACGGAGGCAGGTGACAACACAGGGTGGTACTCCTCCTGCCTCCGTCTTGTGTTTGTCGCGGTTTTTAGTAGTTATGCCACACAAGTTGTTGAGCTTAAGAAAAATATGTTGTGTGCCGAATTCCTTCATCTCAATATTTACAAGACCTGCGCATGAAATGTCGTTTAAGAAGAAAAAAATAATGGCAAAGAGAAAAACTACACCGGGACAAAGAAGCGCAAACAAACATGTGAACACCCATCGTGCCCTAACTTCAACTGCACACAAACAGCTGAAGAGTTTCCCATCACAGGAAATGCAACCACACATCTTTTTCTGTATTCTTCTGTATTCTCCAAGAGCTCAGTGGTTGCATCTATTGGAGTGGGCGAGCCAAACGCCATCACAAGACGGTTACATGAGAGTAAGTTAATGCACAAAGTTTCTAGCCGTACAGCAGCGAGGAGTTTAAGCAATGCGAGCGCAATCCTCCTCCTAGAGAGGTCTATGATACTTTCAGATTGTTTAACATCACTCTAGTGCTGCATGGAACAAGTCATGGCGTGTGTGAGATCATCGACGAGTCGTTCGATATGTCGCGATGACCATTTCATTGTTTGTACACGGGTGCATGACATGTTCCGCTGATTCATTACCGACATGCTGTCCTTGTGACGGAAGCGTTTACGTAAGAGAAACGTTGCCGCCTCTGAGCTGCCGCACAAGAACTCGCTTGATGCATTCGACTATGCTAATGAACAGCAAGGTCGCTGGCAAAGTACCTTTCCGCTAGGTCAGCGTTTCGCTAATGTTATGCTTGTTTCGTCACGCTGTGGACGTGCACTAAAGATGACTCAGCACTATCTGAGCACAGTTTTGCAATTATGGTGTGCCACTGGTACAGAAGTGTCGACGTTACTTACCTCTGTATTCAGTAAAACGAATTTTCTCAGTTCTGCGTATGAATACTTCTGGCGAAACTGTGTGCGCCTTTGTGGCTATATTGACTATATTTCCAAGTCACATTGATTCAAACAACACAGTACTCTACTTGCGCAGCCAAATAAAAATGCACGGCTTTTAAAATATTAAATACCGCGCCTATTCAACTACTGTCGCCACTGGAAGTTCAGCAAATACCGCGATAGGATTACTGGAAATTAATTTAAAGGTTGCATGCCACTGCCAGTGACTCCGGTTGAACAGTCAAATAGTTTACACACGTGGAAAAACGGGCCTTACATTAAATTGAAAAAAAAAAGAGCTGCACACGGAGTGAGCAAGCTAGCCAGTTGTTAATGCCAGTGCAGTATTACTAATTAAACCCAACATTTCCGCACTGTCAAAAGTGACAACGTAGTTATAGAGCTAAAAGCTCCTCCGAAATTTGGTCACTTGTCTTCGAGGCTCATGAAGGGAGGACAAATATAATTAAAGAAAACTTTGCCGTCAACAATTCACGTATTGAAAGTTTCGATATACAGGCATTCGTTGGTGCTTAGTAAAAGGCACTGTTTAAATTTCTGAAAATACGCTGATAACTTTCGGTGTTACCAGCTGCTTCGGCAACGTAAATCTATCGTGACTGTTTAGCAAAAAAAAAAAAGAGTAATGCCACCATTATAACAGATTTAAAGAGGCTTTAAATACCGCATCGAAGCTTACTAAACCGAATAATTCATCAACTAGCTCCTACTTTCACACCCGTACCTTCGCTGTGAAGCCGTTCTTTCGTTACTATCATTTTTATTTTCCTTCACTATCTTGATCTCTCTTTTTGCGCAACAACGCAGACTAAGCAACGTTAAGCAGTGGGATACGTATTTCACCCTTTCCGGCGTTATGCACAAAATTGTGCGCATTGTCAATTCGCAGCATTTTCTGGGGGTGTGCAACACCTACTATTGTATTTTCAGCCGGGGTACTTTTCAATGTTCTATAGGGAACGCAATTAATGTAGCTCGTAATAGAAGGTGCATCTTCTCAGGTCCTCCGACATAGTCGTGTAGACGATTTCTTCCACCCGTATTAATGCGTTTTGTTGCTGTTGTTTTCACACCGTCTCTAGAGTCATCTGCATGTTGGAAAGAAAAAATGATATTAAACTAAGGGCCGCACTTTTTTACGCGATTTCGGCGAGGGGGTAGCCCTTATGCACAAAGCGGCT
This sequence comes from Amblyomma mixtum, assembly GCF_055824585.1. Lineage (NCBI taxonomy): Eukaryota > Metazoa > Arthropoda > Arachnida > Ixodida > Ixodidae > Amblyomma > Amblyomma mixtum. The sequence continues at coordinate 223,962,464 of NC_143012.1, read as the reverse complement.
TATATTGTGGGGAAACTGCTTTATTGTAGCGTGCAGTCTAACACTATATAGGGCGCGTCGTTGCAGGTAACTTTAATGTTCCTTATTCCTATCGTGGTCGCGTCGGCTACTACCACCTTCGTAAGTGAAGCCAAGTTCGGTTTCATTCATCCATGGTATTAGAAATTCCTCCAACTCTGGAGTTTTAAACAACGTCGGGGCACCGCACGTGATGAACTCTAAGACCCATAGCCAGGCCAGCCTGAAGTGATGCTCTTTGTAGACGATGAATCATTTTGTTATCTGCCGTTGCCATCCGCTCTTATCTCTGCTTTAAATGGCATCCAGCTGCATAGCAGCTCCTAGGGTGGCATGTGACAATATTTTCCTTACGCGTGAAAGCAATTTCTTTTCACATTTTCCCCCTAAAATATAAGTTCCCCATTTGAGGAAAGCGACCTACAGAGGAGCGCGACCCTTTGTCGAGTGTATAGGGCATTTAATCTCTTCGTTCCTCAAGTACCCACTCCAAAAATTCATTTGTTTCCATGTTGCAACTTTCAACTGTTGTGATACCTCATATGAAATTTCTTGCATGCCTGCGAAATATAACTGAAGTATTTTCTTTTGCAAACCTATAATTAGCTGTCCTGACACCTTCATAAGCTATTTAGGCAAATTTTTTTCTGAAAAAAAAAAAGATGGCCAAGTACAGCCTGAAAAATATTTACTTTTTCAGTAATCGGTAATGAAGTACACTTTCAAGATACTGGTTATGTTTGTTCCAAAACTCTTTCCTACTCCTGTTAACGCTTTCCACTTTCTATTCCACGCTTGATGTAACAGATTTAAGAGTATTAGGCTATCAGAAGCGAGTACGTTAGGTTTTTATAGAAAAATTGCTGTCTCATCTGTTTTAGAGAGGCGTAGAAAAAAAATGTTGATATTCGCCGTTTTTTCATCAAAAACTTATGTGTACTTAAACAGTGACGTTCTCGGTGCAACTGTTAAGCCATATAATCGATCACCGTCCTGGCCAACAAAGAAGCGGAGAAGGCTAGAGAACGGTGCTGCAGAACAAAATTTAGAAGGGTTGTTAGGCTGGTACACATTTGTCAGACAGATAAAAGGAAGGGGGGGGGGGGGGGGCAGCACTACAGCACTAATCCGTGGGCTTCTTTGCTAGTGCTTTAGCAGGGCATCGCTGCTTCCTTTATTCTGGTTGTCATTCTGCATGCAGTAGTGCAGAGCACTGTGAGAACTGCAGGTAGCAAAACTGGAAAGCAGGAATTCACCATAATGAATTTTATGCGCAAGATCATCTGTGGCCAAAGAGCGTCATGGCAGAAGTTATTTTTCTTCTACTCATGGTGGGATCGAAGACCCATTTACTAAGCATTTCATTATTTAGGATCCGACCGCCAGGCCAGAGGAAAGCTTGCGGCCATTGTACCACCACTGGGTACCCGCGGCACTGGGCATCGAACCCAGTACCTCCCCCGCTTGTGAGGAGTATACTTAAACCACTGGGTCACAGCTGCGGAGAAAGTAGAAATTCAATCACGTCGAGTGAGCTTGTATGTCCCGCAAAAAACTGCATGCAGACGTGCGGGCCGCACTCTCTACAGTCGCCACTATACCACCTGATTTCTCTTTACCATAGAGTAAAAAGAAGAAGAATTCAGTACACGTCAGTGTTTCACTGCTCCTTTCTTGGCGATATCCAGCAACCAACATGGTGAATCGTCATGAAGCGATTAGCGCTATTATTTACAAAAAAAAAGCCCTTTCTAATTCTGATTTGAACCACTTCCACAAGACATTTGTGCTGTTATAGCTGTTACCCGCTCTCAAGCATGCACACTAAATGCTTAAGTAATCCAGTGATAGCGCCCCCTACGAATGAGCGTTGTCCCTATTTTGGGATTGGAAGCGCCAAGACATTCACTTTGTCTCTTTCAAGTTTGAACTTCCAAGCTCGAGTGCTCAACCGTGATTATACTATAAAGAGCGAATTTCGCAGAGCGACTCGTTATGTTAACTACTATAATCACGCTGCTGACTTCTCGAGCAAATCATCGCGAACTCACCAAGAAAGCAAGGGGCACACTTGGAGCTAAACGTCTCGGTCCATTCATCTACGCAGCAAAAGTAACCCGGCGGACTCTAGAAGGCCGTTATTACCGCCTTGAATGCGTCAGTTCGAAGGGAAGGTGAACTAACTGCCGAAAACAATGAGCAGCTGCAATGACCTCGCGGCGCGTAACCATACCAGGCAGTATTTGGGCCCAAGAGAGCTGCGCACACAATCCCCAGTGAAGTGGCGCCTTTTGTCTGCTGCTGACGCAGGCACCTAATTATTCGCAGTCAAGTGGTGAGCTAAAAGGCCGAAGCTTTCCCCACTTCCTGTGAGGCCAACTTCCGCTGTACGCGCGCTACGGCGAAGAACTGGCAAGCAGCGGCAGCAGCGATGGGCGTGTAATTTCTGTAATGAGCGGTTTTAGTCGCTGGGACGTGGCCAGGAAAGTACGCCGACGCCTTCGAGTCATGACCGTGAAAGAGAAGGGCCTCTTTTGAGCGCCTTCCATGGATAGCATCGGCTTGGATTGACAGAAACAACATCGGGATTCCCGGCGTGTGAAAACGGTCGTTACACGTGGGGAACTGTCTTTCGATGCCATACATCGATAAGCGCGCGCTTTGTTTTTCTGGTCTTCCAGTAAGGGGGGAAAAAATAATGAAAGCTGGGAACGGTGTTGTCAGAGTCACGGGGCATGCACGCAAGTTGCCCTTTCCCCGTTTCCCCTCTCTCACAACGCAGCTGTCGTTCAACCATGACATGAATACAGCTTGCAGCGAATGGCGGAAAGAAGCGAAATCTACCGACCGATGCTCGTGGGCGTGCTGAAGAAAACTTTCCAGTCATGGCTGTTGGAGTGAAGAAACACGAACGCGTGGTTCGCGCGTGACCGCTGATTCACGACGGTCAAGCGGAGTCTGGAAGGGTTCCATGACGGCCGCTTTGTAGAACATGTGTGTTGTAAACAGCGGAGAAGCTCATGTCCAGGTGAAACGGAAGCTGACTCGTCTGTGCGTAGGAGGCCGTACCACACTCACACTTTGGCCGCGTCCGAGGGACAAGGCCAGTTACACTTTCCACTCTCCGTCTCCCCCCTTCTCTTGTCCTCGACCTTGAAAGAAAAGATATCGAAAACACCGCCCCGCGACGACAAGACAGATCGGGCGCGGGTATCGCGACCTGCCTGCGAAATCAACCGGTCCAGCCACCGGGGCAACTTAATCCTGCGCCGTAAACGTGGTTGTCGCGGAACCCTCCTCCATGACGCTCGCGCGAGATGAGAGGGGGGGCTTTTGGGCGGCAGCCCGCGTGCACGTGAATGGAAAAGCGATCGGGCAAGCTCGGCGCAGGCGCGCCGCTCACGCGCTTTTTGGTGACACCGGGCGCGACTGGGTTGCGCGACATTTGCATCAGTGTGGTGGCGGCGGCTCTGCCGCTGGCCTTCTCCGCCGCGGGTCGCGGCTGCCCTTGACGGCTCGCATCTGTATGCGGCCTTGCCGTCGGAGAGCAGAGTAACTGCTGCTGCTCCTTTGGCGCTCCGGCGAGGGTGAGGAGGAATGGAGAGGACGTGTCTCTGGAAGGGGAAGCCTTGCTGCTCAGCGGGCACGCCGGGGGAATACCGTTGTTGTTTTGGCAGAGTAGAAGTGTGCGGAGTCAACTACGCGAGCCTCTCTCGCCCCACCCAGCCCTCTATCTCTCTCGCTCCACCCTCTCCTCTGCTTCGTTTCCAGTCGGTCGGCTAGGTGCGGATCCACTCCGCCACCTGTGTGAGGAACCGGGACAGCAGCGCGGTTGCAGCGCGCAGCGGACCGGAGAAAGCTCGCGCGCGCGCTCCTCTGGCGCACGTGTGTGCGCGGACTGCGTCGCCAGCGCGGGGGAGGAGGACACAGGCGAGGAGGAAGGAGCTACGAGGAACTAGCGGCGAGGAGGGCAGGGAGGAGTCACCGCAGTCGTAACCTCAGTTCGCGCATAAAAGCCACTGACGCTCCCCAAACAAGCTCACTGTTCTCCGAGAGCTCGTGAAGCGAACGACCGTCGTGTCTTGTGCGCTCGTTCCCGTGTGAAACTGTGAACGGACTTTGCGCCTCTGCGCTGCTCCATTGTTCTTCCTGCATCTGCGTTACTTTCGAGCAGGCCGTCGCCATGGAAAGAAGGAGGTCTCTCAAGTCCAAGGACCTGCTGATACCGGTGTCCTACGGCTACCTGCACGCCAAGGACTGGGGACCCGCGGACGGTATCCCGGTGCTTGCCATTCACGACTGGCTCGACAACTGCGCCTCGTTCGACACCCTCGTGCCGCTCCTGGACCCCTCCTACCGGGTGGTCGCTCTTGACCTGGTCGGCCACGGAGCGTCGTCCAACCTGCCAAGGGGATACCAGTACAGCCACCAGCAGTTCGTCCAGGACATGGAATGGGTGTTGGACTACCTCGGCTGGAGCTCCTGCGCCGTCCTGGCGCACGGCGTCGGAGCAACCATGGCCCTCTACTACGCCGGACTTCGGCCGGACGTCTGCACGGGCGTCGTGTCGCTGAGCATGTCGGACACCGTAAACACGCACCCGGGTCACATGCTGCCGACGCTCGTGCAGTACATCGAGGCGTCCGGAAACCCCGAATACCAGAAGGCCGGCGAGGATGTTTATGAGACCGCGGTTCGGGACCTTGTGGACGTCACGGGCGGTTCTCTGGACGAAGACTCGGCGCGTGTATTGCTCCATGCCGAAGACGACGCTGGCCAGACCCTGCCGCTCGCCGTCCTGTCCAGGTGTCTCAAGGTGTACACCCTGTCCGATACGAAAAAGAACTCCCTGACCATCCAGAACACAATGACCCTCTACCGTGGTCCTCTGCTAATGGTCTCCCCTAAAGACTGGTGCGATGAGAATGAAGACGGCATGCTCCGTATTTGCGAGGACTTCTTCAAGACTTCGTGCGACCCCTTCGTGAAGGTGGAGGTCGACGGTACGCATCATGTGCACCTGAACAACCCTGTGCTGCTGTCCGGTCACGTGAACGACTTTCTCCGAAAGTCGAGTGAAGCGTCCTCCGTGGTCTGCGACAGCTCGCTGCACAGGAACTGCGTGGATACCGCACCTCTTCTCACGGACTTTGTGCTATAACCGGATCAACGGCTACCTCGTGCGTATATCCATATAACAGCACGCAGGTTGTACATAGGCAGTGAAAGCACGCATGACAGTGTGGACAGTCTGCATGTATTTGTGGCGCATGTGTTCGGACGATTGTTTCTCTGTATAGTCTACCCTGTGGGCATCTTGCGACTAGCGCATGCTATCCATGTCCTATTGTTCGTTTTTCACACGCGTATTTATCGTCAAAAGAGCGGGCGCTGCGAAAGCGCCTAAGTCGCTAAGTGCGAAGAGTCCTACTTTTCGTTAACGCCAAATAAACCAAAGTCTTCTTTTTTTCTGCCCTGAAAATACTGCCTACTGTTTCTTATGACCTGCACGCTATCTTGTCGTGGCTCCGCTTGCGGTGTCCAAACGTTTTTCTCCTAGTGTCGAGACGTTGGCCGCTCGCTGCAGTGCCTTTCCTGCTGCACAAATAATGTGAGAAAAGTTCATACCTGCAGATTAGGATGGAACTGAATTTTTAAGTCTGGTCACGTTACAGCGTCTTGCAGCCGGATGTTATGGAAATTCCCGCGACCGATAAAAATCTCAACTAAAACAACGAAAGAACTGTTTTCGTGTTTCTCAACAAGTATTCGCTGCTCAGTCTAGCCAGCGCATACTCACGAATGTAACTGTCGCCTAATTTAAGTGTTTATTGGTGTGTAGGTTATGATTTTGAAAGTCATAGCTTTAATTCCACACTTTCCGTTACATTCTACGAGGCCCTTATATATACTACTAGGAGCAGCTAAACCATCACTTCCCGTCCGAAATTTCTGGAAACAATGCACCATAAACGTATAACTGCGAAGGCAAAAAAATGAGAACAACGCTTCGTTTTTAACGTAAAGGATGGCGGTGGCTGCGTCCAGGTAATTTTATATATCGTTCTGACAGCGAACAATATATACATACACGCATTAGTTGCAATAACCAGTAAAAATACTGCAAAGGTTGCTTAGCCTAGCCCTCCTGGTACCCATCAGGTAATGTGCTATAGTCGTAACTGCAGTGCACAAAAACCTCAAGACAGAAACCTTTAGCTTTCTTTACAGGGTGAAAATGCTCGCAATTGCAAAGTTCTTAGGGAATGGGTACGTAAACACAACGTCCACTGTCACGTTCCAAGCCATCGAGCAAAAAATCGTGTCACGCTAATTTCCACCTTACAATACTGCAGTAAATCCAAAGGTCGGAGATCTTGTCATACTAGGATCTTGTAAACTCGGGATCCGCAGTGGAAGAGAATTAAATTTTTGCTACGGAATACCCGTGGTGCCCTTTTGGTCCTGGAAAGTTGCAGAGATCACAGAGCCAGTAAGGGCGCCGGGACTCATAGCTCGGCTTTCGTCCCTGGTCTTGCCATTTGTAAATGGTGTGTCGCTTCAAGGTGTGTTGCACCTTACATGGTTACAGAGATTGAAAAAGAGTTCTCTGTCTTCAAGTACCGATTTCTGCGATATGCGACACACTTCGGCGCTACACAGTAATACCGGCAAAATAAAGAAATTCATGCGTACATGTTTCTCGAGACGCCTCGAGTCACGGTAGTGCAATGCCCAAGGAGTTCTGCTGTCGACCAAGAGGTCGCAGTATCGTATGAAGAAAAAAGGCGAAACACGCACGTGTGCTTGGCGGAGTCTGTGAACGTTAGAAATACTTATATTGTCGCTCTCTAACACGGCGTCTCTCTTGCTAAGCTTCAGAACGTCAAATTGAACGTTCAACACATGAAACAACTGTTTCCGCTTTCAAAGATCGTTTCCCTGCGTTCCCTTTTCTTCTTTCTCTATAACCTTCCAGAGTTCATCGAAAAAATAGGCATGGAATGCGAAACCAATTCAGCGCCGTTCAATCGCAGGCTTCAGTCGATTCGCACTTAGCACAGCTACATGACATAGGAGATGAAACTGTTGGAGCGCAGGCCACACACCTGATGCTCAGTGCAATTGAGCCGTTAAAAGAACATGGTGAAATGGTATGTGAGCTAGTCCACGTCATTTGGTGCCCCATCGACCCTGTGTGCACAGCAACTACAGACCCATGGCGAAGTAGAAAGCAGTTATCGAAAAACTACAACGCGCTGCAACCCGGATGAGTGACAGGCCTCCCGATATGCGCTTGGATTTATTACCAAACAGCCGCCGACCTAAAAACACAAAGAAATGAGTTGTGTAGCTCGCTGCAAAGCACAAAATAAACGTTTTCTGGACACTGTAGCTGACAGAGAGATACGGAATATTATAAAGGCAGGGATGTGAAAGGGCGGGTGGAGAGGCGAAGTTTATAGTGAACGATGCTTCTAAAGTGCATAAATGCAACAGGATACTCAAATGGTAATTCTGAAGGTTAGCTTGAACGCAACAATACTCGTGAAAGAAAAAAGATTGTCTCGTACTTGATAAATTATTCGTCTTCTTACGTGCATGGTAATCTTCAGCAGCAGTGAACATGCGAACGGTTACCAGCGCACATGATACCGACAAGGATTTAGAACGTTTCCATTCTTCCTGCTGAAGAAGCTCGAGCCTTTAGATGACAGCAGAGCGCACGGTAGAGTTTCAGCTGTATCCTCGGAAGCAGCTATACATGGTTCGCTCCAAACCACTTCGTTTTTTTTTTTTACTTGAGCCCGGTGAACTTTCCATGTCCATTTGGAGAAATTCTTTTTGTACATATAATAACCCTCCGATGCACCGAACTTGCCAACTACCTTTTACTTCTTAAAATCGCCCCGGTTTGTTCTTGTTTTGTTTGTGGCCTCCGTGCAACATAAATTTCCCTTCTAGCTGCACGCGTGTTTGTGGAAGGCTGTGCGCCATTCATAAAACTCTGCCCGTCACGCGAACGAGCCGTCAATATCTCGGACGGAGCGGATCGACACACTGATTTTGACGGTTGACGTCGTCATGTTCACTACGTAAAGAATAAAGGGTCGATTCAGCGGCCTCCATTTCTCATACGCTGCTCCACCGGAGTTTTACTAGCCAGGACAAATCTGGGGTAGTCTACCCACCGTCAGCAGCATGCGCCGACATGACTTCCTTTCCCGGCACTTCGCCCCACATGTAATCCAATCAGCCACTTCTCGCCGATGGTAATGAGGGTGGTTAGGTGCAGGGCGCAGAGATCCACTGTATTATGCAAAGCGCCGTCGGTGCCTGGTAATATGGACTCATTCGCATCACTAACTTCCACGAACACTCGCGAAGCTCATTCGGAGTGACGCCAGGTATCCCAGTCGTCCTAACAGTGAGTCAGTGAAAATGCACGACATAAAACCGCCCTTCCGGCTACATATTCATGAACGCGCACAATTAAGTTTTCCTGGCGTACTCCCGCCCACTCAGATATCGGGTGTGATCTCCACGTGTGCTATTAAGGCATGCCGCAATCTCTCTTACCATCTTTAGGGCGCTTCTCAGCCTTCCTGCCAACCCGTGGATACACACGCAACCTAACCCTTAGGAGCGAGAAGTCATGGCCAAGTGCCAGCCTCACATGGTTTCGCGCAACTTGTGGCACATGGCACTTACCACACTCATAAGCGCGTCACTATCTGCACGTACCACCCGGTGTCAGCCGCTAAGTTCAAGGTTGGTCACAAATGCTTCAGTAAAAGATGAAAAGAAAAATACAGCCGAATGTGTTAGTGAAAATTTAAGCGGGCGTTGTGCTAACAAAACTCAAATAAGGCTGCTTTTCAGCTGCACTCGTCCGCCAAGTGCTCACCGCCATGATCGTCGTCTTTGAACGAATCCCGGATTTCAAGAATTTGCAATAACTTTGCCTGAAAGCAAACAAAGCAAGGAGATGCTGATGCGGGCACAACGCTCTGTTCGTGCCCATCATTTTATTCCCGCTATCGGTCACTTCGCACCCCCCACAATCTGTTCTTTCATTACTTGTTCAGTCTTCAAACTTTTATACCAGCGAAGTAGCTCATTCGAAGACGGTATCCCCGTTTTCAGTACTCTATTCATTCTTTGACAGAAACCGAGCTTTTGGTCACTGTTGCTGTAATTCCATGCTGGCGGGTTCGTGGCTCTATTGGTGGAATTTCAGTCACAGAATAAAGTGGCAGTGGCTTAGCTCAGCTATGCCATGATACACGTAGCGAAAATAGTTTCCTCTACTGAAATGAAGGTTCACGACCACTGGCCGCGGCGATCGTCGGCGCCGAAGGACTCCAGGGCACTGCTCCGCTTCTTGCGAACTTCTGGCCTGCACGATAGGCTGTGACTTCAACGAACAGTGACTTTGTAGAGTGACTTCAATTTTGTGCTACTCTCTTTTCTCCTTCATTTTTTATCCCTTTTTTTTACAAATACTGCTGTCTCTGAGGAGAGACATAGCAGGAGTGGGTAAATACATTAGTAAAAACAAATAACATGGGTATCATAGAGATAGATAATACAGAATTATTAAAAACAGATCAACCGGTCAAATTGTCAGGCAACTGAACAACAAACTCTTCAATTGGCAATAAACGGATTGAGCCGTCCAATCCTCACCCCATTCCCCCCGTGTAGGGTAGCAAACCGATTATTGTTCTGGTTAACCTCCCTGCCTTTCCTCTTCCACCTCCTCCTCCTTCTCTACTGACATTTCGGAGGGACACGCCGTCGTTGTCGTTCAGAAGCTTGGCGGCGTCTCTTTGCGAGACGTTCTTTGGGCGTTTCGGACGCCCCTTAGCCTTTCTCGCCTCGTTTTCACGCTGTCTGCCGGCCTTGTACCATGCGACGACTTCTGGATCGGAAGATTCAGTTTCACGCGGGCTGTGCTGCTGCCGTCCTTCTTCCATGGGGCGCGTCTGAGGAGCGAGCGCATCGCTTCTGGCTTATATCCCAGCTGCGCGGCGCGGCCCGGTTGCCATGGTACTGGTTGCCTTGGTAACGGAGCATGCGCAGTAGTGGCCTTTGGCAGGCACCGTGAAATGCGCTTCTGCTGTCCTAGTGTAGCTTTCGCTGCAAAAATTACAGACACAGTTTTTACCACCTGGAAGCCAAAGGCCACACAAAGGAAGTAACATGAAAGGCGTATTAACAAACTAAAAAAAAACTCTGCCGACGATTACGTTGCATCCTAATGCGAAATTCGAGCGCAGCTCATCAGCTGTTCCAGCTTTTCGATAGATTGAGGAAAAGAATCCGAGCAAGACATGTATGTACAATTACAGACAACTTTTTATTTTTCAAACATTTTCCTTCGCCAAGAAACACTCTACTAACAGTTGTTGATTGTCATGAAAGAAGCGTTGTGGTCGGAGAAATGGATGGATATGTGCTCAACGTGCTACACCAATGCCTGGTTCTCAAAGACGAGGTCTACGCAAGTATTTCGCGAAGTTGTCACAGCCGTGGGAGGCGTTACGAGCGAGAGGAACGGGAGGTTCTCCTGCATAAGTGGTAAGAAATTCCAATTTGTCTTTATATGTGCATTAAAGTCCCCACCCACCCTGCCACCACACTCGCGATCAACCATTAACTGCCACCTGCCATGGCAGTTAATGGTTGATCGCGAGAGTTGCTCACCCAATCAACACTGCGGCCTATTGCTGCAGTGCCGCGTATCTGCCACAACGTTGTTAGCGCTAACGCATGCAGCCCACATCTCCATCTCATCACCCAACGTACCTATAAGCGCGTTTCAGGCGTCCACTGACCCAGGGAGCCAGTTATGCGCACTTCGTTTCCTCAAAATGGTCGGAGTGTAAAACGCTGCCAACGCCACTAACACAATGAACGTGGCAAAACGGTGTAGATGCTTGTAGCCCACATCTCTCTCTTTTATCACCTCGTGTACCTATAAGCGTGATTCAGGCGTACACTGACCCAGGGAGCCAGTTATGCGCGCTTCCTTTCCTTAAAATGGCGCAACGTTTTCAATGGCAACGCATGCAGCGCACACTTGTCACTACCGCCACGTAGCTTAAAGCACGGAGGCGTCCGCTGTTCCAAGAGGGCAGTTTTGCGCCTCTCCTTTCCAAGCTCCCGCTCCATTGGTTCCGCAGCTTAAAGCGCCACTAAGGTGTCCACTGCTGGTTACAACGTAGTACAATGGCGACGGCGACGCCCCGAAAGGCAGAAAGGGGCGCCAAAGAGCTGTGCTCTAAAAAGAGCGAAACGCTGAGGCAACCTATGAGTATCGATCGTTAGCAATATCGAACGAATATTGCATTAGCCATCTTCTCTATATTCAGTACAAATTTTGTGTTATATCCGGATCGCTACTTTTTGATGCCAACGTAAGCAGCGCAAGAAGAGAAATCGTTTGACGACCAGAAAGACGCTGGTTCGATCCCGACCGCGGGGGTCGAATTTCGATGGAGGCGAAATTCTAGAGGCCCGTGTACTGTGTGATGTCAGTCCACGTTAAAGAGCCCCAGCTGAGCGAGATTTCCGGAGCCATTCACTACAGCGTCTCTCATAGCCTTAGTAGCATCGGGCTGCCAGTGTTATGGACATTAGGAACATAAACACTTGACTGCAATGGGGTCGTGCGGGGACCCTAGGGCTTGCCCCGAATTCCTGTTACAATAAAGTTTTTCTGTCTCTCTTGGGATCTTACACCCCGTAAACGAAACCAAACCAGGCACTTTGAATGTCCTACGTCTCTCAGTTTGGCCGTAATGGACGTTTCAAGTTTCAAAAAGGCCTGGTTTGAGGAAGCAAAGGTCGTCGGCGCAAATCCCTGTGATACGCTACGCTTTCATTCGACTAATATTCTTATGCTACTTAGAGAGAGAGAGAGAGAGAGACTCTTTAATGAAATACAGAGAATTTAGCCGGCGTTTAAAAATCGCTGGCATGCTACTCTGCGTAGGGAGGGGAATTTGGGAGATAAAGATAGAAGGAGAGCAGTGTGGAAGGGGTAAAAAAAAACGAAGATAAAATGCGGCCATGAAATGGGTACTAAGGATGCAATGGCGAGTATTGATGTAACCTATGGAATGATGGAGTGCATAGTCTGACAAATAGGCTGACGAAGTTCACTGAATGAAGAATGCATGAAGGTAACGTGCAAGTGAATTTAAAGCTTATCGAGATGTCCAATATCTTTTAAATGTGTAAATAGAAAGTTAATTGCAAGTCTCTGCTGCCTAAGGCAGGCTATGGGACCTAAAACTTTGTTCATTGTTAGGGGCACTGGGCAGAGCTTCTGCATGCAATGTTCATAGTACGCACGCTCGTTAGCATACGCAGGGCAATCAAGCAAGATATGTTCGACAGTTTCTATCGCGGCACAGTTGTCACAATGCGGACTGTTCATTTGTCTAAAACGGTATCGTAGGCCGTTTGTATATGCAGCATTCAGACGAAGTCGATGATAAAGTGTTTCCAGATGTCGAGGAATTCTGGGTGAGAGTCTTGATCTAAGATGTGGGTCGATTGAGTGAAGAAATTGGTACTGATGTGTCAGCAAACTCCAAAGCCGATACGTTTGTTCGGAAGCAAAACTTTTAGCCATTTGAGACGCATCAGATTTCGTGAAAAAAGTTCGAATGTATCTCCGATGTTGATGGCCCTTACGGGCCGCTTCATCTGCTTTTTGATTAGCCTGAATGCCACAGTGAGCAGGTACCCACTGAAATGCTATGCAGTGGCCTGCGGCAATAGCTAAATGATGTAGGTACCCGATGTCCAGGGAAACTGGCTGGTGATTCGTTTTCTTCAGCAGGTTGGCCAGGATCTGCAGAGATGCTTTTGAATCGGTGAAGATAACCCAACGGCCGGCGGTTCGGCGCAGGATGTAAGAAACAGCTTCCTTAATGCTGTGAAGCTCAGCTGTCGTAGAGGATGTCCTCCGCTGCAGCCGGCAAGAAAAGGCATGACCTGTTGAAGGCACATAAAGGCCACAAGAAGAGGTTTCTTTAGTAGTTGAACCATCGGTGAAGATATGGGTGCCCTGCCTATATTCCTCCGTTAAGTAAGCGGGAGTAGATTGCAGAAGCGCTGCCTGTGGCATGCGGCTCTTTGAATTCACACCAGGAACAAACTTCTTCACCTTTAGACGAGAGTGTCCATGGAGGAAAGGCGAGAGTTCGTAGTTTCTGTGGCTGATTAATAGTAGAGAGGGGCAGGAGCTGCACTGCTTGGCCAAAGCTAGAGTTGCTGTGAGTTAGGTGGACACGGTGCAGGAAGTGTTTCTTCCCTTGTAGAACATGGCGAAGATGGGTACTCATAGTTTCCTGGACGGCAATCACCTCCAGTGGGAGACATCCTGCCTCCGCTACTGTTCCTGATGCAGAGGAACCCTTTGGGAGGCCAAGACATATTCGCAGGCAGTTGTTCCGTGCGGCAACGAGAGTCTTATTGCTTGATGTAGATAATCTTTGAAGCACTGGTAGAAAGTAGCGCAAGGCTCCTTCAACGTAGGCTTTTTCAAGCAGAAGCATTGATCGGCAGTTGCTACCCCACCTTGTTCCCGCCATGAACCTGAACACTTGCGATGCTGCAGTGATCCTCTCGCGGAGTTTTTTCATCTCAGGTGACCATGACAGATTATAGTCGATTACAACACCCAGGAATCGCTGAGATCGTACATATGGTAGCGATCGTCCGCCTAGGAGCAGCGGATATCGGGTCATCGTTTTTCTTGTAAACGCCATTGCAACACTCTTTTCTGGCGAGAGACGAAGACCTCTGGAAGTTAGGTACATCGAAATGTGCAATAGCGCTCTCTGAAGACGTTGCTGAGTAATATAGCGCGAACGTGATGCGGTCCAGATGCAGATATCAGCATAAATTGTTATGCGAACCCCTCGCGGAAGGTTTCTTCTTATGTGTATAAGGACAACATTGAAAAGGAGAGGGCTGAGCACCGCTTCCTGTGGTACGCCCCTCTCGCCCCACTTAACGCTCTGAATCATTTGATAGCACTCTGAACATTCTACGCCAATTAGGTGGTCAACAATCTGTGTATCAATGCCACCACTCACTGGTCCCACTTGAACTCCTCACACATCAGTATATATAGGGTAAAAGAATGTATATTACTGTGCGAGGCGTAGCAGTGCCTCCGGGGTATGCCACGTATCTAATGGGTCTCTGTTAGGTTAGGTGGCGTATGAGATGCGCCGCCAACACCCGGAGGCACTTCTACGCCCCGCACGTACCGTGACCCATTAGGTAGTAATTGCACAAGTGGATGGTAACATTGGTAAGTTATACTAATGTACAGGGAAAAAAGGGAACTTGTTACAAGGAAACTTCGTTCTCTTGTAGTACTCCATGGTGGGCCGTTCATCCTAGCTCTCCTGGCTCAGAAGCTCATAAACCGCTTCTGCGGTTCCGCGAAATCCTAATTCATTATTGCGACAGCCGCCGTCTCTACCCGGCACCTGCCAAGGGGCTGAGTAAGGCGGAGGAGCGAACTCTGCGGCGCCTGCAGACAGGAACCCTTCTCTGTCCTGCCATAGCAAAACACTTCGATCCGAACACAGATGGGCGCTGCCCGCACTGTGGAGAGATCTGCGATATCTTTCACATGGTGTGGGCATGTACTCAGAATCCTCACCTTCCCCCTTCCCCCACCCCCACCAGAGAGGCATGGGAGACTGCCCTCCTCAACTGCTCCACGCTGGAGTCCCAAAGGGCTCTGGTCAAGCGGGCGCGAGACGGGCCTCGTCGTGCGGTGTCCCGGACTAAGGATACCGACCATGCAGCAGGGTTTTTTTTTAACCCTCAAGCTCTCTTTGAATAATAAAGTTTTTCACCACCACCACCTGTTTTTAAGGCGAAAGCCTTTAATGCCTCATACTGTCATGACCAAGACGTATTAGCAAATGTGTTCGCGTTTAGGATGCATGCCTTATATGGGCATATGCCAATCAATAGGCAATCGATACTTAATCGGGTGCAATCGAAAGACATCAGAACATGATATAAAGGGATTTCATGATTATATCATTCCACTTAATCACTAAATGAATAATTGGTAATTAGTAGTAGTTAAGAAGTGCCATGTGGGACTGTGCACCGCGCCTGTACCTTAACACTAATTAATCAGTGTACTAGTTAAGGTCACGTTAACTATCACTAACCGTACGTTAAGTAATATCACGAAATGTGCAAGTCATGCTTAACTATCATTAACCATCATTAATAGCTAGATGTTTCATAGACATTATGTCGAACATTCTAGAGAGTTCCATCACTTGACAGGTGAGTGACAGGACATGATAGATGACATTAAAGCAATGGTAAAGACCAATTAGCCTAATTAACCTTTCTAGTCAGATAACAAAAATAAATAAAACAGATTAGGAAATTGGTCGAGTTGGGGAATCGAACCAGGGACTCCGGAGTGCGAAACGAGCGCGCTAACCACTCCGGCATGCCAACTCGATGGTTAGGAATGAACAAAGGCACGTCTAGCTAATACGGCGTATTCGTTCACTCCCATCTTCCTCTCTTCTCTTATGGCGATCTTCAGGTGTCCTCCGAGATATACGATCGATACATTTCCTTTCCTCAAAAACCAATTTACCGTCGAGAGAGAGAGAGAGAAAACTTTATTTCAACAGGAGTTCGGCGCACGCCCCAGGGTCCCCGCACGACCCCACTGCACTCAAGTGTTTATGTTCCTAAGGTCCATAACACTGGCAGGACGGCCGGTGGCGATGGTCTGCACGGCCGGGTCCTCCGAGAGCAGCAGGGCCTCCCAGTCCTCCCAGGTCTTGAGGTTCTCTAGGTCCCGCGGGGGAGGGTCCGCCGGTCAGAGGGAAAGGATGTGGAGGGAAGAAGCGAGGGGTTCTGGGCATAGGGCGCAAGCAGGAGTGGGGAAGGAGGGATGATAGTGGGTTAGGGTAAGAGGCGAGGGGAGAGTGTGTGTCTGTAATCTGCGCCAGAGTGTTGCGTGTCTGTTATCTAGGGAGGGGTGGGGCGGAGGGTAGAGCTGGCGTGAGGCTCTGTATGCCTGCATCAGCTCACTGAATGAGTGCATGCGCTCCTTCGTGAATCCCCGGTCCGAGGCCACCTGAGCCCGGTTTAAAGAACCTCGTGCTAAAAGGTTGGCGGCCTCGTTTCCGGGATTTCCGGAGTGCTCAGGCACCCATATCAGCTCCACTTGGCGGGGCGGGGGTGCATCGTGCGTGTCCGGTATGTCAAAAGCAGGGACATGATCGGCCTCGAGCAAAATTTAGAATAGCAGTTTTAGAGTCACTTAAAATATACCGGGCTTCCGTGCGAGTGATAGCAAGTGCAATAGCGGCTTCCTCTGCAGCCTCTGGGGACGTGTCTGGAGGGAGAGGTAGTGTGAGGAGGAGCGAGCAAAGCATAGAGCCGAACGGGCGATGGCGTTTTGAGGACTCCCTGGAAGCGTTGCAAGACGCTGTCGCGTTACATTCTTATAGGCGAAGCTTAACACCTTAACCACACATCAGTGACACAAGCAGCAACACTACGCTTAAGGTTTTCGCCTTGCCGCACTTTAGGTGAACAAAGTGTCCCTGAATGTTTGTCGCGTTGTATCCATTGTTGCTATGCGCACATGTCATTGCGGCCGCTATGTTCGACAAATGACCTTGTGTTCCATACCAAGGCTACCTTGAGTGCTGCGAGTATTAGAGCTAACGCTCTGAAACTTGGGGTTCGATTCTCGGCATGATTGGCCGGATGTGCTTTCTACCCCTTGTTTGCTGACACAATTCGAAGGAGCGTATTTGAGAGATTCTGAGACAGCTAGGTGAAAGCCTCTGCCCCCAAGCATTCCGCGCTTCATCAAAATACACCGGCGGCTGTATTGCAAATTTATGCTATATCAAATTCCAGAAATGGTTTCTTGTTAATTATCGAAATCACATCATCATCAGCCTGACTACGCCCACTGCAGGGCAAAGGCCTCTTCCATGTCTCTTCAATTAACCCTGTCCTTCGCCAGCCGCGGGCACCGTATCCCCGCAAACTTCTTAATTTCATCCGCCCACCTTTCGCCGCTCCCCGCTACCCTTGCCTTCTCTTGGAATCCACTCCGTTACCCTTAAGGACAAGCGCTTATCTTGCCTTCACATTGCATGCCCTGCCCAAGCGCAATTCTTCCTCTTCATTTCGACTAGGATGTCATTAACCCGCGTTTGTTCCGTCACCCACTCCACCCGCTTCCGGTCTCTTAACGTTACACCTATCATTTTCCTTTCCATAGCTCGCTGCGTTGTCCTTCCCTGGTGTTTAGCCTCCACGTTTCTGCCCCATAGGTGAGTACCGGTAAGGTACAGCTGTTGTATATTTTTTTCTTGAAGGATATTGGTAAACTGACACTCATGATCTGAGTGACAGTTTACTAGTATACACTTACATAGTTATGGACATAATCACTGATGTCGCGACCGACCTGTCTAGTTTGTACGATGTTCTTTCGCGGCCGTTCCAGTACCCTAAAGTGCTATCTGCAGAACCGAAGAACCGAGCTACGGAATGATACACTCAACACTTCGTTTTTGAGAAGTTCAGGAAAGCTTAACAGTCGCCGCGTTGAATCAGTGGTTATGACGGTCGGCTGCTGACCCGCCTTTACCCTCGCCCATGTAAAGGCCTCAAGAAGGCGGATGAGCGGCTCCTTTTCGCCTTCTTACCAATACATTGCTGTGACCGACAGCACTAAAACATTTTGACCCCTCCTTTAACGGCAGCTGCCCACATTGTAGTGCGGTGTCTTCGGACACCTATCACATGGTGTAGGCCTGCCCCTCCAATCCGGCTATTCCCCCCATTCCTAACCCAACCCGGGAGAACTGGGAGGCGACCCTGCTCGGCTGCCACGACTTAACAAGCCTTAGTCGGGCGCTCCCGGGTGGCGGCCACCGCCACTGGGGTCCAATACTAGGGACCTCCACCTAGTGTTTAAGGATCGGTACTTTACGGGCTTATCCAAAGATACCTCCTGTCCCTTCTTAATAAATGTTTTCACCACCACCACCCGTAAGGCTTCGATTCAAACCCGGCCACGACGGTCGAATTTCGATGGAGGCGAAATTCTAGAGCCCCGTGTGCTGCGCAATGTCAGCGCACTTCAAGAACCCCAGGTGGTCGAAATTTCTGGAACCCTTCACTATTGTCCCTCCCAGTCTGCTTTGAGACTTTAGAACCCCAAATACCAGAAAAGCTTGACAGCTTATTAAACTGAAAAGACCGGCTAGTTGGTTTTGGTAGGTAGAATAAATTTTTTAAGCTCGAAATACAAAGGACCAATAAAGAAGATACACGCACGACGAACGCTTCGTTCGTCCTGCGTGTATCTCCTTTCTTTGTACTTTGTATTTCGCACTGAATAAGCATCTACTTAGCAGCTTCAATGATAGAAAAATAAAACAGGTACAATTTGGAGGCAAGGTGAATTGGTTTTTGAGAAAAGAAAATGGCGCAGTATCTGTCTCACATATCTCTGTGGACACCTGAACCGAGCCGTAAGAGGAGGAAGGAAGGTAGGAATGAAAGAATAAAGAGAGAAAGATGTGTTGTGGGGAGGTCTCCGGATTAATTTCGACCTCCTGGGGATCTTTAATGTGCACTGACATCGCACAGAACACGGGCGCCTTTTGCGTTCCGCCTCCATCGAAACGCGGCCGCTGCGGCCGCTGTGGAGGAAGAACTTCAATGGGAACCACATCCAAAGCGCAGGAAATCGCTAAGGATAAACTTCTCCACAGTGTATTTCGCAATAGTAGACGTGTCAGTCGGGAGCATTCCTTGTGCAGTACTAACTACGTCTCACCGTGGCTTTATCATGCCTGTAAAATCACTGGTTCCCATTGAAGTTCTTGCTTTTCGCTGAAACGTTGCACTTACTGTAGTAATTGTCGTGAACAAGACACATAGACACATTTTGAATCCCTTCCAAGTTATCGATGTATACTCCTAGAGCCAAGCGTGTGCCCGTGACAAGCATATTAATGCACAGGTCGAACCTTAGTTTTAAACCAGAGCGTTCTAGCAGTAAGCGGCAAATTCTTTTACTTCGGCGAAAAAAATAATCCAGGACACGGGAAGCGTTTCATGTGATATATTCTATACGATGGCGTATTCTATACTGTGGAGTGAACACCGAGATTTTTATATTCGAAAACAGATGACAGTGTTGCTGCATGAATCCTCTATGCAAAGTCATGAAAGCCCTCTATCCTAGTAAAACACATGGGCATTGTTTTTCTTCGCTTTAATATCCACGCGCTAATTATTTCACCACTCAGAAATCAATGTTCAATCATCCTGCAAAGCAATACATTCATCTGTTGATTTAATGACCCAAATACAACGCAGTAATCTGCAAATGGACTCGTTTTTGAAGAAATACTTCAGCATATGCCATTTATCCAAAATAAAATTTTGAATGTATTGCAGACCTTCACTGCTGTGTTTGAACTGTCACTGCGAAATGTGCCCTGTGTATAAGCCCTTGGTTGCAAATTTTTTTGCTTCCTTGCTTGTTTTGCTTTTGTTTATCGCCTCTTTTTTTATCGGTTGTGAGTTTCTACTTAGATCCTTGTTGCTTGAATGGATGTTAAAAAGCCTACTTTCTTGTTTTCTTTTCAACTTTCTGCCTTTTTTTATTGTGTTATTGCTACTCTGACCCCTCCCCCCATTTTAATGCTTCACGGCGCTGTGGGTACTGCAATAAGTAAATAAAAGGCACTACAGACCTCGGCTTGCAAGTTTTGCAGTGCTTGTAGGTTTGCATTGTAACGTGGGAAGCGAGCAGAAAACAAAGGGCAATGGCTGGCACCATCTCAGCTCCTCTCCTAGAGTGCGCTCTTCACCTTTTTAACAATTGCACCTGCTCTTCTTGCACACCCTTCCTTCTTCCGTGTAGCGCACAAATATCATGTGTTGACATTTAAGGTCCATGCCACCTGTACCACAGCGTTTCCTCCTCCTGTCCTGCCGCCGTGGATCTTCTTTATGGTTCCTTGCTTCGTTAGAAGCGCCCAGCCTTTTGTTTCTCCACTAGAGCCAGGACCAATTACACGCGTGTGAACGACAACGTCTCACTATATACCCTTCGGACACGAACTGTCGCTGTGGCGCGGACTGGGCGCCGGTGTTTGCCGTTCGCGCCGACTACACAATTGCACGATGGGGCGTCGGTCGGCCGGCTGGCCGGGGGGGGGGGGGGGGGGGGGGGGGGGGGGGGGGGGGAACCTTTTGCGAAACGTCGCCCCTACGCGTTGAGAAGGACGCGACGCGGAAAAAAGGAGCTCGTGATACACGCCCGTCTTTTAAACGCGAGGCTATTCGTGTCACTCTGTTTGTCTTGCTCGTTTCCTCGTACACCCTCTCACGTGCAAGCGCGGCTGTCCGATGGTCAGCTTATGGGGAACTGCGCCGTGCGCGTGCTTATGCGTTAGTCCACCCGATACACAACAACGCCAAGCGTTCACTGAACGGCCTGCAATTACAGCGAGTGCACTGCGCGTTGTTTGTATATGCGCCGCAGGGTGAAAGACCTCGCTTGTTCTTCTCAAAGCGTTTCTCAACTCAGCGCCGTGACAGATATAATCATTCGCTCCAAGGTCTCTTCTTTTGCTTGTGACAGTGCCCGTTTGACAGCATGCACCGTAGCTTGGGAATGCTGTGCGAAACCTTGGTGGTGCGTTCGTAAACGTGACTCCAGGCTCCGAAGCCAGGCGTTGGCATTTGTAGAGAAACGACTCCAATGCGGCGGAGCCGTAGAGGTATAACGAAAGACGGATCGGATGACCGCTATCTTGGCTGCACTCGATCAGCGTTGCTCTTTATTTTGTTGCGCAATGCTGCTGTTTAAGGACTCTTGCACATATTCTGGAGTATGTATGGAATGCTGAAACCAGGCTGCCAAAGAGGACTAGTCTGAACGGCCATAGTGTGGACGAGTGAGAATAATACGGAATTATTTTACAGACTACCTTTGTCGGACAAGAAGTGGTAGAGTGAGTCGTTGAGTGAGTGCGTTCGTGCGTGCGTGAGTGGGTCAGTGAATGAGCTAGTAAGGTAGCGAGTGAGTCAGTGACTGCGTGAGTAGCCGGGAAATCAGTGAATGCACGAGCGAGTAACTGAGTGAGTGAGTGCGCCAGCGGGTATAGGTGTGGACAGATGGGTGAGTGAGTGCGAGAGCCAGTGGGTCAACTAGTGCGTAAATGAGTAAATGTGTGAGGAGGCGGGTGATTGAGTGAATGAGTGAGTCAGCGAGAGCGTCAATGAGTAAACGTGAGCAGGTGGGTCAGTGAGCTAATGAGTCAGCGAGTGCGTTAGTGAATAAAGGTGTGAGCAGCGGGTGAGTCAGCGAGTGAGCGGGAGAGTGAGTGAGTCAGCGAGTGCGTCAATGAATAAAGGTGGGAGCCGGCGGATGAGTGAGTGAGTGAGTGAGTGAGTGAGTGAGTGAGTGAGTGAGTGAGTGAGTGAGTGAGTGAGTGAGTGAGTGAGTGAGTGAGTGAGTGAGTGAGTGAGTGAGTGAGTGAGCGAGTGGGTGGGTGAGTGGGTGAGTGAGTGGGTGAGTGGGTGGGTGAGTGAGTGAGTGAGTGGGTGGGTGAGTGGGTGAGTGGGTGGGTGAGTGAGTGAGTGAGTGAGTGAGTGAGTGAGTGAGTGAGTGAGTGAGTGAGTGAGTGAGTGAGTGAGTGAGTGAGTGAGTGAGTGAGTGAGTGAGTGAGTGAGTGAGTGAGTGAGTGAGTGAGTGAGTGAGTGAGTGAGTGAGTGAGTGAGTGAGTGAGTGAGCGAGCGAGCGAGCAGGCTGGAGTCCAAGTGTATGAGTGCGAGTGCGCAATGCTGTGAGAATGAGTAGCGTTATTACTGCGAATTGGTTTGGTCTATTAGGGTTTAACGTCCCAAAGCGACTCAGGCTATGAGAGACGCCGTAGTGAAGGACTCCGGCCACTTCCGGCATTTCGACCACCTGGAGTTCTTTAACGTCGCACAGTACACGGCCTCTAGAATTTAGCCGCCATCGAAATTCGGCCCACCGCTGCCTGTATGGTACCCGCGTCTTTCGGGTCAGCAGCCGAGCGCCGTAACCACTGAGCCACCGCGGCGGGTATATTACTGCGAATTATCGAAAGGCATCGTTTTCGTGGAATGCCATCAAAAAACGAGCGCTCCGGCGTTATTACTTGGACGAAAGTCAAAGTGAAAACGGTCCATTTACCATTAACCACCCAACGTTTCAGCACTTCGCACTTGAATGCGTCCGCTCTCTCAGAAAGCTGACGAGTCGAGAAAACAGTACCGCGTAAAACGGACGAAAGAGAACGGCAAGATGACCCCACAGCGCTTCCTTTCTATTCAGTCCCAGTGCGCGCCGCATATGAGAGAGATCTCTCGCCACTCTATCAGCCGGCAGCGGTACGGCGAGACGCGAAATGACACGACATCGCACCACCCGGTCGGCCCCGCAACCAGACTAGGGGAGGACCACCGCACCGCAAGCAAACGAGAGGAGAGAGAGCGGACCATCATCGCGCCCTCCGCCATTCCGAAACCATTTTCTCCGCGCCCCAAGCTTTTCGCGAGCACGCACGCCACAAAGGGCGCCAAAGAGAAGACGACAACGACGTTCGCGAGAAAGCGCGCGCGCGCGGCCCCGGCGAAGGCGGGCGTGTTGCGCGTTGCGCTCGTACACGCTCGCTCGGAACGGCGGGTGTAGCGTGGCGTGGGACGGCAGAGCCGCCATTGAGCCGGCCAGCGAGAGGCCGAGCGAGCGGCCACTTTTTGCCATCACGCAAATTATCGGGCGCTCGCGCCTAGCGCAACGCGGCCGCCGCGCCGCTGCCACCTTCGCGCGAGGCCTCCCCGGCCTCGTCGAGACTCTTTCTCCGCTGCCTCTGCTAGCCTTTCTTTTTTTCTCGGAAGAGATCCGGAAACTCTCGCGCTAGTCCGCTTGATAAACAAGAAAAGAAAGATCGACGGAGAGTGGAATAACGCGCGCTTAGTCTCTTTCGACCACCGCTGCGGCGAGGATGAAGAGTGGCTGGCTTCGGCAGCCTGCGCCAGGCAGGCTGAAGGGAGTGGTCGGTGTTCCTCGTTGTGGGATTTGTCTTTGCCGCACGATGGGGCCCGCTGTTCGAGTGGAATAAGACCGTTGTGCAATCACGGCCAGCGAGGCAGTGGGGCTCGGTGCTGGGATAGTCTCCACCACACGCGAGGAAAGGGAAACGGCGAGGAGAACACGTTGTAGTAGCGGCAAAAGATATCCTCACGTGACTACAGATGGAACGAGCTGAGCGTACTGCCAGATACGCGTTTCTTCTTGCTAGTGCCTCGAGAGGAGTCGAGAGCTGCAGCATACAAATACGTACTATACAGAAGTCCGCGGGGTTTATTAATTCGTGTCGTGAGGAAACTTTTGGGCCTCGCTTTTGCCGGGCCGGTTTATTCTTAGTCACGTGCAAACAAGTCCTCCCGCCGTCTGCCACCGAGTCCCGGACGGCGGCCGTGTCCGCCCTCAGTGGTGCTCGAAGATTGAGCGCCTTGTATTTGCGGTGGCGGGAATAGAAGCAGAGCTGCGCTGTATAGCTCCACGCAATCGATGACGCAGTTGCGAAACAGCCTCGGCACGACTGTGGTCGCGCCCTGAGTGCTAAATCAAACCGCCGCTTTACTGGAAGACCGCAGCACAAGCGGGAAGAATGCTAAAAGAAAGCTCTCTTCGGCCTAGCCGAGAGTCTGAGGGAAGAAGAATGGTGGCTGGGCCTTTTCGAAGGTCCCGTACGTGTATAGGTTCCGTTGACAAAGACGGCAGACCGTGACTGCTCGGGGGCGATGAATTAAAGAAAGGCGCAGCTTCGGGGAAGCACCGCTTTCCGATTCGAGATCGGTCCCAGGCAGGAGAGGAAGCGTTTGTGTTTAATATTAGGCCGTACCTGAAGTACCTTCCAAGCGAACTCTCATTGGGCGTCGTCTTGCGGTAGGCGAAATGCGGTTTGCTTTGCCGTCGACAATTCACAGCAACAACTCGATGTCTGCCAGTATTATCCGGTCTCCCGAGTCGTCAGGTTAGCTGCTTTATGACACGAAATCGTTGGTTTGTATTGTAGCTGCTGTCGTAACTGTACCTAAATATCGTAACCTTGTAATAACGCCTTGTATACTTTTGTTTTGCACCCTAAAATCTGTAATACGTATTGTATATTTTGATATTATGTAGTCTCCATTTCCCTTACCTCATAATCCTATATAATGATGTTGCATAAATTTTAGGTGCTTTAGTTTTAGTCCAAAACATTGTTATGCGTTGTTCTTGTGTACCACTTCGAAACGGCTCACTCCCCTGTCTAATGAACCCTGCATGTGCCATGAGGGAACTCGAAATAAATAAATAAATAAAATGCGGACTCCAAGAAGATATGGAACTCTTGGAGTCTGCTGAAGTTCCTCGGTACGACTCGAAATGGTGTTTTTTCCACAAAGAGTGTTTTGCCATTTGGCGAGGCGTTGATGCGCAGAAACTGTGGTCATGCTCATGACAAGTAAATAGTTCCCTACTAGGAACATGACTTCAATACAGCAACTGTTACAAAGTACACCAAGCGATTTTGACGCCTTAGTAAACAAAACTAAAGACGATGAGGCTGCACAGCAACTTCAAAACATAAAGTTGACTTTTTTTTACCTTTGAGCAGAAGCATGCCTCGACACGAAGATCACATTTCTTTTTTTTTTCCATGTGCGAAAACTCTGCGCTCCAATAGCGAATTTCACCTGTTTACAGCACGCGTTACTCTTAGGGCAGTGACCGAAAGCCGGATACCGTTGGCTCATGGGTCAGACCCGCCCAGCGAAACCGCATCATGCGTTTCCAAGCGTAAAAGCCAGAAGAGTGTATCGCATCAGAGGCAGCAGCACTTTGACTCTTGAATTTATACGAAAAGCTCCCCTACGAAGCTCTGAACGCCAACCACACCTGGTCAAAAGCACGTTAACACGTATCGCAGCACAGTGACCCGAAATCACTCTATTTTTAGTTTTCTTCTTTAAATTTCGTTTTTACTCACCTGCATCTCCCACTGCTCGGCTATGGCTGCAAATGTTGGCGAAAATACAGATTACATGTAAGGCTTTAATATATGCCTTATTCTGCAGTAAACACAGCAGGCAGACACATATTATGTACCATTACGCCCTATAACGATTCCAACTTCCCAACCAAAATAAGCATGCGTTCCGATACAGTACACGGAGAGGCTCGACAACCGCAATCGTCTTTGGCTTCGCCGCGGAGGGGTTATGAACGCACAAGTTGGCGGGAGCCGGAGGGAGTGGTTCGCTGGAAAAACGTCTAGACCTCCTAAATGGAGCACGCTTCAAGATAGCGGCAGTTGCTCCGGACGTCAAGTTCAGGAACTGCGTGAACCATTGCGTGAAAGTGAAGCATGCCACGTGGAGCAGGCGTTTCTGGCCCATAAGAAGCTAATGATTCCTAACCCTCACCGGGGCCTCAAATTTCGGGGAAGTCCCAGGGGGAAGGTGGAACGTAGAGAGCAATTTAGAGGTTCCTCTATAGATATCTCCTTCTCTGTGCACCGGTTATTAGCCTCGGACAAATGTTTAGCGCAGCTTGTTCTCAGAAAGAGAACATCGCGTACGCCTGTACACATTCACCTGCTGGTGGAGGTGAACGTCACAGTGACCGCCTATCGGGGATCGCAAAATGAGAGAGGGGGAATCCCCTACCGGAGGTGCAGGTGGGCAGTGGAAAGTTTCCTCTCTCTAGTTGACCACGAGAGTGGGTTGTGAAGGAATCAGCGCGCTTCTGCACGCTCAACACTGCTGCCGTACTCGAGAGTTCACGGCCACCTTGTAAGAGAAACGGGAAAAAAAAAACGGCCCTGAATCGAAAGGTTTGCGACAAGCTACCTCAGAGGCGCCAGCCGCTGGAATAGAAGTCGGTTCATTGCTACCCCTACGGTGGTGCAACCTAGTCGAACCACTTCCTTGCGCCTGGCCGGTGGCCAAGTGTATTCTGGGCCCGTCTGAGGACATAGCTGGCTGGCATTAGCGGCGGATCGTTATAATGGCCGGCTTACCGGTGACGTTAGCACTCGCACCATTAGCGAGCCTCTTCTAACACTTGCAGTGCTGGCACCTTTCAGATAAGGGCACGGCTGCGCCCGCTAATAATATCGCGTGGCCAGTCCACACGTTCAGGACATGCCGTGCACGTGAAGAGGGCAGCTCGCGTTCTACAGACCGAGCATGCAATACTGCAGGCTTCCTTGTCTGCGTGGAGTTGCGTCATGCTTATTTCAATGGCTTGAAGCCATGAATGATACTAGCCGTGGCGATTCAAAAGCCCACTTGCAAATGGATATTTTAGAATTAGCAGCGGCCAGCAGATCGACCCACCTGGCCCAGAATTCCACCAAAAGGATGGAAGAAGTAGAGGCAGCTATTGCGAGTCATTGTATGGAGATCCAGGTCTGCTTGATGTCTGGCAGACAATATTTAAATGATGAGAAAAAAAAACACGTGAGGAATAGTTCTAGCAGCAATGTAATAGCTAGGGAAGCCTCGAAAATTCGCCTCTAGACCACGAATAAGCACACACTGAATGGCTTTACGTATATAATACCGCACATGCTGCATGCCGGTTGGGGTACCGTGAACAACGCAGGGTCGGCGGAGGGAAGAAGATCGTCCCGGTTCTGAATACACTGTTTCTAAGGAAAGTATATCGTTGTGCATTAAGGCTTAAGGTGAATGGCTTAGCTCCGTAGCACCCCCTTTACTTCCACCTTTTTGACTGTATCGCAAACGGAGAGCTGCTCGTCGCACACCTAGCAGCGAGCGTCACGACTTGTTTTCAGTCTGCCGGATGAATGAGCCCAGTCTTTCATCCTTTCTCCCGGCATTGTCACCAACACAGCTTTCCTCATGAGCTTCGTCTATTTTGCTATGCATACATGCTCCTAGTTTTTTTCGCCAACTTTCTATGATGTAAGTCAATTAATTTCAGCGTCATGAGAATGTCCTAGCGACCAGCAAGAGAAGGGTAGTCCGCGCACGGAGAGAAAGATGGCCATTGTGGTGTAGACACCAGCGGCGCAACTCACGGTTTAAAAAAATTACGCTTCACATGAATAAGTGGGATGCAATTAAGACAAGTTGATGGCCGCTCCGGAAGGACTACTAGTCTCTGAACTGTGATTTTCTGGTACTAGGTCAAGCTTTGGGCAATGTACTCCGCATGCGCAGAGCAGGCTGCGTATATTATCACACCACGTGCGGCTAGCGATAAGTAGGCCTAATGAGTGGATGCTTAAAGCAGTGCTTCAGTTAGCACGATAACAATGCATGCAGGAGCAAGCAGGACGTTTAGTCGCTCAATGCAGGACGTGTCGCTGCACGCCCCAAAGTGGGGGTGCAGAGTAACTGGGCAAATGGTATGTCGCGCGTGAAGCCGTCGCGGCATGAAAGATTTTCTGATTGAGCGTGCAGTGCGAGTATGTGCCATCCGTTAAATAGCTATAGTCGGATACAACTTAAGTCTGCAGTGAAGCTCCGCCCACATTCAGCCTCCGCGCACAGAATTCCTCCACGACGAAAAAGTAGTCCGCTGGTTAAATGTTTCTTGTTACGTAAACAAAAAGCTTATCACAAGAAAAAAATTATGAGCTCTAGGATTTTGACACGTGGATTGTTTGATATAGTCAAGCATTAAAAGGCTGGTTTCGTTTATAGTTGCGGTTGGCCAGCGGAGTAATACAGGACGCCGCGGACCGGGGCCCAGTGTTAGCAACTGCTGTTTTTTTAAGTTGTATCCTACTATAACAGTTTAACGCATAAACTGTCTTAATACATCGTATACTGATATGGTCATATTCAGTTTGGCTTATTTTTGTACTTTTATTGTCTGTTCACATTGTAAATATGCTGTCATTAAAAAAATATAATGTAGATCCAGCAGATCACCCTGTAGCCTTTCTCGTTGCTCACTTTTTGTAGTAGGCGTGATTACTAAACATCTAAAGTATAGCCTCCTATCTCGGCTCTGCCAGTGGCAACCAGCAAAGCAAACACGACCAGGCACGTCGAGTTCAACGTTAGTTAGGAGACTATCCCGTCCATTTCTGTGCATTTTCCCATGTGTTCAGCGCGCTCCCTTTAAGTTAAATTGGTATCTACTCCTTTAAATGTATGCACTTAACATCCTTTGTTCATGGGTTCATTCCCCTGGCTGCTAATTATCACGTGGTTTCTTTTCACGCGTCACTACGAAAGTTTACACCTTTTCGTATGTTCACGCACTCCGCAAGGTGCGTGATCTCATTTATGTTCATTTCTGCAGTGCTGACGCCCAGCAATTCTGGACAAAAGCATTTTTCACCGGAAAAGAGTTTATGAACGCAAGGTTTTCATGCTATAAGATTTCACTATAGCAATCAACATATCCGCAGATCTCCCGACGGCAGGATTGCGGTTTTTTCTGCTAACCTTTTTGCTATCGTTAAAAGTGGTCCCCCTGGGTTTTCTATCGTAGTGTTAATTGTTCGATGCGAGCGTTGGGAAAACTTTAAAAGCTTTTGCTACACATCGCAAGATTGTACCATTACCTTCGATATTTCCATAACATTACCTTACAATTTTCCACTGTTCAAAATTTTTATCCCAGAATGTTGCACATATGCGTCCATAGGCGTTCAGAGTTTCCAAGTTTAGAAGCAAGTGGTCGTTCCTGATATGGTTGGTAAATACGCACCAGTCTCTCTCTTGCACGACCACTGCGTTTCTTTGACAGCTACTCTGCATTTTCTGCTCTCCCAAACTGTCCTAACCCTTGAAAGATAGCTGGAGTTGCCTATAAATACTACCATACTGGTGGCTTATTCGAATAAAACAGTAATCGATTGGTTAGCTGGAAATTTTCAGTATTCTCGTGACAGTTCGTTGGCACATCTTCCGTCCGGCATGCTCTGTTCTTGCTTTCCCTGTTTTCACACCGGCAAATTATTCCCGCATGCAGTTATTTAACACGTAGTAGCTTCATAACAAAGGTAGCATCGTTTGCACATTTCAGGTTTTTATGTGCTACGCCAGCGCCCTCTTTCAAGTTGCTTTGATATCTTACATATCAAGCAACGGTTTATGTGGGTTTTGCGTCCCAAAGCGGCTCAGGCTACTGATAAACTTCGACTGCCTGGAGTTCAAAGTGCACTTAAATCGCAGAAAACACGAGCCTTTAGCATATCGCCTCCTTTTACATGCGACCGCCGCTGCCGGGATCGAACCCGCGTCCTTCGTGTCGGCAGCCCAGCACCATAACCACTGAGCCACCGCGGCGGCCATATATCAAGTAAGTCAGTGGCTTTAAACTCCTCATGCAAGCAGTACAGGAATCAAATTTGAGCTTGGGCTAGTTGGTTCATATGCGTAACATTAAAGAGGACAGAACACAACAGAAACACCATCCTGTGTTTCTGCTTTGTTCTGTGGAGTCTTTTTGCGATGCCCTTTAATGTTTCAGACAGTAAAGGAACACAAGCACAAAAAAAGAAATCTACTCGCTCTCAGTAAGTGCAATGATTTGTTGCATAAGATTCTCTGTTCAGCTTTCACTAATTAATGATCGCACTTTGTTTTATAACTGCCCCACCTTGGGTGCTTGATGTTCATGCTATGTTTTCCTTTGAAACAAGCGTCTAAAAATTTAATTTCGCCTTCTATGGCAAAAAAAAAAAAGTACAACCTAATCGGCGTTCCTTAAAGGCACTCATCCGGCATCGCCCAACTGCAGCCTAAGTTAACATTACTGAAAAGAGCATAACAGGGTGCAGTGGCAGATCTGAACGGCGGTAAACGAAAAACACTGAAAATTAACGCAAACCCTTGGGTTTGCAGCATGCAGTGCATATCACTGGGCTACAAAACAATGGCCTGGAGCCGTAGTTGAGCGCAGCCTCCTACAGTGCTCCGTGTTATCAGCGCCTCGGCTACAAGACGGCAGTGTATCTATCCGTAAAAGAACGTACTGCATAGTATTCGCAAAGATGCTTAATTTCCTACACGGAACACGGCAGTAGATGATGTCCCTTTGGCGCATTCCGTAGCGAATCTATCGCAATCAGCGCCGATAAACATAGCACTGAGTGCGGTGCGGGAGGAAAGTTTTCGCATTTTCTTTAACCGTAGAGGTATATATCGATCCGGCTTTGGGGTTTCTCACTCACGCAACCGACCAGGTTTGGGGAAAAACAGGGTTGCGACAGCAATATCAGCGCTTTATTGAAGACCCCATACCCGGGGATCGTTTCGTGGCCGTACACAACTGTTTCCACATACCGCTATTTCTACATGCCACTCGATAAGTTCGACATTATGAGACCGAAGGAAAGAAGGAATTTATCGCGCAATGAACATGATTTTTTATCACGCTTCGCAAATTTTTACGTTGAGAAATCATTTCTCGGCACAGTAATGTCACCACGTACGCTAACTAAGGAAAATAGTGGTGGAACTAAGCCTCTCGTGTCAGTCATAGATACAACCTCCGTTTACTCTGCGACGTCCTGCGAACGGGTCGAGGAGATCAGCCGTCCCTGCGACGTAGACCGGCCGCTCGCAGTGCGGCACAATGCCCGCGAAGGCTTTCCTCCAGCCATCTTCGAATGGGCCGACTCTTCCGTCGCCCAGCTCGTCGGCCGCACATATGGCCCGGGTGAGCCTCTCTTGAAAGGTGTTGAAGCTCCAGGGGACGAGCCTCCCCGTCTCAGTCCGCCGCTACTCGCCGCCGGGGACGGCACGTCA
The DNA here is from genome assembly GCF_055824585.1 of Amblyomma mixtum. Classification (NCBI taxonomy): domain Eukaryota; kingdom Metazoa; phylum Arthropoda; class Arachnida; order Ixodida; family Ixodidae; genus Amblyomma; species Amblyomma mixtum. The sequence goes on along the minus strand of NC_143012.1, from coordinate 223,931,564 downwards.
GCCAGCTTAAGACTCCCAGGCTTGCTCCTGGAAAGGCCAGTTGTGGTTCCTCCACTAGTGGTGGTGGACGCAGTTGCAAGACTGGACGAGTGCTTGCTGCCAGTCCTTCTCTCGGTGGTGGTGCCTAGGGTCAGGTCCGGATCTAACCTCCACGACTGGGCAGAAGCAGGAACACTTGAGGGCCCAGCACCACCTCCGTGGTCCCTCGCCTTCTGCGCCGAGAGTTCTGGCAGTATCCTGGAGGAACCCATGGTGACCACCGGCTGGGCAGCGGGAGCGTTTGCGAGTGGAGAAAGGGATTCCGAACCACCCTTGACACCAACTGCGCCGTTTGTCGGATGTGGCTGGGAATGGATGGCGGATGGCTGCTGAAGGATGATGCGTTGCCCTGGGACGTTTGCGGATGGAAGTTGTGGCGGCTGCGAGACTAGCTCAGAGTCTTCTGCGGCGAGCATGGAACGACGCTTCTGAATGCCGATGACGACGACCATGGCGTCCAGCTCAGATTTCATAGTGTAGAAGTAACCCATGAACGCCGCCAGCATCAGCCACTCGGCGATGATGGAGATGATTGTGCCCTCGGGATACTGCGGTGACAGGTAGCATAGAGTGAACTTCACATCGACCCAAAAAGAGCAGCACACTGCTGAGTGTCTCTTATCACGTGACAAAACAGGTAATCGACATGTTTCCGCTTCTCTATTAGATCTCTGTGTTCATTTCAGAGTCTAACACAGCTATGCGCCATCAAATTTTGCTCAGCTTGAGGACAAACGCGGAAAAACGATCCGCTCGTCTTTGGTCATGATGCGGGGATAATTCGTCACAACGGAAATTCTACTGTTGTGACGTCTACCGTTGTGATAAAGTATAAAAAAAATTAGATGAAACATGGTGCGAACAACATCATTCATAATATCGCAGACTTGCTGTGACCCGAAGACATAGGCATTACCACCAAGACATAAACACAGCGTGTTCCAAAAAAAATAAACAAACACCTTCCACCGAGCTTTAAGCCAATGGAAGAACAATTACAACCGAGTCACTTTTCTAGGAAGCCTTTTTCACGAACTGCTGGCTGTGAGCGACAATATGCCACAACTACAGTATATCATATCACAGTTTTCTGGCACTTATGTTGAAACTTCAGCTGACATTTGGAAGGAAGAAGCTTATTCCCACATTTGCTCACGTGTTAGCACAGTAGATTTTCGGCTGGCGCTTTAGTCATCGTACTGTGAGCTATATTCCCCAAAGTGGCAGGCGTGAGCCTATTCACCATGTCTTACGTGTGAAATACATTTGTATTTTAGCTCGTGATTAGCTGACGCAAGCTGCACCCGAAGCTTCAGCGGCAAAAATTGCTGACGGAGAACATCAATGTGGTTTGGGTATCAGATAGTACGATTAATGGCTTAAAACATTCCCCTCGCCCCTTCTGTTGCCCTAGAAGCGATCCCGACACCCTCGCGTGGGTTGGTGCACGATAGACCAACTATGGGCTATACTTTTCGGCGAACCACACTTACTACTGCGCTTGACTCATCACTATGCCTCGAAAAACCGACCTTACTGGCCCTCCAACTGAAATCCCTCGAATATGTAGTTGAAATAGAGTGTGTTAGCATAGCGTAGGCGTACAGTAGTCATCAAATTTGTCTAGAGCAGCCAAACGATGCACTTTGTGGTGAATTAATGACAATTCTGCTGCCTGGCAGGACCTATGGAGATTTTCAAGAAGTAAGGGGTTGAACTCGATCCATAGGAAAGCGCATGCACGATAAGTTTTTGTTCCAAGGCCTATAGGTGAGAAGTAAATGGTGCAACCGTATTCCCCGGTGCCCTGTTCGAGAGCTCCAGACAGATGTGTTGATGACTGTACTGCTGCATAGGCATATGGCTGGTTTAATATTATAAGCAGTGCGTTAATGGAAACTGTTTACCCCAGGGACTAACTTATTTCTAAACAGCAAATGCATTTCTCAGCAGTTAGGGCTACGTAATGTGGTGCAAGGCAACTTTATATTCCATCTGGCTGTGCACCTCATACATATACACAAAAACAAGCCCAGCTACATGCATACATCAGAGAAGCAGCAAAGTTGAACCAAATCAGGGCGGCTCGTCACATGAACAGAATTACTACTCGAGTGTTCAGCCATTAATTTCCTTGTAGCTATCACTTGTTCGCCTAACCACTGGTAATCAGCTACCTCAACAATGACATTTCCTAAAATGCATATTTAGACGCATCCATGCGCCATACTGATGTGTTATCTACTGACGTACAGGTATTGCCCAAAAGTGTGCAATATACTCTCACTACAATGAAGTCCAGAAATGTGACTTCGTTATAAGGCGTATTTCAAGAAAGGCAGAGCGATCTCAAAGCCGCTTTAGGCATGTTTAAACTTTTAAACTGGTTTCGGTCCCCACACGAGCTGCTAAACCACGCTGGAGCAAGCGCATGACCGCCAGGCAGCTGGCGAGGTTTCCGTAGTAGATACCTGTTTAAACAACAATAACTAACATAACAATAACAAATACGGTGTCTTGCAAGCGCTTCTTTCGGGTTACCCTTGCCCCGTGTCTTGTACCCCGCAAGGCTGCGTTCAAGCACACCCTGCACAGTAGGTCGCTGCGAAGAGAACGAAGAGTATTTCTCGTCTTTGATGCCACATCGTGCTTCCCGAGTCTTCATGTCCGCCGCACCCTCGGCTCCGTCTTCGACCCCCAGCAACATGTCGACGATGCCCGGAAACGTGTCAAGAGCGAAAACACCGACGCCTGTGCCGCCGACAAGCGCGCGTGAGTAGAAGTCGTCCTCGGGTGCTTCGCAACGACTTCACGTGCACTCCGGCACCACGGGAGCGCAGCTGTATACACTAGTGAGAATCCGGTCTAGGGCACGCAGGTCGGCCCCATGAGCCGCGCGTATACCCTCCACCAAAACGATCAGACATTTTCACCAGCGACCACGTGGCATGAATGTGGCGCATTCTCTTAGTTTTCGCGGTGAGATATTTCACTTTGAAGCAAAACATTTAGCGCTTAGCAGGTGAATTGCTCTCAGAATGGCCGGGTGGCTGAGTGGTAAGGAAATTTTAATCCCCTCTTAAGCGAAATCGGCTAACACACATTTAAACATCTCTGGTTGTTTTTAGGGTTTTTTGTGGCAATGTAAGCAAAAATATTATACTTCCAAAAATATGCCCACCTTCGGCCACAGTAGCTTGTGACACCGGCAGCGATTTCTCACCAGTGAAGGAAATAATATTTTCGAGTTTTTGTTGGTAATCTTTCTTGGCCTCACCTTAGTGCTTTGTCATTTGCCTTCCTATTCGCAGCGGCTATGGGAGCTGTGGAACTCGCAGTTTGGTCGTTCTAGAAGAAATGTGTTTTGCCCTCTGTACGTCCGGAAAGCGGACCTTGTTTCTTTGGCTTATTATTCATTTTTGTTTTATTTCATGCCAATAAATGTAATACTCCTCGTATTTCATAAACTACAACTTAAAGTCAGGCGTAGTTTAATGAAAATGATTAATGATTAATGATTAATGATTCGTATAGATGCGAGGGCATGGATTATCTATTAAATACAACAATATCAGCTTCATGTCGCCTTTGTTTGATTCCTCGGGGATGCTAATAAGTTCATAAGGGATCATGCTAACCTGATCTAAGACTGAAGCAGAAGCAGGATTCAGGTGAATAATGCAAATCGCAATGACAATTTCCTTCTCTACAAAGCCTAAATTTTGATGGGGATATCCACAGACCATAGGCACTTAAGCAAAGTACAATATGTACGCATGCACTCACCTCTCTGGGGTTGCTGGGATGCGGCTTCATCGACAGAAAATCCTCCGGGTATTTAACTGCGGCTAAAGGTAGTTGCGTCAAGTTAAACGCATCGCATCAGTTCATCATGTGTGCCTTTAAGGCTGCGTTACTCATAACTAGGGCCCGGAAATGTAGGCACTAAAGACCCCCGAAATAGGCAGGCATCTAGGCTCTAAAAAATATTGAAATAGGCGCTATAAAGCAAAAATAGGCGCTTTGAATAGTACTCTTTACTCATAAGTGCAACATTTGTAAGTCAAGCACGGAGCGTACGCAGTCCTCAACTGAAGCAATAAAGCACTTTCTCAGGTTTTCGAAATTGAAGCTCCTTCTGTTTTCGCTAAGCATAGTTTTGTACTTTAAAAGGCTTCGTTTGCCATCACATGACCTTAGTGGCGCGAACCTAAAACATGAGAGTTGACAAAGTCTTAGGCCTTCAGGTGATGTGGCCGTATCGTCTCCGCGTGGAAAGTCTGTGATTTGGGAAATTGTTTCTAGGCATCTATTTTTTTCTACCAATTGTTGCACCTTCGTAGACGCAGAGGCGCCCTTTCCTTCCAGTCCCCGAAGTGCTGCTGGTACTTCTGCCGCTACCTTCAACGATTCATCTACTGAGAGTCAATAGTCATCCTTTCCGTCAATGTTGAGAAGTTTGCACTAATGTATGTCAGGGCTCTTTCCAAACTCGCCTCTTGCTACACTTCGAGATAAACACTTCATTACACTGCGTTCAAGTTACAATTCGAGAAAAACGTTCGGCGAGACCCGCGCCTTTTGTGCGTGCATCGGCGCGCGCCTTTCACCACACATAGAGACAGATGTCTCAATATTGATAAACGGTACCGAGGACCGAAGTGCCGGATTTAGGCATTTATAGGCAAAAAGTGCGGTTCAATAGGCAGTATTTCCTAAAAATTGACAAAAAGGCAGGCATGTGCAAAAAACCCCCGTTTAGGCATTTATAGGCATGTTTAGGCAAATGCTTTGCTTTGCTTTATTGGGGTTTAACGTCCCAAAGCGACTAAGGCTATGAGAGACGCTGTTTGCCTAAATTTCCGGGCCCTACTCATAACACACTGAAATCAGTTTACTAAACACTCAAAGGGCGACCCATGATTCTGCAGCCATAAGGAAATTAAGGTTTACGCTTATATAACAAAACACGCGGGAACGTTTTATTGTAGTGCTCTTTGGTATGTCCGAATACTCTGACAGTAGAGGGTTACTTAGTTGAGCTTCATAAGGAAGTAAGTTATTGCTATTTGTTTTTTCTCGAAGTGAAGCAAGCCAGCAAACTCGTTGGGCTCGTCTTTGCACAGTAAACGTCGTATTACGACGTCATAGTGTACACTATATTAGTAGGAGAGAATGAGTGACGCAGGGAAGCCCTGATAAATTTTACATATTACTTGACATGGCAGGCACCGAAGGCGGCATTTGATTTCAAGAATGAGACTGCTATGTTTCTTAAATTATAGTCCATTCTATATTTGTTGCCTGCCGCGCGAGTCGCTGATCCTGGCTATAGACAGGTTTTGGCTGCTCGTGAGGCAATGACGGTGCTCTAAATAAGCTGAGTTATCAATGAAATTAATCGAGCTCTAATATCGCAGCATCGGTTTTGACAAACAAGATTTCTCTCGAGCCAGGTAATAGTGAACATTATTACCTTCATAATCAGCCTCACTACACCCACTGCAGGGCAAAGGCCTTCATATCACTGCACGTAACCCTGTCGCTCGCCAGCCGCGGCCACCCTATCCCCGCTAACTTCGCCCACCTATGAATCTGCCACCCCCTGCTACGCTTACCTTCTCTTGGAATCCACTGCGTTACCGTTAAGGACCAGCAGTTATCTCGCCTTCGCATTACATTCCCTGCCCAAGCCCATCTCTTCCTCTTGATTTTGACGAGAATGTCATTAACCCGCGTTCGTTCCCTGAACCGCTCTGCCCTCTACCTGTCTCTTACAGTTACACCCATCGTTTTCCTTTCCTACAATGGCGGCGTTGTCCTAAGTTGAACCCTTTTTGTTATGCTCCACGTTTCTGCCCCTAAGGTATGTACAGGTAAAACACAGCTGTTGTATGCTTTTCTCTTGAGTGATATCGGTAAACTGCCATTCATGAAGTGAGAGAAACTGCCACATGCGCTACACCGCATTCTTATTTTTCTAGTTACTTCGCTCTCGTCATTCAGATCTGCGGTCAGTGCCTGCCCTAAGTAGCCGTATTCCCTTACCACTCCTAGCACCTCGCTAGTGATTCTAAACTGCTGTTCCCTTCCGAGACTGTTGAGCATCCTCTGTCTGTCTCTAATTGCGGAGGGTGAGAATTAAAGTGCATGTCAAGCCACCGCTTCTGGTGCAAGCAGTTTGAACTCCACTGGCGCAAAAAATACTTAACTCGCACACAGCCAATATTCGCTTGAATAGCAAACTTGAGAGCTACATGCGCTGCTGTTATACTAGGTAAACTGCCCGGCGAAGGATACTGACTGCGCAGAAGAGCAGGTCAACGAAGAATATCGCCACCCGGGCCTTGAACACGACGTGGTTGTGGTACTGGTCGACCAGGCAGAGAGTAAGCAGCGAGTTCACCAGCATGTAGCTCAGGCCGGACACGAACAGAACCGAAGCGCCGAGCACGTGCGGGTAGAAGATGGGGCTCAGCTGCGGACAGGAGGGTGTGTTGTTTCCTATAATCGCTTTTTAGGTGGACACCATCGTCGAAGATATGTGTTGGCGATTAAGCGACTTTTCCAAGAACGACCGTGTCGTTTCTACAATAACACTTCTTTTTGGGCGAGTTGGTGCATACTTTGGTATGCACCAACTCGCCCTACCAACTTGGTATGTCTTTTCGTGGTTTGCATGCTCTGGCTCTATTTTCTTCAAATCGTTTCTACAAACTCGTACCCAGATAATAATGCATGCTTCTCTATTCCCTTATCCATGCCGGCTCTCTTTACGGCAGGATGGCTCACAGCTACATTTAATCACAATGTAAGTGCTTTTTCACTTGCAGCATGTTTCGACTTTTTTCCCACCCCACTTGGCAGCTGTCAGAATGGCTGTCATGACCAGGCAAACAGTGGCATTACAAATATCCGTAAAATAATGTGGGGCAGCTGTTCACTTCAGTACTTCAGGTATTAACATAGACGAGGCATCAACAAGATGATAATACCATCTAAGACTATTGTTCTTGCCGCAGTGTGCATGATGGAGGAAATCTGAATGCATCCGGTGGTATTGTGGCATTCGGCTAAGCGTCATATGGGTCCCTCATAGCCTGAGTCGCTTTGGGACGTTAAACCCCCATAAACAAAACGTCATATGAACTGTGCTGTATTATTAAATTGCATTGAATTTACTTTCCCAGTGTCATCTATTGTGAATAACATCTTATTTTCATTCTTCGGCTTCGTCATCTCGTATTTCTGCCACTCGGAATGTCGTGAAGGCAATTATTATTTTCATTGCGTTTCACGTCACGAATACCGTCTTTCCTTCGTACCCAGGTGCCGTCCCTGCGCAGGTGTCCCGTCGGGTTCATGGCGACCATGAGCAGTCCGAAGAAAATGCCGATGCCGGCCAGGAAGTTGAAGTAGTTGAGCATGTAGATGTACTGCGACATGTTCCTCGCTTTGGAGATGTCCATAACGGTGATGTACCTCAGGGCGAAGGTGATTATGGCTGCAGGTGGAATCGGTAGCAAGTAGAAAAAAAGAACAACGAGCCCTACGTAACGAAACATATTAATGGCAAAAAGACAAATACGTTTCCTCTCTGTTTCTCTGGTATGCATATTCAGATTCTCGACACCGTCTACCAAATAGCGATACCAGAAGAATTGAAGAAAGTCCATGTATAACTGCGTTCAAGAACTTCAGTGTACCTTGCAGTATATTGTTAAGACTTCTTTTCATAAGCGATATGATATTGAGATGCATTTAAATTGGCTATGTCACGATAACACTGATAATCTTTCCGGTCGCATTCATAATTACTTCGAGTGTTTCCTTTATGCTTAGGCTTAAATACCGTGCGATGTAACAAGCCAAAATAACCCATGACCCATAGTTCACCTCGCATATATTTACGCCATGGAATTCAAACACGCTGCTAAACACGCTGCTAAATACGTCAGGCGTCGACGTGTATCAAGTTTCAAATGCGTAATAGCACTGCGCAAATAAGTGGCAGTTTGACCATAGGTGCGCGTATAGTACTGCTAAGCATTGTGATTGTCGAGAGAATGGGAACTTGTAGTCACGAAACTAACTCATATTACTAAACAAAAATGACTACTGGTCATAAATATACGAATACTACCCAATCAGTGCCAGATCACTGGCAGTCACGCATCAGGCTTCCATGCAAAAATCATAGTCATCATATTTCTCATTCTTTCATCGTCAGTGTATTGTCAAACCTAGCATGCCATTATCTGAACAGCCCTAGTCTCAGCTTCTCACAAGCGTACCCGCAATCGACGCCGTGGTGAGACCAAGCCCGAATATCGCGCTCTGGGGTGGATCACCTCCGGAGTCACTGCACACACAGAAAAAAATCCAGGTACTTTAGCACACAGTCAAGAACGTTTCTGCGAACTCGCTTGGAATATGCAGGAATTCAAAAATGATCATAGTAGTAGTAGTAGTAGTAAAAGACTTTTAATCGACCATAATTTACAGGCCGAGCATTTCGACCGCCTGGGCAACCAGAAGCCGCTGTTCTTCTTCCCCTTCAGCGCCAAGCCAGTCGAGCCAGGTGGTGATGGATAGAGAGGGTGGGGGGAAGGAACCCGACTGCTGAGCAGCCGGGCAATAGAAGAGGCAATGGGCCAGGTCCGCATAGATACAGGGGCAGTTGGGACAGGAAGGGTCCGATCGATAGCGATAGAGGAAGAGGCGGGACGGGGTGATAACTGCATTCATCTGAATGTGCCGAAGAAGGCGAGACTCCGGCACCGTGAGTGATGGATGAGGGGGAGGGTAAAGGCGTTTGTCGAGGCGGAGCTCAAGGTAGACCTCTTTTATGGTGCGGCGAAGGGTGAGTCTCCCACCGTCCTCCGAGGGCTTGGGCCAGGGGATCAACGGTGCCCGGAAAAGTGTGTCGCGGGCGAGCTGATGGGCCAGCTCATTGCCGTCAATCCCTGAATGCCCAGGGACCCAGCGGAGGAAAACGATGGAAGGCTGCAGTGCGGAGACCGCTCGTTCGACCTCCTGTTGGAGAGAAGGGGTCAGGCTGCGTTTCTGTATGTGGTGTATAGCGGCTTGTGAGTCCGAATAGACTGTGTGCTCTTGGAGAGAGGGAAGGAGGGAAAATGACTTGAGGGCATGCGCAATGGCGAGGACCTCGAGGGACAATGCGTCTGGAGGGTGTAGATACGGCCCGCTGGTGTGGGTTTCAGGAGCAGGGAGGTGTGGATGGTACAGGGCGTAGCCGCAGAAACCTCGAGGAGCCACGAAGGAGGCATCCGTGTAAGCTACACCCTGGGTATAATATTTGTTACCTTCAATGAACATTTCTACTGAAAGTTTCCTTGACTGTGACGGAGAGCAAACTTTACTGTTGCATGGTGTAAACCGCGTCAAACAAGAGCCTGGCAGGCGTCCCGGACCACCAAAAAAATTAATGGATATGCTCCGAGCTCACAAATATACGGACAAATATTCATAACCACCATGTCGTTGTTAAATTTTAAGGATTCGATTGCAATCTGTCCCTCTTACCGGCCATGAAGAATTACATTGGCGCCTAAAAACTGGCGTGTGCAAAAAAGAAAACTAGCTTCTAACCGCGCAGGCAAGGTCACACCAGTCACAATGAACAAATCACGTTCTCATCTCGCTCAAACCCGAGCAATTACCGGGAGGAACGGCTCCCGCAAGATTCATTTCCTCCAGGGACATTTATAATTCCAGCCACTGTCTCGGCAGCAGGTCTGCTCCCTCAGAAGATGCTGTGCATATATGAGCAGGCGGCAGACTCTGCGTGAAATCGAAGCATCAGAATTCCGTCTCAGTAGCGAAGCACAGCGCAGAGAAGCTCGCATATCAAGACCCCTCTCTTCATCTCACAGGCACGTGCATATCCATTCGCCGCCGCTGCATAGCGAAGCCTCAGCGCGTTGACGCAATGGAACGCGCCTGGCCTTGGAGAAAGCCCTTCCTGAGCGGGCGTGCTCTCGGCTCGCATACGTGACGCAACGCTGGCCTTGCAAGGATGAGTTTTTACGAGCCCGTGCATGCGTGGCTCAACGATGCCACCAGCTCCCTCCCTACACTCCTCCCCCGTCCCATCCTGCCACTAAGTGAGGCTTTTTACGGCAAGCGAAATGCTGGGTGACAGGGTGGTCGTTACGCGGGCACTGCTCATGAACATGCCCATGTTCAAGGGCTGCGCTTGCCTGGGTATTACCACCAAGTCTGTGTGCGCGCAGCCTGCACTCTGCACTGCCTGTACACGCATTATTGTAATACGCGAGAAGCTGAAGCCTTTGTGTGTCCTTATAAACGCTCGCGCACACACGCACACAGACACACACGCACACACGCACACACGCACACACACACACACACACACACACACACACACACACACATGGCAGGAGCAAGCCTGCAGCTGAAGCCTGTGTGGGCGTGCATGTGTGCGTGCTTGTATGCGCGCGCAGTTGCCGGTAGTGAGAGAGTGCGATTTTAACGACGATCAGCTGTGGTATGAATCGAAGGAGCGCAAGAATGCACGTGATTTTCCTTCTACTTTATTGCTGTAGTTTGCCGTTCCGCCCCTTTCCGTGAGCTGAGCATGCGCATGAATTGGCTGCGGACGCTCGACCACTACGTTCCTGGGGTGCTCGGTTAAGGCTTGCGTCATGTTCGATGCGAATGCGGCAACTACGGCTACTCTAGGAGCTGCCGGGCTTCCAGGAAAAAAAAGGACATTAATGGCTTGCCCTTTGTACAGCGACGTCATTTGTTCGCGGTGAGGATCGTAAATCTCGGCCGGAACTCGGAACAATCGGCGAGACTCTAAAAAAGTCCGCGGCAACTGAATGGCGAGGCAGTGCAGTTTCTTCATCGCGATTCTGCGAGCACCGCCCACCTGAATAAATATGGAAATTCTGGTTTCCGAGACGGAGCTTCCAGTCTGCGTGCTGAATAAGTCCGACCAATGGGTTCATGTTTGATGTTCGGTGGTTATCACTGTGCATAAGACCAGCGTTCTAGAGATCTCGATTCCAGTCTTTTCACATAAGAAGCATCTTACAGGAACTAGCAGAACAGGCCAAAACGTGCATATGAATGCCACTTCATGCCAGTAGGGAAGTACATATACTCGCAATGTATTTCATCAGGGCTTAAGGATATTGTTCAATTTTCTCAAAGTTTAACTGTGATGAGCAAAAAAGATACAAAAAAAGCTCTCGCACGTGAACTCAGAATTCAGGCTTATATTACACTAAATCCTAAACAGAAATGACCACCGGATGCAAACTTTGCTTCTAGCATGCCGGATGAATATTTGGTCTCATGCATCACGTGTAGCTGCACACCCAAAAAAGGACCGAGCACGGAGTATCGGAAAGCTGCTGTAACTGAACATTGCACACTAGAAAGAAAAAAGAATGTTCACTCGAACTGCACCAACTTCTGCCAAAAACAAAACAATACAGGACGAGGGAAGCTTCGAACTGCAGCCTTGGTAGAGAAATGTGCATTTTGAGAGAAAGTCCTTGTAGGAGTTTGCAGGCAATATGCACGCTTTTTTCGTGAATTAAGCCAGCGCCACAAATTCAATTCCTTGACAAAGTAATAACAGAGATCGTATGTCAGAAAAAAAAAGCAATGCTTTAGTTTATTGCTGACTTAGGCATGAAACCTGGGATTGTGGGAAGCTCCACACTGCTTTCTAAATGAAACCATTTCGTGCTGAGTTGATAAAGAGGGTCGGTTACCTAGTTATTCTAACCCCTTCCTCTCCTTTTTCGTTCTTTTTCTCACTTGTGTGACTCGACTCTCCTGCCAATTTGGCATTAAATTTTTCTCGTGCGGATAGAATACGCAAAACAAAAATTTATTGAATGATCAAGGACTTGTATACAAGATACAATTGCTGGTAGTTCCTTCGAATTCATTACCCAGCTGTTGACTGCAGGTTGACTCAGCGCTTGCAAGCAGTCGATATAAACTCAAGAAGGCACGCAGAATCATTCGTTTACCTTATGTACGGCAGGAAGAAATTGACGTCCGCATTGCTTACGGCCCAGGCATGCGAGATGGCAACGCTGGAAACAACGGGAACGATGACGAAGTATACTATGACGCCGACCTTGACGTACTTTTGAGCAACTCTCAAGGACTGGAACTGTGATCCCTGCACAGTGGGGAAAAATCAAAAGCGCAATCAAGTTGATGAGTAGTATTTGCCTGAATTAATCGCTGGCCTATCGCAGATTTGATCTCGAGGAAAAACGAGAAAACCACATTATTGCACCATAAATTAAATTCCACAGATTATGATGCAGGAGGCCTGGTCGATGACAGCTGGTCTGTCCGCTTATCCAACTGAAGCCAAGCAAACCTGGTTAGAGCTGGTGGTATCGAAACAGTTTCCTGTGCTTTATTTTTTTCTTTTCGGAGCTGTCTTAAAAATCTACCTATTCAAACGCTTGATATTGAACTCTGGGTCGGAGACGTTCTCCAGTATATAGGCTCGTGCCCTCCCCCCTTTCCCTCTTCAATCCACTCACTCACTCACTCACTCACTCACTCGGAGACGTTAGATCAAAATTATTCATTTTAAAACTTTTCATTAAAACCTGTCGTGCATTTTCTGCTCAAGCGCCCATGATATCAGAGCTGTGCACTTGTATGCTCAAGAAATGTGCCTTAGAAAGTACTAAATCATATAAGACCACACGTTAAGAGTGCATATCGAGTTTAATACGATGTGTTGCATCCAAGCAAGAGTTCTGTCGGTTCACGTGCAGTATTCAGCAGTAGGAGATATTGTGTATGGTATATGGAGTTTGAGTTCTCAACGTTGGAGTGCTCCAGATTAATTTAGACCACCTGAAATATATTTAAGCAGGCGCAGTAAAGAGCACGTCAGCAAGTTATTTAATTATACGGATAATCAGCATGCCTATAGGTACGTCAGGTACATGAATACCCAGCTTCATAGTTGAAAATGTGGGCAGCCGCACCATTTTGATGCGCAGACGACATGCGGAGCTTTCCCGATATTTCTCCGAGAGCCTGCACCTTTCGAAAACACCTCTTCCCCACGGCAACAAGGACGACAGAGAGAAGAAACTAAGCACAGGGCTCCTATCGCAATTATTTTTATTGAGGTCTGCGTTGGAAGATATGTGTTCATTAAAATAAGTATAGCTCGGCTATAGTTGGTTCATTTTTCACAAATTCCACAGCGCCCATCCTCTCCATTGCCCATTTATGTGCACATCTTCAGAGCTGTGCAAGTATCCTTATTAAGGCAGATATATAAGCTTTTCTACGAGCACCAAAACAAAACAAGCGGAAAAAAAGTATATCTGTCGTTACGGACTTCAGTTTCTATGTGGAGCAGTGTGCGGTGCTTTTTTCTCTGTCCCCTCCGTATTGCTGCGCCGAAGCGCCATTCCTTCGAATGGACCACCAACTGGTTCACAACACAACCCCACCAAACCGGCAATTTTCCTTTTGTGAGCATTGATGCCATGCGATACTGCAGGAGCCGATTTCTTATCGGAGGTAAAAATTTGGAACGTTCGCGTCTATATGATATATGTTACCTGCGTAGCCAGAAATGAGTGCCTATCAAACGATGAATAACAAGACATTTAGAGGCGCGGCAGGAATCAAACGAGACGCTCTGTGTGCATGTGTACATTTGCAAGTACGGTCATCTGCTGTAGAGATAATAGAAGAAGATCTGATTCTTGAAACTAAAACAGGCTCTCAATATGTCAGCAAACGCTTCGACAAGAGGACTTGTCTTCGCCTGGACCCAAAAGAAGTCAGGTCCTCTCGCTGAAACGCTGGCTAGTGAACTGAAGCTTCCCTTCGAACCTTGTTCATCATGCTTTGTCTGGTCACAACTATCATCTGGTGCCACATAGTGGTAGCGTTTCCATAAATTATTGAAAGTCCAGTTTGGATGCCGAATCTAACATAAGAGGGTTGTTTGAGTATTATTTCTCTAAGCGTTCCCGCCTTATCGTGTGCAACACATGAAAGGCCGTCCCCGCGGATACAGCGTGTACCAAAAGAAATTTTAATGCAGTTGCTGAACTAGAAATTTTATAAAAGATACATTTTACGTGGTCGTTACTTGACTGGCAGTAAGGCAACCTTCGCCTGAACACTACAGCCTTCATAGCTCACAGTTTTTGAGAAGTATTCATCCTTATGTTCATTAGTGAAACTTTTGTATTAAGAGTTCGTCTGTCGTCAAGGTTAAAGCCGCGCTTACTTCTGCATGCAACAGGCAGCGTTTAAACAGCATATATTTCGACTTCAGACATACGTGCAGCGCATAGGGCACAAGGGAGAAACGAAAGACCACCCCCCCCCCCCCCACACACACACACACACACACACCACGGAGCACTAACTTCCAACTGGTTAATAAATCGGCCGGAAGCTATAGCGCCAGTACTGTGGGTTTCTGTATTTTTTTCCCTTGTATCCTTCTCGCTACGCGTGTAGTCATAGAATGCCGACTTGCCCAAGCATTCACCTTTCGACTGCAGCTTTTCTACTCGGCCTTGCTCACTCTCAGCCCCCCTGTTCGGCGCCTATTTCAAATTCAAAGTCACGTGACGTTCAGTACGAATGTCAGTTTGATGCAATCTAGTCTTAAAGCAACACTGCGGCGGTGCAGGGCTAGCCATTCGTAGCATCAAAAATGAATGTCGCGAAAGGTGGAAAGAGAAAAGCAAAAACACGTCGATGCTCGTAGTGACCTCTGAGATGGGCTTTATATCGCGACCCCGCTGCAAACAGTGCCCCCTGGATTTCTTTATGTACGTACACCAAGAGACAGCGACAACAATGCTTGCCTTCAAAGAAGGACTCATCACGAGGGCGCAGCCGACCCGCGAATAGGGCTTCCCTTTGTGCGTCGGGCCACAAAAGAAAGCGGCGTTTGTCCAACGGATTCGGCACCCTTTTCTCGGCGCCAGACAAAGCTGCATGCAGATGCGAGGCTTTTGAGCTAGGTCACCCTGGCCCCCAACGCAGTCCTCCGAGACCCGTGGCGGAGGGCATGCCTGGACGCTGTTCAAGACTTGAGAAGCTACGCATGCGATGCGGTCACATGTGCGACGCACGAAGTACTTCATGGCGACCGAGTGGAGCGCTGAGGCCATCAGGTCATTGTCGCCGAGGTATAAGAGCAGAATACGTTTGGCCCAAAATTGAAACGTGTAGTAATGAGCATTCGTTGGGTACTGAAAATTAGCGGCAGATTACAGGACTACTCATGCTACTAGCAAGCAGGCTTGAATTCAGCTACGAAGTGAGCCAAGACTACTATAATTTAGGAAGGCACGGTTTGTCGCCACAGGTACTGAACGAACAGAAGGCGCTGGCGTGAGCTTATCGCTTCAGATTATGAACACCCCCCCCCCCCCCCCCCCCCCCCCCCCCCTTTATTGAGCACGCTCTTTACTGCATGCACGGGTCCCTTCAGGATGAAAGAAAAAAGACAATTTCCGCAAAAAGACCAGTGTTCTGCTTATTCCTTCACTAAATTTGAAAATGACTTCTAAAACCATTTTCAAAACAGGAAGAAATGTCCCTGTCACTCATAATTTCGGAGTAATCAATAACTGAGCGCTCCCAGTTTGTTTCCTTTCAATTTTAAAGGAACCTGCACAGTGCTTGGTCAAGGTTTGAAACGTTACCAGTAGTGTTATGTTTCCAGATTGCCCGGTGGTGTCTAGCAAAGGCCAGCGATGAGATGCGTTGTTTGTGGAGAATAAATTTGATGTCTCTATATATGAACTAGGAAACCGAGTTATCGCGTTTTTCATCAGCTGCCTACGCTGGCAGTTGCCCGAGACAGTCGTAAGGAGCAACGCCAGGCATGGTACAGGCAACCGCATCTTTGACGCCAGTAACAGCGCCCTAACCGACGCTCCCACTATTTCTTATGTTATTTATTTCTCCCCGACCATATTTATTTGCCCACTGCTGTTTGTGCAACCATATACGTGCAAAGAATACCTGCAACAGACTCATCCCGATTACCGCAGTGAAGCAGCCGCGAAGCATAACTGCATACTGCTACGACACGAAGGCAAACCTTGCCATCACACTGCAGTCAAACATGCTGCCTCATTTATACTTCGCCGTGCAACGCTGCTAATCTCTGTGCTTTTTCACTCACTTCGATGACTTACCATCAACGGACCTACCCAGCTATGTACGGGCATTTCTATTCTGGTAGGCGAGCGTCACCAGGCGCTGGGGATATTTTAACCCAGGTCTACAAGCCCATGGCTTCATCTCCCTCAGGACTGCCGCAACCGTGGCTCAGTGGTTGTGGTGCTCTTCTGCTGACCCGAAAGATGCCGACCCAATCCCGGCCGCAGCGGTAGAATCCCGATGGAAGCGAAATGCTAGAGGACCGTGTACTTTGCGATGTCAGCTCACGTTAAAGAACCGCAGGTGATCGAAATTATCCGGAGCCCTCCATTACGGCGTCCCTCATGGCCAGAGTCGCTCTGAGACGTTAAACTCCATACACCACCATCTCACTCAGGACTCGGCCTCTACAAGAGACTCTTTAAAGGCTTTCTCCACTTTATGAGTGTAAGCAATCTTTAACAAGTTTCACAAAATACCTGTTTCTTCGGCCAAAGATTGATCTGACATTCTTTTCTTTGTCAGACAACAAACGTCCTACCTTCTCCTTCGTCGTAATCACCTGTTACTAGAGTAAGCTGAGTAAGAGGTACAGGTGCAACACCAGTACTCCAATCTGAGTACTGAGCCGACCACTGAGGCTTCCTGCGCACAGGCACGACATCGTGGCAGCCGCGCCAAGACACCGCACTGAAATACCCTGTCGTGTTCATACTTGGCGGGCGACTTTTGTGCGGTGGAGGCGGCGTGCCGAGACAGCGGTGGCGGCAGGCGCTCATGGCTCGCTGCCTTCCTGCCTGCCTTCCTGCGAGCGTTACCTGCTGGGTGGCCGACTGCATGCTGCGGGGAGGGAGGCAGTCACGGCTGCACCGTCGTCGTCGTCAGGAGGCGCGGCGGTGAGCGGGCAGCAACCGGGAGCGAGTCGTGGATGAAGGTCACTTCCACCGGCGCGAACCAGGAACGGGTGATGCGGCCGCAGCGGCTCGCTTCAGCGCGTGACAAAGGGCGACACGCGACGAGATGCTGCTGTGGGCGGCTATGTTTTCTTTTTTCTCTCTTTCCTGCTTCTTTCTCTACTCGCTTATTCTTCGCTTGACCGCTGTTTTTGTCCATTGTGTCACAGGCGACGGTTCACTTTGGCAATGCCTGTGTTTCTTTTCTCCGTCAGTTTGTTTCTATCTTTCATTGTATCTGTTTCGTTACCGCGGTCATGATCGGTGTGCCCTTCCGCGTCCCTTTTGGTCAATCTTTTGAAGTTGTACCTGAATACTGAGATTTCGTTTTTTTTTTTTGCTCTGACAGCTTCGTTTCTGGCCGAGCAAAAGAGTATTAATAATAATAACATTATTCACATTATGCATACATGATGCTGGAAGCCTGCGGGAAAAGCTGTCACAATGGCAGCTTGACAAGGCCGCAGGCCCCCGTACTGGCAACATCACACAGTGGTCAGCAACATATATAACTAAACACAGAAATTCGCACTAGTTATTTTGAGCATAGAGAGGGGAAAAACATAAAACGACGGTATTCAACGTTTCAGAAGTGAGGCTGCTGGATAAGAGAAAATGCTTGAGACGAATTGATGGTCGCGTGAGGTTAATCTGACGATGGCGCGCTGTTAGACATGTTTGCGTTCAGCACCACCATCTGCTGTCTGAAACAAACTGCAGCCTTCACCCTCATCAACAACAAGGTGTCGCGTTCAGCGTCAACTGTCTATGCGCAGGAATGTTGTACTATGTTCATGACATTGAATATTCACTCATTACTTTGAATGCTATCACGAAGCGACGACGACGAGAGGCCATTCAATGTCCCACAGCGGACTTAAAGGGGCTGGTTGTCATGATGATGATAATGATGGCTGCTGCTCCGGGTAGAGCCAACTGCACCGCCGCCCCCTCCTCCTTTGTTCTCAGATTCTTTCTATCTTCCAACGGACCTTTACCTTTCCTGCGCTGTCTCCGACTTCAGTCTTCACTTGACACATTCCACCATTACTGCTGGAATGGTGGAATTGTGGAAGAACAGAGTTGGTGCCATTACAAACTTTAGGGATGGATCCGCCCGGAGAAAACCCACCTAAGGTAGTTTCACTATTTTCGCCAATCTACATAGCGTTTTATGAGAACAATAACGGTAAGCCTTCCTTGGCGGGCCTTGGTTTTCGTGACTTTTTTCGCCTGTGTGTGAGTGTGCGCATGAGAAGTTCGTTGGTGTGACCTGCTCTAGCACAGCTCCCAGCTCGAAGTGGAGCGCAAGCACAGGAGGGAGAGAGATGGCGCAGCGAACTCCGCTTCATTGAACGCTACGTGGTTGCAACAGCGCAAGTACACTGATCCAGGATGCCTCAAGCCGCGTCGTAGAATATTCAGCACAAGAGGCATACCGAGGATTTCAAGCACCTAACCTCAAGCCGCGCGCCAGAGTGCAAGGCGCTCTGGATACCTCTACTAAAATTCAAGAAATACAGTGGCACAAAATGTATTCCTCCGGCGCGGGCGCAAGGGGACAACTTTTCTGCGCAAGTTTTTCTTGCACCGTCAGAAGCATCTCGGCGGCGCCATCTCTTCTAAAAGCATCTGCGGCGAGCTGGGATTCTCCATCCGCATTCCACTCACCGGGAGCTGCTCCTGTAGCGCGCGGGCCTCCCCAGAGTTTTTATTTTTTGCGCTTTCACGCCTGACGCTGCCTTCCTGAATAAACCAGGCCATACGTAGTGGCGCAGAGTCGACGTCGTCGTCGCCGTCACTGCCACTGCCGCGTTCCAGGGCTGTCCCGGTTGACGGAATTGTCTCAAGAGCGTCACGAGTCCTGTATTTTTAAAGTACGCTGCATTCTTCAGTTTCGTCACAGCGGGAAGAATGTGGAGGAGCTAGAATTTCCTTAGCTTTGTTTCCCGAATGTAAAACAAGAAGAGAGAAAGCGAAGAAAAGATACGAGTATGCCGGAGAGTAGAAGAAAATGTGAGCGAATTAAATGTAGGGTAAGTGCATCTTGTCGACGCGGGCTTTTTGCTGGACACAAGGCGGGAAAACTGAAGTTGACAGCTTCCAGCGGCGAGGCGGCCACCGTTTAAAGTTTAGGAGACAGCAGTATTTCCCCCAATGAAACCATAGTTCTGTGCGCGAGTTACCTACAAAGACGGCAGGTTGTCGAATATGTGTTGCGTTCGAGAAGCTGTTTCGTAAAAAAAATCACGATTTGCTTTGTCGCCAACATTGATTGCATTGGCAAGGTTTTTGTGTATCGCAGTGTGAGCTCCGAGTTCAAAAATAAAGTAGGTGTTCTTTCGCTGTGAAATGTAAGAAATCAATGTTTAAACAAAGTTTAATCGTCTTTTAGCCGAGTAGTTCGTATTAAATTGTTAGTGATTGAAACCTTACGTGTGCGTCCACATAAGCAACTACGTGCCTTTTGATGGCGATTGTGTGCCTTAGTAGTCAGCATATTTTTTTCTTGCGAAAAAATATTTTCTCTACACAGAGGTGTTATTATTCATGTGATTACTCTGGCGCCAGCAGCAATTAAGAAACAGCGTTTTTTTTTTTTTCAATTTCAGTCGTTTCACTAATGCTTCAGTTGCAATGTCTACGTTCACTTTTATTTGTTTTTCTTCAACTGAAACAAAACAATTGTCCAAAAATTGAAATCTATTTCACCATTAAGTGGGTTCGCACGATGACTGCTTTAGCCCCAAGCCTACACCTTTTATTGCAGTCGTGCTTATATCTGGAGGGCTCTACAAAACCGTTTATGGGACTTGCCGTGCATGAAAAGATGAACACTGGAATTTGCTGACACTTTGTGGTATGAGCAGCACGAGTTCTACCTGCGTTGAATACGAAATCAAAGATAGTAAATGCTACCATAAAGGACGCTAAAGAGCAAAGCCCAGCATGCGAAAGCGTTGCACATTTCGTATAGATTCGCATCATATTTGCACATGAGACCTCAGCAATCGCAACCGGGCGCAGCCGCTGTCGTGTAAATTTAAGATTTCGCGAGCTTTCTTTTATTTCAGCCGACAAAACAAGTGAGTCGAGACATTCCTGCTGAGAAACTAATTGGTTCTCAATGATTCCTTCAGCGTTTCCATTGGGATCGGGAAAAATTTCTCAATAACCTTAGTGAATATATTGTTATTTATTAAGCCTAAAAAAACGTAGAAAGATCGGAAGCAGTTGACATATGGCGATTATTTCAGTTCACTCAATATCCCTGCGTTTCTTATGTCGTGAACAACTCATCCGGTTAAAACTGTAGAAATAGCGTTGAGTGGCGCCTTTTGTGAGAAGTTCAGGAGTACCGTTACGTAAACTCGCTTCTATGAAAAGCGAGAAGTCCTGCGATATCACCATTTTCGGAATGTAACAAAGAATGTAGTTTTATTATCCTTAAGTTTTTCCGCCCTCATTGATATCCTATTTCCTAAAACGGGATATACATATGCGAAAAAAAAAAAGCCCGGCTGAGGCGGACTTGTTTAAACACTGAAACCAAGTGACTGCGCGAAGAACGGATCATTGGTTTAATCTCTTCTCAGCTCCGAATTATACCTTCCCTCTGCATATTAGAGAAAGGCTTTTGTTTTAAAAAATTTCGCTGGCGTTATTGGCAAGCCACGCTTCCAAGCCTTTCTTAAATGCGCCATCGCTGCTCATATCCCGAGGAAGCACGGCGTTTCGCTATGTAAGTGCAGGATTTTCACCCTTCAGCCCACTGTGTAAGGATACAAACAATGCACGCGGCATAATTATGCATATTGCCTCACAAGTGAAGTCTGACAAGGACACTGCAAGGGAACAAAGACGGGATGTTTCATCGACTTCGTGTTGCATGATCGATGTGGCAGTGTATACACAGAAGCCAAGGGCAAGGAGCCGCCTTGTGTCTTCCCTGTTCAAGTGTCCCGCGCATACTTTCGCCCCATCGATATGCTGGCAGAAGGAAACAGACGCGGTGTCGCTCAAATGTTTCGCGAATCACTTGACATTGCCCAACGACAGCAGGTAAGTGCTTCATTTGTCACAAAACAGCGCTGTGTCCCGACAGGAGATTTTTTGCCTGTCATGGTATTGTCGTGTTTAAGGGAACCACGCACAACTTCACAAGGATACAGAGGATTTCGGCACTTTATGGTACAGGTTCACCACATCAACTTGAGATATCGTCAGAGCTTCGTCGAATCTTGGGGCATACGCATAGTTGCCGTGCACGTGCTGAGTTCCGTTCAATGACCTCGCCTCAGCAGAACACGAATGACGAACAAGATCCACGCGAGATCCACCATTCTAACAATAGTAACCAACGCGAAAACTGCACGCGTTATCAGGGCGAACAAATCGCATTTGCAGGTTGCTGAACGCCTCCCAAACAAGGAAGCGGGCTCGCGCAGCCATCGTGGCTCCTTCAGTTTTGCGGGCGCACCCGTGACGGGCCAATAGCGCGTCAATCAACGACCACTCGAGTGGACCGCGTCCAGTCACGCTTGAGTTGGCCGTGAGAACCGGCGTCCTTTGTCTGCCGCACCGGTCGCGAAGAGAAATTGCCGCAAATGGGCTCCCGGCGATGTCCATTTGCGTCGTTCAAACAACGACCATCCGCAGTAATTTGTGTCACGCGCGCCGAGAGGCGTAAAAAAGGAAAGTAGAAAAAGAGAAAACATAAGAAAGTCGCGCACGTTTGTGCCTCCGTGCGAATGGTTTTCTGTTTGTGTGCATTTTTTTATGCCTTATTCACGCTGAAGAGGCGGGTGAAAGGCGCTTCATCGTCGATGCGTCTTCTTCTTTCCCTTACTCTCTTCATAGGGGTCAGTGAACCTATTGCTACTAGAGTGGTGTGAAACCTTGTAATAGGCAAATTACTTCGAAAAACTGCCAATGCTTGTGCGGTGCTGGTATATTTTCGGAGTAACCTTATGCACGTGCTGGTAAACGCACTGGAGAAAATGTTTTGTAATAGTTATGCTTCGAAATCATTCCTTAGCCTCTTTGCGTTTAGCGAGCTCCGATTCTGAAACCAAAAGTGGCAGAATCACAGCGTTTGACACGCTTCCCAGATAACATATCTGACCTCATTCTTGACGTGTTGATCGGGAGCGGCCAATGGCCGTGGAAGTAAGCAACAGATTGCCAATTTGAACAACTGTTACAAAAAAAACCTTGCACGTAATATTTGACTTTTTTTTTCCTCGTTTCAGTGTTCCCTTTATCCCGTTAGCTGGCTCCTCATATTAAACCACAGCCGTCCACAGACATTGCCTGCGGCCCATTTGCCATGATGTACAGGACAGCATCTCCGTGCTTACTTTTCTACAAATGCTGGCCATACGATTTCAGCAGCGCGAACACGGTTAGGAAAAAACAGACAGAAATGGGGACCTGTCCTGTCCCCCTTTCTGTCTGTTTTTTCCTAACCGTGTTCGCGCTGCTGAAATCGTATGGATTCCCACCAACTAGCCCGCCAGATTGTGTTATTCAAATGCTGGCCAGCATTTTATCTTAGCAGGCGAGCAGTTTAACTTTGCTGCGATGTACAGAGTATTGTTTTTTTAAAGTAAAGTATAGCAGTAGGACTGAGCGGTAGCATTCCTAACGGCTTCGGTATTTAAGACTGTAATTGGCCATCCACGAGAGACCACACCTCTGCAGGCAGATTTAAGTGCAGAATTTGGAGAGAACAGCGACATGCAGTGGACAGGAGGACACACCTCTGTGTTGTTCCCACATTCTGCACTTATATTTACCAGATGTCGTCGCTTCGTGCCATTTCAACTAATCGCTGACAGCGCACTATACTCGGCGACTAAGTCAGATGCGAAGGTCAACTTGAGGTCATATTCAGATGTCCCCATGAGAAAAGGCAAAGAAGTAAAGCAACTCCTAACATTGCCACATATTTTACTCCCCTTTCCCTTTATGCTCTTGACGCGTCCTCGTTCTGGATGCTCGAAATAACAGTCAAGTTTCCTATGCTCAAGACAGCAGCGTTGTTCGTCACATTTCTTTCATTCAAAGTCGCCCGCTTTGAAAAAATCTGGTCAGCGTTCGAAGGACGTAGCTTTGTAAAGAACCGGATGCATATCTCGCTTCTGACAAACGTGCTCTGTGCAGTTTATAACGCCATAACGCGGCATACACACGCTTGCGTGTGCGCACGAACAACTGTGCACACAAAAAGTTAACAGCACTAGCTCCGTAAGGTGAAAGAAAATAGCGGTGTACGTCGGAAGAGGCTTGGTCTGTCCAGGCCTCGTTACGCTGCGATCATGTCATCGTGTGAGACCGCCGCCGGGTTGCGTAACAAGTCTGTCTTTATCTTAGCCGTCGGCAATGGCACTTTAATAGAAACGCAACTTTATTTATGCGCATCCGACAATATTGTGCCAGGCGGCCCCAACGTATTAGACAAACGATGCAGCGCTGCGTCTAACGACATACAGACTTTCGATTATAGCATAGCAGATTCGTAAGGTTTCCGTTGGTTCTTTATGGTTAATGGTACATGTGGGTTTAACGCCCCAAAGCGACTCAGGCTATGAGGGACGTCGCAGTGAAGGGTTCCAGAAATTTCGACTGCCTAGGGTTCTTTGGTGCTGCGAGTAGAGTTTTAAAATTTCGAGGTATTTTGAACTGCTAGAAAAAAACAAGGAAAAGGTGATTTTTTTTGCGGAAATACTGGAAACTTTGCGAAGGTGCCAAGAGCAAGTATATTAATATAATTTATATCCATAACGGAAAGTTTGGCTAGCTGGATTGAATTATACATCATGGAGCTAAATAACGAAGACGACAGAGAAAAAGGCAAGACAGGCGCTATCTATCAGCTGAGGGTTGAATAAACCTTCAGTAAATCCTGCCACTCGGTGGTGTGTGGAATCAATGGTGGGTACTTTTGTCAGCACTCACAGCCATAGTGAGGTAAAGAAGGTGCGTGCGGAGCAATACTGAGAGGTACGAGAAGTGGCCACTGGAGGGCCTTCTGTTCAGCCTCTTCACGAGGGTGTTTCAAGGATCCCGTCGGGTTACAGTCTGTCCAGAAGCCGGTCTAGTGAAGTTGTAAGATCCCGCGTGTAATGTCGAAACGTGACTGCACCAAGGAAATAAAAGGAAGCTTACAGACAAGCCGATCAGTATTACTTTTATAGACGTCTGTTGAATACATTTCTTCATAATGCCAGAGTGCTTGATGAGATCCAGAGACAAACTATATTCACAAAATACATACACCTGTGAGACCGGTTGGCTGCAAAGAACAGATACCCGATGAAGCCGTCGAGATTCGAAGAATCGCAATCGAGATGCCGTCAATTGCACTCGTTAAGCGCATGATTCACGGGTGTAGAATATGACGTTGATAAGACAAGCAGCGGAAAAAAGATGAAAAAATATAAAGAATACTCACGTGGTGTATGCACACGTTGCAATGCAAGAGAGAATTCTGATCCAATTGCACATTGTTTCTCAATATTCACCACGCTTGGCGCTTGGCGACGATGATTTTTTTTTTCAGAAATGTGAAATAAGCACTCTAATGATGCCAAGAACAAAAATTAGGTGAAGTTCTTTTTTTTCTTCAGGAAGTAAACTCTTTATACATAGATATGCAGTAGCGAAGAAATAATAGCTGGTTGGAAAAACATGCTTAAATATTTTCACCGTAGCTGCATTCTGATATAGAATAAAACCACGAAGCATTTGTCGTTTACTCCTTCCGGACCAACTGAATGGTACGCATCATGTAAGGACTCAACTTCGAATAATTTTTAAACTTGAACATGATATAAATGAAGCTCACTCATTTTTTGCGTTTCTAGTTATTTTTTGCACAGGCGTCTCTGGTGTTCCCAGTGTTCAGATTAATATGTGTTCAATATCTCATTTAGGTACCTCTCGGTGCTGTCCAGTTTTTATTTTCATCATGCTATCTGTTTCTCCAGAAAATAAAAACAGAAAAAAGCAATTCCAAACTTCTCGGCTTTTATCCGAGCCTTCCCATCCCTATCTGTGACCAAGGAAGCATGGCCATTTTATGTGAAAGTGGCAGAGAGAAGATAGATTTAACACTCCACAAATCCTGGCTACTAGCGAATCCAACCAATCAATTGATCAATGTGTTTACTGGCACATCGAAACTTGCTACTTATGTGACAATGCAAAAGGTGATCTCATAACTCATGACTGCCAGTATATCATGACCTAAGCGTAGCACCGTGCTGCGTACGACGCTAGGTAAGGACCGAAAGGGTCGGTAAGGAAATTCGCGGCCTGACTCTGGGCCCAGTGTGACGTCCATAAGCACAGCTATCATGGTTTTCATCGGACAGGCAACTTCCGCTAAAGCAAAAATAGCACCTCCATAGATCTCCAATCAACAGTTCCCGGTGATAGCCACAGCCACGTTTTCACAGCAAATTTCCGTATGCTATTTCCCTTCCAAACTCTGCCTCCGTCAGCCTCCTGCCCGATTATTTGCCGACGTCTGTGTTGTGTTTAAAGAAATTACGTGCACAAAGGATCAAGAAATTTTACAGGATACTTTAGAAGCTATTTCCCACTGGTGTACAAATTGGGGTATGCAGTTAAATACTGATAAAACGGTACTTTTAAGAGTAACAAGGAAAATATACCCGTGTTCCTTTACATATCAGCTTAACAACAATAATATCTTAGAGGTGGACTCATATAAATACTTAGGGGTTACGTTTACAAATAAATTAACTTGGTCAAAACACATATCAGAAACTTCTGCTGCTGCACTTCGCAAACTGTGGTTTCTTAAGCGAAAACTTAGGAATGCTCCTGCCAGTACTAAGTGTCTTGCCTATAACAACTGCGTAAGAGCTAAACTTGTGTACGCGGCGGTTGTATGGGACCCCCATAATAAAAAAGATATCATACAACTCGAGCGTGTGCAAAGAAAAGCTGTGCGATTTATATTTGGAAAATATAGAAGACACGATTCCCCATCTACGCTTATGAAGCAACACAACATTCACACCCTAGAATATCGAAGGAAGGTTAGTCGCCTCATCTTGCTTCATCACTGCCTGCAAGGAAAAATAAAAATGAAGTTGCCTAATTGCGTCAAAGCTCATTGTACGAGAAGAACCAGACATACGCAGAAACACTCAATGGCACCAATTTTCGCCCGCACAAACACATTTAAAAATAGTTACTTCCCTAGAACTGTATCCGAATGGAATGCATTACCTTCTCATATTTTTCTGTCCAGCAATTTTGTAGCAGAGTTGGAACGTCATCTCTTTATTTCATGAGATTTGTTTGTTTTGTGTTGCGATGCCTGTCTATATATTCAATTCTGATTGATTGTCTGACTTATTTCTTTTTTTCTCTATGCATATGCTTGTCATTTTTTGTATTGAAAGATGTTTGAATGTTCCCCTCCTGCTAGGACCATGCATGGTCCGCAGTATTTCAAATAAATAAAATAAATAAAAAATACTTGCCTTGTCTTCCAATGCACTCTGTTACTCTAAAGGATCATCGGTTTTCTGTTCTCCGCGTTACATGTCTCACGAAAATATATTTGCACTTGTTAATTTATGCTTGGATGCGGTAAATTCGAGTTTGATCTCTAATGAACGCGGTTGTTTCCCTCTACGTTAATATTTCACGTATTATCTTCTTTTCATAAATCGTTGCACAGTATTCAATTTCATGCCCAGCTCTTTCCTTCATCGTCAAGTTTCGGCCCCACATATGTGTTCTGGCAGCATACATATGTCATATACTTTTCTTTTGACGAATACCACTAAGCACCCTTCAATAATTAGAGTGCCTGTCAAATGCTAAATAAAATACATTGACTTTGAAATCCGCTTCTATCGCTTTGAATGTTCGTCATAATTTGTTCCTAAAGGTCCCGATGCGTGGTCCCCACTGGAGCTATACACGTCTGCGGCCTTACTTGTTTTAATACGCGACTCACTAACGCGAAGTCCCTGTTTCTTCCCAGAATATTAAGAATTTTTTTAGAAGTGCTTGAGATTGGGCTACTTGGAAAGATTTATTATGGTAATGTTGTCCTGCTTACACATACAAAATAGACGAACATTAGTGAGGGTAGAGAGGCTTCGCCTGTCTGTGTACCCTGTCCTTGTTCGTCTGTTAAATCTATTTTATTATAGTTAGCAGGGCAGCTCTAGCACACTACATTAATTTTTTTTATATTAATTTTTTAGGCACACCTTTGCCTTCTTTCTTTTGAGGTCCTGGATCGTGGTCTGGAGTTCATCTCTTGTACTTAGAAGCATGGTCTCATCACAAATAGGAAAGGCACCAAAGTGTTCTCCCTGAACTATGATGCCCAGCTTTTACCTGCCTGACCCTCTTAATACCTCTCGTTAGCATTGCATGAGTAACAACGAAGAGGTTGTTTCTTTTTGCTTGACATCGTTTCTTATAAGTCTGCACTTACGCCTCCTGTGTATTATGTACAGCTTTTGTTAAGTGCTAAGTCCTAAGTGTTAGGTGTTGTTAAGTGTTAAGTAGTGTTAAGTGCAATGATTTCGTCAAGGTTAGTACACGAACTGGACACACTTAGTTCTCGTATCATATTTTACTTGTGCCTTGTAAAAGTCCTGTTTAAGCAATGGCCGCATGTCTGTCGTCACATTTTATTTATATTTGTTTAGTTTAAATATTTTATTTATATTCAAAAGCCCTAAGCAAAGAACTTCATGAAATGATATTTATGGCATGGATGCGGTTTAATATAGAGTGACCTTTCCCAAAGCTGGCTTTTTGTTTTCTTGGTCGACTGAAGCCCCACCTTGCTGTGGTTTTGTAAGCAGACACCTTCGCGAATATCGTTTAACGTGCAGATAGTGAATCGTTGATGAATTTTGATGTCTTTCAGTTCATCTTTCTTGTGTCTTTCATCACATTGCCAGTCTTCAGAGATTCCAAATTCTTACGACCATGACGCACTAAGTGTACAGAGTTCCAAACTTTCCTAGCACATTATCACCGCAATTCTTTAGTAGGTCTACTCTTACTTGACCTTCTCCTAGAGTTGTTGTTTACATATTGCTTTTATTTATTTATAACCGGGTTTTAGTGGAAGCAGAATGTTAATTTCCGTCCAGCACTATTTCTGTCATCGGTTTGGTTTGGTTTGATTTATGGGGATTTAACGTACCAAAGCGACTCAGGCTGTGAGGGACGCTGTAGTGAAGGGCACCGGAAATTTCGACCACCTGGGGTTCTTTAAAGTGCACTGGTATCGCACAGTATACAGGCCTGTAGAATTTTGTCTCCATCAAAATTCGACCGCCACGGCCGGGATCGAACCCGTGCCGAACCCGAGCAGCTGAGCGCCGGAACCACTGAGCCAACGCGGCAGCTATTTCGGCCATCATTCTCGTCATTGTATCCCATTTCAGCACCATAAGTATCGGTTAGGCATTTTTTTTATGATGCTAACAACATAAATAACACCATATATGACTTCGCTCTAGAAAAAAAAAATCATGAGGTGGCACATACACCATTCTATAATGCAGGGTGTTCCACAAATGTATTTGAGTACAGGGTTTGGGATATTTTGGTTTAACGCCCCAAAGCGACTGAGGCTATGAGGGACGCCGTAGTAAAGGGCTCCGGAAAGTTTGACCACCTGGGGTTCTTTAACGTGCACTGACATCGCACAGTACACGTACCTCTAGAATTTCGCCTCCATCGAAATTCGGCTGCCGCGGTCGGGATCGAACCCGCGTCTTTCAGGTCAGCAGCCGAGCGCTGTAACCACTGAGCCACCGCGATGGGTGCATTCGAGTACAGTTTTAGAATAGATTTTTAGAGGTATACGGACACTATTCGCGGAATAGCGCAGCAAGGGGTGGCGCACATCAGAAAGCAGGCGGTTTGTATTACAAGTTAATAGTTAACTTTCTAACCAATGCAGTTGGGCGTTGTACTTGACCATTAAATGTCTAACATTCTCGGACAAAAAAAAAGTGTGAAAATAATTGGAAAACTCTAAGGTATTTTTGTGGTGATCGCATTGAACATGAAATCCAAATGGGAACGTTTTTGAGGTTACAAAAACGCTAACAGAATAAAATGCAAGACTCTCGTCGGGTGATCTAAGGATACATTTTAATAGGGAAAGCTTACATTATACGCAAAAATTGCGTTGACGAGCGGTTTTTCGTTCAAAAATGCTTTTCTCTAAATTTTAGAGTATGGCATTGTATTCAAGAATTTCAAAACGTGATTCTGCTGAACGCTGTGGCTCAAAAATTATGACCCTCCGTAAGTGCCAAGCCGCAACATGGGGAGGAGGAACCCACTTAACCACACACAAGAGCACGCTTCACTGGGGGTGCACGTGCCATGTGTCCACCTCTGTCCCCATAGCAGCCGGATGGTTGCAGAAACGCGACGAAGAGTACAGGGCATGTGTGCCCAGCCAAGTGACGTGTGTTGTTGAGTGAGGATGCGCGCGGGCTTCAACCACACAGTTACGGTTTGGCGTCTATGTACGGCTAGAATTCGTTGTGCCACAGCGCTGCTCAGAATCACGCTTTCAAATTCAGGAAAACTGTATCATTAGTGTTGCAGGGACTGGCTAAAAATCTATATTTAATACTAAGCCCTAATTACAATATAAAAAGACAACATTTATCATCTTACGAGGTAACTTACCAGATAACGGCCTTCTCCTGCTTTGTGACGTCCATCATCACTTTCACTAATCTCACGGTGGAAGAGTAGGGAGCTGTCGAAACGGGGCGCCGTTGATATGGAGCGGGCCCCCAGCGCCAGGTGCTCATGTCTGGGCTACTCGTTGACAGATGACATGGGAGTATCGAGGACGAAAAAGAACGAGACAACTAACCAGTAAGTACCGTATTTTCCGGTGTATAAGACGCGGCTTTTTTTTCAAAAATCTTGCTGGTGCGTCCTATACAAGGGTGCGCCTTATATGCGAATTTTTCGTTTTTTTTTTTGCGAGTTCAGAAATTGCTCAGGTTCATTTTCAAGCTTTTTTTATCGAAAAAATATCACTAGCAAAGATGCGGTTGTAAAACGGTTAATACTTCAATAAGGGCACCGCCATGCGCAACTATGTTTAGGTGAACTATATCATGAAACGGAGGGGATGACGACTTCCGGGATCACAAACACACCACCGTTTCGGAGGCCCCAAGCAAAAGTAATGTGAAATGCCAAAAAATGACGACAATCACGCTTCTCGCCGTTGTCAAGACAAGCCAGGACAAGCTGGTGTTCTTACTTTAGCTACCCTTTGCAACTTTGTTTGCTCCATGTACGTAGTGAGAAGAGAATGTTTCAGTTGCGTTGCCATAAGAAATGGGCAAACTTTTTTATAGCGCATCCGAAGGTGAACACTTCCAAGGTTTTAAGTAGAAATAAAATGTTCTTATGGACATATGGGAGAGTTTTTTCGTTTTTTCTTCCTTTTTTTTTCTAAAACATGGGCAGGAATGGCGTGAGTGTTGCCTTTTTCGACCACTTAGCGTTGCTTAAGAATTTCTCACAGGTACGGTGAATTTCGTGATGGTCGCGCAAGCGTGTTTAAATGATCCTCACTAGCGTAACTGGGTAAACTGGGGTGCGTCTTATATAAGGCTGCGTCTTATATACCAACTTTTTCAATGACAGCCTGCATATATGGCGGGTGCGTCTTATACAAGGGTGCGTCTTATACACCGGAAAATACGGTACGCAGAAAGTTCAAATGGAGAAATTGACAGCGTTAAACCCAGCTTCAAAAACGCAGGGGTTATGCACTAGATTAATTCAAAGGAAAAAACTAGTACACTAGTAAGCAAGACACGTGGCCATGACTCGTGAAATTTCACTCTTGTCTTTATTTTAGCCACTAATCAGATAACTTTCAGAGGCCCCGGTCCCGTAGCGCCATCTGTCAAGAGTCGCACAAAACGTGCGTAACTTGATCACTGTCTGGGCGACCTTCCTCCAGACAACTATCATCTTCTACCGTGACTAATCTACCACGAAAACAGACTTCACTCTTCAAAAAGGCTATTTCCATATATATCCCAAAGTCCTCTGATATTCGGTATTGCGGTGAGAGAGACATACCCCGAAAATCTGGACTAGCGCATTTTTGAACGGGAAATAGCTGAGGAACACGACTTTGGTTACAAAGCTCTACTTCCCGACCAAAGCTGCAAAAGCAGGGCCATCGCTGAAGCCGTGACCTTGCAGATCAGCTTCGCTGGCCACAGCACGAGAGCACTATGCTATCGCCGCAGCCGATCATGCTTCGTGTTAATGATAATGATGATGATGTCCTCGGGCTGAATGGCACATACCCACGGCGGGGGATTGGCCAGGGTGCATAGCTTCGTGTTAAACTGCAACACACTGTCGCTTTGTGCATTGCACATCGTCGTCTTCGTCTACTTCCGTTCACGCCGCGAACAGATCAAGTCAGCTTGACCTGAATCTAATATCGTCGCCAGACGTGCCGATCACCCAGCAAAGCAAAACCATGAACCAATAAGGTTAAACAGATGCTTTCACGCATCTAGTCTGTTTAACTAGGTTAAAACCCTACCATTTTATGCATATAGTAAGATTTCACTATATCAGTCAATATGTTCTCAGATCTACCCTAGGCAGACTTGCATATTTTTTGCTATTAACGTTTTTGCTGTCGTGAAAAACGTTCCTTATTGGCTTTCTGTGGCAGTCTTAACTACTCGATGCGAACGATGGACAACTTTTAAAAGATTTTGCAACGCATCGGAAGAAAGGACCACTACTTTCAATATCTCCATGAACTTACAATTTTCCGCAGTTGCTTGACAATTGAAATTGGTGTCCTAGAATCATTGGGCTTGAAGTAGACTGCTGTCTTTAAGTGCTGCTTTATTTTCGTTTGTTATCTTTATCACATTCACTCCCTGCGGTGGCTTTTCCGTTCATCTGCCTAACGCAGGGATACGGGATCGTATCCCTAGGGAGGCGCCCGCTTATCGACGGAGGCGAAATGCAAAAACGCCCATGTGCTGTGCGATGTCAGTGCACCTGAAAGAGCTATAGTAGGTGAAATTAATTCGTAGCCTCCACTACGGCATCTTTCTTTGCTCGTTCTCAGCTTTCGGACGTTAAATCCAACATAAAGCAACCACCACTTCCTCACATTCTCATCTCAGGACAAGATCGATCTGATCGCTGCAGAACATGGTGCACTGCATTTTACTGTGGCGTATCGCGTCCTTCTCTTTTAATCTCCTGGTCTCAAAACTGTGTCGCTCTTACCTCCAGAAATTGTTGGCGACATCTACCACCTCATTCTTGAGCCGCCTGAGAAGAACCACTATGACACATTGGCGGTCGACTCCTCAACCGGACTTCGTGACCAAAAAGGCAGCGAGTCCGGAAGAACTTGGCGACCAGAAGCCTCAGCAGCTTTTGCGCCGTCTTCAGTAGCTTCCCGAAGATGAGCCCGCCTCTTTCGACTATGATCTACTCCGAGAGCTCTTCTCCCAGCATCTAACTTTCACCGTCCGCATGGTACTCGCCGCTCCCGATCATTTGTCCTTGGGGAAGCTCGCGCAGCTTGCACAGTCAGCCATGGATGCCGACTCCTCGTCCAATTTTTCTATTGCGACGTCTTCCTCGACTAAGTGAGGAGTTCCGTCCGTAACCACCTGACCTGCATGTGCTTCACGACGAGTTCGGCAACCATGTGAAGCACCTGCTCGTGCAGATTGAGATCCTCTCGGTCCGCTGTCGACATTCGTTGCACCACAATTCCTCTTCTCTCCGGCACTCCTCATAAGAATCGTAGCGCACCGGTGGGGTCTGCGCCCTTCGGGGAATCTGCAGGTAGCAAGACCGCCATCGTGACCGACAGTGAGTGCGCCCTTACTTTCCAGTGGAACATCGGACGCATGCGTCTATTCCGGGGAGTTTTACACGTAGCAGACGTAGCTTGTTATATTCTTTAAAAAGACTTAGGCGGCTTATCCTTCCGTTGGACATGGCCCGCATACGTATTTTTAATACTAGGATGCACCTCGCGATTCCTTGTGTCGTGCCGACAGCAGTGGTTCTTATCAACAGGCCGCCCTCGTCAGTCTACAAGCTGCTACTCAAGGAATTGTCAAGCTTGCTGAGCCCACCCAGCTTTTTCTGGCCTCTAAAGCATAATATTACCCACGCATTATCACGACAGGACCACGATTAATTCACAATCATCCGCACGGAATTTCCACATGGAATTTGCATAACCTCTGAGCCTCCGCGGCGGTTCTTATTTGGTACTGTTAACATAACGTTGAAATGAAACATGCATCCTTTCTACAACTTACATAACAATTCTGTGATAGCATTCTAATGTTTGGTGCTACCTTATTACTGAATTATATATTTAATGTACGCTTATTTTTTCAGTTTCCTTGCGCGTGTTCGATTCGACTGCTACATGTATATCTTCTTTTTTTCGTTTTATGACCAGGTAAACTATCAATTCGGAGTTTGGATGTGTTTTCCTTCGTGCTATGTTTCGCTTTAAGGACTCTGAGACTTTGTCGAGCTGCCATTTTTTGAATAGATTTTACTAATGACCTTTTCCATTTTCTCTATGAATATCAAAAGTAATATTATTATTATTATTGGGGGTATTTTTCTCATATAAGACAAAATATTTAGCGCAAATATTAAGTTATAAACTTGTGCGTACTCGTGGGCGTGCTGAGAACCAAGGGTTTTCAAAAGGGCTTTGAGTAGCGACTAAATTTATTTTGTAAAATGAGACATGTTTTAATGCTTGAAATGCATCTAGGGAGCTTCTGAGCTCCCAACAGTAAATAAATATTCACTTTCATGCCCCAAAAAAGAGTCTTCGCGCTTTCTGCGTCACGAGTGCGGGTGACCCTCGAGCGTTTCGAAACTCGACTGGTTACGCAGCTTCCAGGTAGACCGTAAACCTTCCACTCACACAAATTAAAATGCGAACGACGGCAGACGCGGCAGCAGCACGAGACTTCCACGTGACCAGAAACCTCCGCTGTAACGGAAAGTAACCCGCGCCTGAGGCTTGGACATAAAGTACGTGCCTAAAGCGATAGAAAAGAGGAACAGTACGACGCAAGAACCCCTGCTTAAAACAAATAAATTTTAAAATGATTTCTTCCTTTCCTTCTTTCTTTATCTCTTTCTTCCTTTTTGTTTCGATTGCTTCAAATTCGAGCCGAAGGACTTCATTTTCATTCAGTTTCGCGCAAATGTCGTTCTGAGATAAGTAGGTCACAGCGCAGCGCTGGCCATGAGAACCTCCAAGCGGAAAAGTAAAGCCAGTAATTATGGAGGCTCTCAGTGATCTGCGCGTAACGGCACATTTTTTCCTATCCACCCAAATACAGTAATGTAGCCACTGCTGTGTAAATCAATGTTACAGGGGTTCGATGGCTGCTCTTTCTGTGATGTAACTGATGCTTAACCTCACAAGGCAAACTCGGTGACGACAGAAACGATGTAATAAAAATAAATCCTGTAATGTAGGCTTCCGTTCAAACCTGAGGCCCGTGTAGCGCCATCTATGTATAGAAGTACTCTCCAATGCGTTCGTAGTCACAAAGCGTCTTGTGTTGGTGCTGCCGCCTGTCGGGATGGCCACAAAACAGGATTCTTGTAAGTGAGGCATGCCTCGCGTGTCGGCGCGCACGGTGCCGCGGAAAATTCGCGTGATGCATATGCTGCGTTGTGAAGTAATTCGGCTATAAACGACTCAAGCATCAAAGCACCGCCTCATAACGCTGAAGATTTCTCGGCGGTCCACAGTTATCGACATATTTCGAATTTTACAGCACGAGTGATTTCGTGTTTCGCTTGTTCTGAAACTGTGGTCCGGCTTTAATAAACCATTTCACTGCGCTCTCTGACCATTAGTGTTTGCACCACGTCTACAGGGCAATTATGCCTCATCTCCTTACAGAAGGCGCAATTAACGTCTCAGCGTTATGCCCAGAGCTTAAAGTTCCCTTCCATTTACCAGCGAGAAAGAGGAAATTAGAGCCTTCTTAGGTCACGTACAAAGGAAGCCAAATGCTGAGAAAACAGAGAAGAAAGTATAAAGCATTATTATATATTTACTAAAGATGTGTACTATAGCAGTAATTTATATTTGAGAATATTCAAAGGACGCAGAAAGAAAAAGACAACACGTTAGTGTTGAAAAACCGAACCGACGGCCTCAGCATGATTCTTCCTGGGCTCGCATGAAAAATGCTTCATCGTAGAATTTATACGTTTTTGCGAAAAGACCAGCCTGGCCACAAAGTATATTTTGATTTTGGAAGAAAAGTTTACGCGAAATCGTACTGATGTAAGAAGAAGTCACAATTAATGAGCCAGAATAGAAAAAAATGCCATTGATTTCAACTGATGCTCACTTTTAAAAAGAATTTCACACGAAACATGCCAATGTTTGCATTCAAAACAGATGACGTAAGAAAGATAAAACGATCGTAAAGCTATTGACATACATCAGGCCAAAGCTTGAATATGTTTCAATAGTTTGGGATCCATTTACTAAACTTAACAAAATAGAGAGGGTTTAGAGAAAAGCTGTTCGGTTTATTTATTCAACGTTTAAAATCACCGACTCTCCCCCTCAGCTTATGTCATCTAATAATATTGAATCACTTGACATGCGAAGAAGAAAACAAAGCCTCGGTTTTATTATTTGCTTACCCAGAAGTTAGCTTTGGACCCTGTTCAGTGTTGAGTACTTAATCCCTTTATCCGCCCGACAAACTCGGCATCATCACATTCACACATTAACACCGTATTTTGCGAAAACTGACTGTTTTAAGTATTCGTTTTTTTTTTCGCGGGCAATATCCGATTGTAATCATGCTGTGGCATTATTTTAGTCTTGTAACACTTGTCAATTTTTCATGCATATTTCTCTTGACTGTGATCTGCATCTTTCTGCCTGTCCTGCATGGCCCTGACAGGGGGCGGCAGTATCGACTAAGTAAAATAAATAAATTATGTTGTTCAATGAGGGGCACTAGTATAGAATTCTTATGTACTTAAAGCTCAGGAAAAAAAGAGCTTTTCAGAGTAGCAGCTATACGAAAGCGGCGTGTGGAACGGGCACGTTTTCTATGGGGTTTCTTGTTCATCAGCTGCATTACTCATATATGTTCTAGGCCTCTCTCCACATTTAAAAGAACTTTCACAAAATGCTCCTCAAGCTAAAATAAAAAAGGAAGAAAACCAGTTTGACTCAGCCAGTAACCGATAGAATTCCGTGCATGTATTTTGACTTTGTTGTATGGTATATGGGGTTTAATGCCTCAAAGCAAAATGGGTTATGAGGAACTTCCTAGTGAAGAGCTCGAGATTAATTTCAACCTCCTGGATTTCTCCAACATGCACTAACACCGCACAGTACTCAGGTGCATTGCATATCTCATCCATCGAAACGCGGCCGTCGCGCCCATTATCGAACCCGTGTACTCGGGCTCATCAGCCGAATGCTCTAACCACCGAGCCTCATCGGCAGGGCCGGCCTTGTAAAAGAAGCAAAAAAAATTTTTTTTAACAGTAAATTGTTCTGAATTTCTAAGTATGGGAATGCGCGACGACAACAGTCTTTCAAAAATGGACAGCATAAATAGCATCATATAGGCCAGGCATAATATTCTATTCACGAATGCTTCCCATACAAAGCCATCGTCCTCCGTGGTTTCGCGATCGATACCTAAAAACTTCGATCAGGAGAACGACCGCGGTAAAGATATGACAGCTTGCTCCTCTCGCAATACATGACAGGGCATCCGTCCCGTTCTCCTTCGCAATCAGCAGCGTGACGAAAGTCACCCGGCCACCTATGCAACACTAGTCTGAGGGACGGTCCCTCAGCCCCGTAGGAAAAACTAAGGAAAGCTACATTCGGAGGTGTGGTAGCTCACCGACGAAACTTCGAAGATCTTCCACCAACGTAGGCGCATGATGACGCCACGAGGACTGCAATGACGCCGACCACAGTAAAAAGCCCGACCACGGCGCTACACACTCTCAGAAGGCGACGTCACACACAAAAGCCACAACGACATGCATGAGCCACGGTTTCCAATCACAAAAACACCGAGACCTACGTGCAACTCGAGAACAAAAAGCACTGACCTTGAAGTAACTTTTGAAGGCCGTACAGTTACTGCTCTAGTCGATACGGGAGTAGGCTAATCTGTGATGAGCGGAACATTCACCACGAAGCTCAAGAAGGTGGCGATCGTTTGGGACGGCCCTCATACACGCACCGCTGGAGGCCACCTTATTACGCCATCTGGAAGGTATACCACACTAGTGACTATCAACGGACATACCTATTCTGTGACCTTTGTAGTGCTGCAGTAGTTTTCCCTTGACGTGGTCTTGGGTATCGACTTCTTTAGTAAGCACCAGGTGATCATCGATCTTAGATCCAAGCTGATAGCGCTTTCGACGGAGGAAGACATCACTTCGAAGATAACCTTTGTGTCCTGGACGAACAAGTGAGAGCCCCACCACGCCCAACCTTCACGGTCATCGCAGATAACAGGGATGCCAAGATCAGCTAAGCCATCATTAATGACAACACACAGTTCCTTCTAGACCAAAAAAATTGACATCGCAAGAGGTATCGCCCGTTTCCAGAATGGCCAACCTGAAGTGCTGCCGATGAACTTCAGCGAATATTACCGACATCTCGGCAAAGGAACGATGACTCATTTCCTGGACGACATCATAGCTGATATTTGTGGCATGCTCGCCTTCACCCTCTCCGACCCGCCAGCAAAAAACCCACTTACCCAAGACAGACGCCCACCTAGACATCAATATGGCGCAATCCTGGCATAGATAAGACAAGGTGCGCTTGTTTACTCCAACGTACGCTACAGCGCATTTCACATCTTCATAGAAGCTTTCAACTATCTCGTCATCATGGCTTGATGTAGGCGCGTAGGCCTGCACCACCTTCAGCTTGTACCTCTTATTAAGCCTAATTACGATAGCTGCCACTCTCTCGTTAATACTATAAAACTCCTCGATGTTGCCAGCTATATCCTGATTTATGAGGAATCCGACAGCTACTTCTCGTCTATCTGCTAATCCATGATAGCACAGTACGTGCCCGCCATTTAGTACTGTGTACGCATCATCTGTCCTCCTATCACTAAGCCCTATGACATCCCATTTAATGCCCGCTAATTCCTGCAACACCACTGCTAAGCTAGCCTCACTGGATAAGGGTCTTGCGTTAAACGTTTCCACGTTCTGTTTCCAATGAAGGCAATGACCAATGTAAAAACACAGTACACTGTACTTATGGGCGACTTCAATGCGAAGGTAGGTAAAAAGCAGGCTGGAGACCAGGCGGACTATGGCATAGGTTCTAGGAATAGTAGGTGAGAGCTATTAATAGAGTCTGCATAT
The DNA here is from genome assembly GCF_055824585.1 of Amblyomma mixtum. Lineage (NCBI taxonomy): Eukaryota > Metazoa > Arthropoda > Arachnida > Ixodida > Ixodidae > Amblyomma > Amblyomma mixtum. Next base: position 223,892,880 of record NC_143012.1, on the reverse strand, counting down.
AGAAACAATTTACGAATCATGAATACCTTCTTCAGCAAACGAGCAAACAGGAAGTGGACGTGGAAGAGCCCGAATGGTGACACTAAAAATGAAATAGACTTCATACTGTGCGCTCACTCTGGCATCGTAGAGGATGTGGAGGTTCTCGGAAAGGTCCTTTGTAGCGACCACAGAATGGTAAGGTCTCCTATTAGCTTAGATTCGAAGAGGGAACGTAGGAAACTAGTGAAGCGGAAGGCTATTAATGAGTTAGCGTTAAGAGAGAAGTTAGAGGCATTCAGGATGGCGCTGCAGAACAGATTTTCCGCTTTAACTGAAGAAGACGACCGTAGTGTTGAAACAATGAATGATAATCTCACAGCTATGGTTACAGAGTCCGCCGCAGAATTAGGTGGTAGGATGGTTCGACAGGATACTGGCAAGCTATCTCAGGAGACAAAAGATCTGATTAAGAAACGCGAAAGCATGAGGACGTCTAAAGGCCCGTTCACACTTGCCCAAAAATCCGGCGAGCGAAGCGGATTCGCTCGCCGTGAAAACAAGGACCTGTTCTCACTTGTTTACGCGCGAGCGAGGCGGATCCGCCGTGCCTCTGCTGTTTCTCGCTTTTCCACACCGCGTCGCTTCTAGCGGCATACACATATATAGTGAGAAAAGAGCATAAATTTACGCTGTCTACGTACCATAAGCGTATGCATGCTTACGTAAGTTAAACGCAGGCACATTCCCACTGTTAGTTCAGCGTATGCTAGCACAGACGCAAAAATAAACTCAGCGTGCAGTGGCGCCATCTGGTTGTCAGGGCGGGAACCATTACTGTCAACAAACCGACCCTGCTGTTAAGCCTAGAAGCGGCGGAATCGCCTCTGAATAAAAAAAGAAAGCAAATTTATCACTTATACGTTTTCTTGGAGGTGAGGTGAGACAAAGCGAAAGACCTGTGCCCCATTTATGGCCAGTGAACGCACTGAAAAGAGCAGCAACAACGATAATTCAATCCGAAGCGGGGGGTCCGGCTTCGAAGGGCGCTGCCGTGTTTGTCGCCGCGCGGCGGAAATGGGTCAAGCCCGATCGCCCTCGCCGCGCCGCTTTCCGCGTCGCTCGGCGTCAAAAGCGGCCGAATCCGCTTCGCTTGCCGGATTTTTGAGCAAGTGTGAACGGGCCTTAACTCCACAGATAGGATAGAACTAGCAGAGCTATCAAATTTAATAAATAAGCGCAAGATAGCCGACATAAGAAAGTTTGTCATGGATAAAATTGAGCATGCTCTAAAGAACAGAGGTAGCCTAAAAGCAGTGAAGAGAAGGGCATAGGTAAAAACCAGATGTATATGCTAAGAGACAAAGAGGGCAATGTCATTAGCAATGTGGATAAGATAGTCAAAGTAGGGGAAGAGTTTTACACAAATCTATAAATGTAATCATCAAGTGCATCTTCGAAAAACGTAGCGCGAAACACAAGACACAGGTAAGGTGAAGACAGGACCTTACCTGTGTCTTGTGTTTCGCGCTACGTTTTTCGAAGATGCAATTGCTCCGACTAGCCCAGTTCAGCTTACTTGTGTAATCATCAAGTTACTGAGAGAGGCATTCGAGCACAACAATGGGACATCCCGCCAGTAACGAAGAAGGAAGTAAAGAAAGCCTCAGGAGCAATGCAAAGAGGGAGAGCAGCTGGTGAGGATCAGGTTTGGTTTGGTTTGGTTTATGGGGTTTAACGTCCCAAAGCGACTAAGGCTATGAGAGACGCCGTAGTGGAGGGCTCCGGAAATTTCGAACACCTGGGGTTCTTTAACGTGCACTGACATCGCACAGTACACGCGCCTCTAGAATTTCTCCTCCAAAGGAATTCAACCGCCGCGGCCGGGATCGAACCTGCGTCTTTCGGTTCAGCAGCCGAGCACCATAACCACTGAGCCACCGCGGCGGCTCGGTGAGGATCAGGTAACAGCAGATTTGTTGAAGTACGGCGGAGAGATTGTGCTAGAAAAACTAGCCACCCTGTATACGCAATGCCTTGTGACCTCGAGAATACCAGAAGCTTGGAAGAACGCTAACATTATCTGAATTCATAAGAAAGGAGACGTCAAGGACTTGAAGAATTAAAGACCGATCAGCTTACTGTACGTTACCTACAAGGTATTTACTAAGGTAATCGCTAATAGAGGCAGGACAACCTTAGGCTTCCATCAATCAAATTTTCAGGCAGGCTTTCGAAAAGGGTACATGACAAAAAACCGTATTCACACTATCAATCAGGTGATAGAAAAATGCTCAGAATATAACCAACCCCAATATATAGCCCTCATTGACTACGAGAAAGCATTTGACTCGATGAAAGTCATGCAGGCATTGCGGAATCATTGTGTGAAAGAGTGTTTAGAAGAACTTCTATTTGGGCTAGGTGGTTCATTGTACTCGAAAATGGAGAAAAACAGTAGCGCCGAAAAACACACACACACAGCTCAAGAACGGCGTAGGACAAGCGCTCCGTAGGACAGCGCTTGTCCTACGTCGTTCTTGCGCTGTGTGTGTGTGTGTGTTTTTCGGCGCTACTGTTTTTTCCATTTTCGAGTGAAAGATTGCTATGATAAAATATTGGAGGATATCTATAACGATTGCACAGCTACTATGATCCTCCATAAAGTCAGCAATAAAATTTCAATAAGGAAAGGTGTCGGGCAGGGAGACACGATCTCGCCAATGCTATTAACTGCCTGCCTACTCCGGGGCCTGAAATGGGAAGAGTTGGCGATAAGAGTTAATAGAGAATACCTGAGTAATTTGCGATTCGCTGATGGCATTGCCTTGCTAAGCCACTCAGGACATGAACTGCAAAGCATGATCAATTAGTTAGAAAGGCAGAGCAGAGCGATATGTCTAAAAATTAACCTCCAGAAAACCAAAGTAATGTTCAACAGGTTAGCAAGGGAACAACTGTTCGCAATTGGTAGCAAGGTGCTGGAGTAGTAAGAGAATATATCTACTTAGGGCAAGTAGTGACCGCTGATCCGGATAATGAGAGGGAAATAACTAGAAGAATAAGAATGGGGTGGAGCGCATATGGCAGGTTCTCTCAGATCATGAATGGCAGTTTACCAATATCCCTCAAGAGAAAAGTATGCCAACAGCTGTATCTTACCGGTACTCACCTACGGGCAGAAACGTGGAGTCTAACAAAGAGGGTTCAGCTTAAGTTAAGGACAACGCAGCGCGCTATGGAAAGAAAAAATGCTAGTTGTAACGTTAAGAGATCGGAAGCGGGTGGAGTGGGTGAGGGAACAAACGCGGGCTAATGACACCCTAGTCGAAATCAAGAGGAAGAAGTGGGCTTGGGCAGGGCATGTAATGTGAAGGCAAGATAACCGCTGGTCCTTAAGAGTAACAGAAAATTCCAAGAGAAGGCAAGGGTAGCGGGGGGCGGCGAAAGGTGGGCGGATGAGATTAAGAACTTTGCGGGGATACGGTGGCCGCAACTGGCAAAGGACAGGGTTAATTGGAGAGACATTGTAGAGACCTATGCCCTGTAATGGGCGTAGTCAGGCTGAAGATGATGATGTTGATGATGACGCTACAGCGACTTCTTTTCGCCTTCTTTGAAGGTTCGACAAAGAGCCATCTTCAAACATCGTATAAGCCTAGTCGAATGTGCCGAGCCTGCTCGCCAAAGCCGCTACCTAGGTTGACGCCAGACCGCGAAATGATCCGGATGCAAATCGACGACATTCTACGCTACGACATAGCCCAGCCGTCAGAGAGGTCCTGGGTCTAACCGGTTGTTCTGGTCAAGAAAGAATGTGGTCCTCTTCATTTCAGCATCGATTACTGTCCCTCTAATTAAGAGCCATAACAAAATAATTAAGGGCCATATTTTGAACTCTCCTCAGCTTATATGGTTCCCCTACCTCAAATGAGAAACCACGCTTCCTACCTCAAGACTGCATTAGGACCATCGTAAGATGTTCCTTGGTTAATGAGACGCTCAGAGCGACGAGGAGCCGCTTTTGCGTGCTTGCTGCAAGTATATGCGTCTAATAATACAAATATACTTGCCTAAATCAGATAAAATATGAGCACATATCGACACTTTATGAATTATTTCTAAGTACGCCAACCTATGTGCTGTCGCTTTGCGTTTTACACGAAATGCCTCAATGCTCTAGATGGCTTGGCAGGAAAACGTAGTTTCTCTGGCAACGTCAAATTGTTTGCGGCGCAGCGGTAACTGTGCCTGTTCGTACATCAATGTCGTAAATAAGTATGTCAGCAAATCGCGCACTCGGCCTTCTTAAGCGTAATCTCAGACACGCGCCTTCACACTTAAAAAAAATTGCTTATATCACGCTAATCCCCCTGAAAGTTGAGTATGCTTCTGCAATATGGGACCCTCAACAAGCTTACATCATAAACAACATTGAATCCCTGCAAAACCGTGCTGTCCGCTTCATCTTTTCAGATTATTCACGCTTCACTAGTGTCACAGCATTAAAACAACGTGTCGAGTTGGAACCGCTATCATGTCGACGCCATTTCGCTCACCTAATCTTACTTCACAAACTGTATCACCATCCCACCCTCCACGACGACTTCTTTTTGCCACACCCTGCAGTCTTTCCTCGCCGCAACCACGATAGCAAAATAAAACGCATCACATGCCGTTCATTGCTCTACACAAAATCATTCATTCCTCGCACTATAATAAATTGGAATAACTTGCCATCACACATAGCTAGTGAGGTTAACCTAGAATCGTTTCAGCATTCGTTAAAGCAAACCATGGACTAACAGATTTGGTATTTTTGTTGTATTATGTGCATTTACTGAGTTTTTTATTCTGCGTTTTGTGGTGTTATTTGTGTACATTACTAGCTTTATTTCATTATTACGTGCATTTTGTTTCAACTGCCTGTGCCATATTTTTATGCTTGTATCGCCCCCGTATGTAATACCCTCGCACGAGGGCCCTTAGGGGTATTGTAAATAAATAAATACACGTACACATTATCGTACGCAAGCTCAGCCGCACGGACAGCAAGCCTGAGGAGGTCATCAAGTGCGCAAGCTGCGGCAAAGATTTATCGTACTACACTAGGTCCAAAGTCTAGCATGAATGAAGCCAGCATTTTGAAATCGGCGTCAACGCTGCCGTTGTACTGCGCAAGCGCAGAGCGAGTGGTTGTGCAGTGAATAATGAGTTGAGATCAAGCAAATAGATAAAAAGCATGAACGTAGAGTAGTCACCACCTCAAGAAAATGACTCTCCAAGGGAGGCCTCAGTAAGGGCTCCTTAGTAAGGCGTATTTAAAAACTTACCGAAGGATGGCGGGCTGCTCATACTTTGGCAAGAAGACACACCAAATTTGACCCTATGAAGGATGTCTGCGCTTTCTCTCACATTGACGACACTCTGGATCGACTCTGCAGCGCTAGGTATTTCTCGTAGATGGATCTAAACAGCGGCTACTGGTAGATTGAAGGCGACGAAATTGGCCTCGAGAAGACTGCCTTCATTATGCCAGACCACCTCTTCGAGTTCAAGTGCATGCCATTTGGGCTTTGCACCGCACCCGCAACACTTCAAAGAGTCATGGACGCGGTGCTGGCAAGCCTTCAGTGGCAAACTGCCTCGTTTTTTTCGATGACGTCGTCGTATCAGCAGCAGGTTTCGATGACCACCTGGAACAGTTTCATGAAGTGTTTGAAGCCATCAGGTCTCCTCAGTTTACCTTGAAGCTCCTGCTGTTTCTTGGCCATGTTGTCAACAACGAAGGCATGCACCCGATCCAGTCAAGACAGCCACAATCTCAAAGTTCCCCCAGCCTACCGAAAAGAAAGCCGTACGCAGATTTTTCAGCTCATGCGCATATTATTGGCGTTTTGTGAACAACTTCTCGCACATTACCCAGCCCTTGACGGGTCTGACGAAAGCAAACGTCCTGTTCCAGCGGGAAGCGCCGCAGGCCGAAGAGCGAACTTCAGTACCGTTTGCAAGAGGCACCAGTCCCCGCCCACGAAACTGAGGTCCATACCAACGCATGTAGTTTGAGCCCCGAGCCATGCTAGCCCAAAATAAGAATGCTATAAAACAGTTTTTTTGTTTTTTTTTTTCTTTAGAAAAGGAAATGGCGCAGTAACTGTCTCGCGTATAGAGAGCGAGAGATCACCGGCGCGAGCCGCTCTCTATCGAAGGCAGATGCCAGCTGTTCAGCGACGGAAAACGGGTGCTCCGTAATCATTCGGGTTACATAGAAATTCCGACCTTAGATGTACGGAAGGCCATTCAAGATTGTAAGCGACCATCACGTGTTGTGCTCGCTTACTAACTTGAAAGACGCCTCGGGTAACCTCGCTCGCTGGAGCTTAGGCCGATTAGCTTTCGCGAGCCCCTGTCGATATAGAGTCATGGACAAAAGTTCGCGCGACGCGGATTCACAGTAAATAATGTATTGCTGTACAGATCAAAAATTTATAGAAACATCAGGAGGCGTGCATGCTCGATCAACTGGAATGAATACAATGGGACTAGCTAGCGAACGAACCCAGAAATATTTATTTTTTTCGGGAATTCTGATCCCACAAACTTTTGTCTATCACAGCCTCTTCGTAGGACGGCGATGACAGCGCTTTCACTTTAGCAAGGCTTATCAGCACCAGCACTTTCGCCCGACCTCCAACGCGTCATAGAGTACATAGAAGGCAAGATTTCTACCCCGCCACCGTCGTCCAAATGCAGGTTAGTTCTCCTTCCTCGTAGAGAACGTTGTCCTCGTGAAAAAGAACATCGCAGCGAACAAAACTGCTTGACTTCTTGTACCTGCAATTACCTGGGAAGAAATTATAAGGCTTCAAACGACCAGCGACATCTCGGCCCCTCGGGTTTCCCGCACCCTCCACCGAATTGCAGACAAATTTTCAAGGCGCCGCCTACATGGAGATGTCTCATGCCATGCGAAAGCCTGCCGCAAATTACCAGAGACGAAATATTGCAGGTAATCCGCCAGCAATACTCCTGAACCCTGCTGAGCCATCTACAAAGCCCTTCCAGCCGAGAGGCATGTACCTCGACTCTTCTCTAAGTCAACATGTGTAAAAAAGTGGATAATCATGGCGACCGACTACCTGACCCGCTAAGCCGAGGCAAAAGCCCTGCCGAAGTCGCGAAGTTTTTTGTGCCTACCTAACAATTTTGGGGCTGCCGTGGTGGCTGAGTGGTTATGATGCTCGACTGCTCACCCGAAAGACACTGGTTTGTTCGAAGGAGGCCAAATGCTACAGACCCATGTACGGTGCGAGGTAAGCGCACTTTAAAGAACCCCAGCTGGTTGAAGTTATTCGGAGCCCTCCATTACGGCGTCCCTCCTAGCCTGAGTCGCCTTGAGACGATAAACCTCATAAAACCAAAACCAGAAATTCTGGAGAAAAGCATTTTTGAATGGAGAAGAGTTTATGAACCCAGTTTTTATACATTGTAAGATGTTAATATATTTTAAGATTTCACTACAACAATCAATATATCCGCAGATCTCCCATCGACAGGCTTGCATTTTTTTTTTTTTTTTGCTATTAACCTCTTTGATATCGTCAAAAGCATTCCTCATTGGTTTTCTACGGCAGTATTAACTGCTCGATGCGAGTTATGGAAAAACTTTAAAAGGAAGATTTTGCTACACGTCGGAACAATGGGCAATAACCTTCAACAATTTCAAAACAGCGCCTTACATTGTTCCAATATTCAAAAATTTTCTGCAAGAATGCTGGACATGATGCATGCATCCTCCTGCGATATGGCGCCCCCGAAGGGCTCATCGCGAATAGGGGAGCAGCATTCTTAAGCCATCCTGCTCTAGACACAGGCAAGTCACCTGAGGACCACCATGTATCATCCGCAGACAAACGCACTCACGAAACACTTGAACAAGACTCTCGCGGACATGCTTGTCATCTATGTCGACGCGGAACGCAAGGCCTGGGATGTCTTCCTCCCATACGTCACCCTTGCCTACAACACCGTAGTGCAGGGCACACCCACATGACGCTTTTTAGCCTCGTTCATGCATGAGAGGCAACGACATCTCTCCGCGCCAGCCTATCGAACGTCAGCGACAAAGATAACCACTACGGCGATGCCTACCACCACTGCATGGAAGAACCCCGTCGGTCTGCCTGGCTACGGATTAAGAACCAACAGTGGACGGACGCCGAACGCCCGGCTCTACAATCTACGGCGACGCCAAATGGAATACAAGCCGGGAGACTCCGTGTGCGTGTGGACGGAGCAGTGAAAAACTTTAGCGCCGTTATTCCGGCCCGTACAAGATCATACGTCGGCTAGGTGTAATGCTAGGTGTAAGGCCGCCAAGATTTGTAATGCTTGTAGTGCTTGTTTGTAATGCGGCTTTATCAATCACTTTGTGACGTTAGATGCGACCATTGTGGCCTGATTCTAGAAGCTGTCTAATTTAAAATGGATATTTCGGGTCCATCTGGTCTACTGTCATAGATCACTCAGATATACAAGCGGCTCTCAAGCGTCTGCGGAAAGTGATAAGGCCATTCGGTAGAAGGCGACCGGACCTCAACGGCTGCATATCGAAGCCAATGACAGCCAGTGGTCAGGTCCGGTCGCCTGCTGTTGATAGAGCGCTGTGATGCACCTCACCAGTGGCTTCACATCGCCGTCAATGCCAGCCATTGGTGAGGTCCGGACGCCTTCAACCCAATGGCAAGGTTGCTTTCCACAGACGTTTGAAAGCCGTGGGTATATCTGAGTGACCAATGAGAGAGGACCAGGCGGACGCGAAATGGCCATTTTAAAGTGTAAATCTTATAGAACACGGCTCCAGGTTTACTTTGAATGATCGCAGCCATGCGTAACGGTTTCTACTGTGTTCGAGATTGTCGTAGTTGCTGTTCGCGCCTTATTTCGAAACTTCTTTGGGAGGTGTGAATTGAGTTTCATTCATCTTACTTAGCGCAACGGACAGGACAAAGCGCAACACGTGTTTGGAGCTTAGTACCTCCCGTGTTCGTCTTTCTTTTTGCGGTCCTGTTAATCAAGCTAAATAAGATTAATGAACTGACAGACTATTAACTAGCCGAACAGTTCAGTCTTTAAATTGAGTGCGGCCAAGTCGAGCTGTGATCCTGTTCTTCGACAACCACCGAGCACGTTTGCTAATATCGCCGCAACAGAGTTGTTGAATTCTTTGTGGGCGAAAGCCAGCCCAATAGCCCAAAGCCAGCTGTCGCTTGTGACAGCTTTTACTGCGGGTCTCCGGCGCCATGTATTCATTAGGCGCAAATAAAACCATTATTATTATTATTATTATTATTATTATTATTATTATTATTATTATTATTATTATTATTATTATTATTATTATTATTATTATTAATAAAGAGTTTCTTTTGGAAGAAATCTGCTGTTTGCCTGCAATACCGGGCTGCCTCGTCACACTACCATATGGGCCAGCAAGTAGTGGTATTCTAAGCACGAATGCTTCCACAATAAGCAAAGACTGTAAGTGATAACGCATATAATTTAAATTGTTTCTTTGTGTCTCACTTATGTCGGAGGTAACTTCAAATTTGCCTGACATCGCTTCATTGCAAATATCCAATCGCATGCATTTACCAGCCAGCACTGATTAGACTCTGTATAATTAGTGTTCTGAGTTATCAGTTAACTCCAAAAAACTCCATAAAGATTAACGAATGCTCTTTTTCTTCAAAATGAGAGAGCAGAAAAGTAATCAGAAAGTGGCATTGATTATCTACTGAAGTTTGTACGCATTTTGTCATGAATGTCTCAGAAAGGACTGAGCTTGCTGCCGGTAAGGGCACTCCAGAATAGACCATAGTCACGGTACTGATGAAATGGTAGAGGAATTCGCGAAGTGTAACCAATGCCTATAGAGAGCCTTCATTTATTACGAGAAAGCACTTCGTTCAGTTGAATGATCAACAACCATGCAGGAATTGTGTAACCAGGAGTCATGCAGGCATAGCGCAGGCTGTGGGATCGGATCCCACCGCAGGCATGCGGTTGTTTTTATTCCGCTCTTTAATTAGTCATTTGTTCAGCGATAAAATACTTACACTGTTAATCTTCCACTGATCAGCACTTGGCTTCCTTCATATACAGTGTGGACAAGAGCCATTTGTAAAGGCGCTGGAAAATATATGTGCTGAAACATGCTGAAACTAGCGCGTTTCAGCCCAGTATTAGGCACAGGGCTGTTTTTGTTCCGTACGCTTGGTCGGTCGTTTGTCAGCTGTCTTCGTCTTGAAACTAACTTTTCGTGAGCCGGAGAGGAAGGTGCATTAACGTGACTTAGGTGGTATAGAAAGCAACTGAAACATAAAGAAGGGAATTCGCCTGTAGTATAGCCCTGTCACGCGTGTAAGCCGAAATTTAAGCCTGTGTTTTCTGTCGTACAGGTCCTAATCTTGCATTGTGACAGATCCGTTCATGAAGTTACGAAAACGTTCTTTCTTGAAAAAAGGAAAAATGTTTGTATCAGCCAGCCTTCGGTTGTTTTGTGTAACGTGGAACCAAAACTCCGTGAACAGATTTGTTTTTCGCGTATTTTTGTGTTTGGTGCTGTGCACATGCATTCTCTCTTTTCGGCCTGTTAGTTGCTCTGTGCAAATTCTATTTGCTATTTGAAACAAACCATAGTTACTGATCTGCGGTTGTGGGCGTTCATTCTTTGTTCTTCTGCCTGGAACTGTTTTGTAGAGCGCAGTGTTTCGTCATGAATATATGTAGGTACTGCAAAGCAACCAAAGTTGTACACAAGAAAAGTGCTAAATTCCCAATCCGGAAGGATGAGAGGCTATTTTTCGCGTGTTTACAACAGGTATTGAAAGGTGCAGATTGCAAATAGTTGAGGATTGAGGTCTATGGAGAATACCTTAGTAGCTTCCGATTTCTTGATGAGATTAGTAAGTAACTCGGGGAGAAATATGGAGCATGACTGAGAGCCCCAGACAGTCATAGTGGAACGGATCAAGGTAATGTTCAGCAGTCTGGAAAGGAAACAACAGTCTAGAACAGGCAGCGAAGCATTAGAATTGGTTAGGGACGAAACGTACTTGGGCAAGGTATTGATCACAGATATAGGCCACGGTAATAATGAGGATAATAAGAAACCGGTTGAGGTCATTTGGCAGGTATACTTATAGGTCAAGGAAAGGAACATGCCGGTATCCCACATGATGAAGGTATACAACAAAGGCATGCTGCACACAATCACCTTTTGGGCTGAGCCATGGAGGCTAGCGAAAACACTTGAAATAAAATTGAGGGCAGGACAGTGAGTTATTGAAAGGAATATGATAGGTGTGACGTTACGAGTCAGTGAGAGAGCACAGTAGGTAAACGAACAAATACGAGTTAACAATGTTCTAGTTCTAATGAAGATGGAATGGGCAGGGGCAGAGCATGCAATGCGAATAGAAGGCAACCGATGGCCTCTAGGGTAACGAGGTGGGTTGCAAGAAAAGGCAAACATAGCAAAGAACGGCATAAAATAAGGTGGGCGGAGGAGATTAGAAAATCTGCTGGGATAAGGTGGCCGCAGCTGGCGGAAGACCGAGATAATGGGAGGTCAGTGGAAAAGGAGTTTGTCCTGCAGTCGATGCAGCTAAACTGATGATCATGCACGATAACCTCAGCGCGTGATATCCTGCGACTAGTTGAGGACGGGAGGTAGACGCTAACAAACTAACATGTGGCCTTCAAGTAACCCATCCTAGCTGAAGGTCGAGCACTTTTATGCCCATTGATTGCTGCCCCTTCGCTAAGAAGCGCTGTTTTGTATGTACATTCCGGGACTAATCCTTTAATGGACCCCTTTCTAGCGGTGACCTCCTCGTGCGGAAGCTTTACAGATGAGAAGGGAAAGCCGCTCTTGGCGCCAAAGAGTTCCTGAACAAGAAGGCAGGGAGACAACGTACTTAGTGAACTCTCAGTCCGTCAAGGTATTCATTTATGCGGGGCTACTAGACGACCTTCACTGCTGCCTCGATAGCGTTGGATTAGAGAAAACGGAAGTTTTAGAGGAGCAAAAATGACAAACGCTGCAAAAAGTCAAGCAGCTGATTAGCTGCTCATTAAGGTGATATTGAAAAAAAACACCGATTGAATTGTTAGAGATCAAGCAACATACAGTTGACTGCCCCTTATAGCATGAAGTGTTCCTTCTTTTTTTTTTTTTGTGCGCGTCAAAATACACTGCTTACCCACAGGGTCGGTGATCCACTGGCCAAGCAGCAACTACTGACGTTCGGCGATCACTTTTACTCTGTACCTAGAAATGTTTATGAACGCTCATTCATCACAGCTGCTACCTTTCGGCAGAACTACCATGCTGTGCTTAAAAATGGAGTCAAAAGTTTGGAGGAAATATTGCAAGTTAACTACAGTACACTGCGAGTCATGCTAATACCAAGTGCAAATCACAAACCAGAAGGCGAAGTACGAACTTTTCCAAACATTAGAGTCTTATGAGCCATTCCTTGTTCTTGCTATGTAACGTTATCACGATGCTCCTCGCCTCACACGAGAAAACCTTCGCTATCAAAGCTACTATATCAGAGGATTTGTTGGACCAAAACCATTCTGGAATGTTTCTGTATCGGCTAGCTCATTCCTAGAGACCGGATTTTAGGCAAATGCCTATTTTTTTCAACGCTTCGTAGGGGCACCATTTTTACATATGAGCACGAATTAGGTGTTGACAATATGTTTAATACTCTTTTTATAGTGCCTATAAATGCCTATTTTGGGTGTCAGTGCCTATAAATGCCTATTTCCGACGTCGGTGCCTAAAAATGCACTATTTTACAGAAAAGGGGCCTGAAATACGCTGTGGTTTTGCTTTCAGATTCTGTTTGCTTTCGAATCCATTTCGGTTTTGAGTAGAACACACACGTGGCAACATTAGATGACCTCGTCAGTTGGCTGTGGTGAACACTGCACCTACGCCGGCTGCGTACACAATACCAACCACGTCAGCCGAAAACATCGAAGCAACCTTTTTCCTTTTTTCTGCCATTTTATCGTGGCAGCTTGTTGATGGCTTTGGCTGTTAAAGTGGTAGTTGACCAGATGGAACCACATTTCGGAAAGTATACGGAGTAAGTCGTAGGTTCGCCCAAATAATTCCAGTTGGTTCCATTTGAAACCAACTGTAAAATGTTCCAAAAACCTGCTAGAAACAGTCTGATTAAAATTTCCACCTGGGTAACTGCTACTGCTTTCCACCTGCTACTGCTTCCATAGCTTTAACAGTCATTTCTAGATGGATGATGTTTATTTTACCATGGATTCTCGTGGATGTACGTAGGCCCGTGCAGAACTATGATTCTTTTCGGCATATTCCGCATCAAGCAGCACTGTGTGTAACATTTTCTAGCATCTCGTATTTATGGTTTCCAGATCCTTCTAATGGCAAGCACCATTTGATAGTCGCGTGGCTCCAGACACGTGAAGCCACAAACTATAAAACACTGTTTACACAAATGACAACATATTTATTAATGTTGAAGCATCGTGCTATAAATAAGTTCAATTCCTGTGTGAGCGAAGACTGAACTCATTTGTCAGATGCTTTGAATTGACAATGTTTCTATGAATTTCTAAATACATGACCTCCTCTTAAGGTGTTCATTGTTTCTACTTTTGTACACGACAAGCGAATTGTTTGTTTCGAGGTATACCAAAGTGTTTGAAAAGGGTTGGTAACCGTCCCTTTTGCTCTGCTGAAGCATGTGTATTGTACGAAAAGTTGCGCGACAGCCTTAAAAAAAACGGCTTCTAATGTTCGCACCTTGATTAAGGTCCCAAATCATTCGTGCTGTGTTTTTGTGTTATTTTACGGCGGATATTTCGCGCTAAAGTTCGGAACTGTGTGCACTTTTGATAAAGTTTATAGTGCCTATTTCTCTCCGTTAGGTGCCTAAAATGCAATTTTAGCCGCCTATTTATGGCGCCTAAAACGTGCTTTTTAGTGCCTGAAAATCCGGCCTCTACAGTCATTCCTAAACGTTGTATGCTGAACGTGTTAGTTTCTCCAGTGTCACGTCCGTACGCATACAGGGCGCTCAGCGGGGTAAAGCAGCACGAGGACCAAGAAGTGGACGATGTACGAGAGCGCTGTGTCGTCCTCGTCTTTGTCCTCGGGTTGCTTCGCGCTGCTGCGAACTTGGTGGGACATCAACTAGTCCCACAAACTGCTCTACTTAAGTTGAGGACGGAAGCACGTGAAAATACACCTTCTTACACTACAAGGGGCAAAAAGCTGCTCAATACTCTTGCGGCTAGCTGTCAAATAAATTTTTCTGTAGCAGGTACGTCATGTGACTGTTGATTAAAATTTAATGAAGGATAAATATAAATCCAGAGCATTCCGCATCTTTTGAACAAAAAAAACTCCGAAGATTTCCAAATAAGCCCGAGAACCCCATCGAAAAATCTCATATGAATTCATATGTGTCTCGTATCATTCCATATGTGTTACATACATGAAGGAGCTAGACACCGCAGCGGACACGGGACAGAGAAAGAAGACGACACAGGGCGTGTTACATACGAGCTATATGTGTCAGATATGTGTCTCGTATGAACTATTATGCAGCCCATATGAGTTATATGTGTCAGTATATGTGCCTCATATGAACTCGTATGCAGCCCATATGAGTTATATGTGTCAGTATATGCGCCTCATATGAACTCGTATGCAGCCCACATGAGTTATATGTGTCAGTATATGTGCCTCATATGAACACATATAGGCTTCATACGAGTTCATATGTGCCACATATGTGCCTCGTATGGACTCGTATGGGCATCATATGAGCCATATGTGTCGACAAATGCGCCTCGTATCAGCACATATGCTTCATACGAGTTCATATGTGTCACGTACGAGCTCATACGCGTCACAAATGTCACAAATGAACACATGTGCTGCATATATAGTAGTTCCCGCGCTACGGAAATGTGACTTGTATGCACTTATTACATATGTGACATACCTCAACTGACACGCGACACTCGTGCGTACACAAGAGCCCCGATATGCGTCGCATCAGCTTACATCAATCTCGTGCGAAACAGATAGCCGCTGATGAGTGCCTCTTATAGAGTGGGCCTTGCTGTTTGAAACACGCGGAAAAGAAGGGATGAACAAGCGAGTAACAAGTGCCCAACCAACGCATGAAAAAAAAACTCTTGGCCTGTTTCAAATATTTTTCTCAGTGATTCTCTGCTTGTGCCCTCTTGTTGTCAACAGCGCCTATCCACACAGTATGACGTTAGGCGTTTCCAATGTGCTTGGACAAGCGTTAAGCTAGAAGGCAAATATTGCCTTCTGGGCTTAGTTGAGCTGTTGAGCGAATAACGCCAGGTATTTTCATGCAAGAGCTAGCTAACAATAGGTGCGCAATGAGAGTACTACGATGAATGGTGCAGGCGCCGTGAAAATTAAAATACATACAAATATCAGATCTTTCAGTGCTTATCACAGAGCACATCAAGATTCACAATACCAGTGGAAGTGCAATCGGCTGTAGTTCAGCTCCTTAAACCTTACAAATAAACATTTGACCTCGCACCTAACCGTCGAATTCTAAAGTAGTGGGAAGCATAGCGTAAGTCTTGTCATCTAAATATAACGCAACAGTTTCCGTGTCAGCCGTGGTGTAGTGTAGTTAGTGTAGTGTAGTTAGTGTAGTGTGCTGTACATCTCTAGGTCAGTGGTTCGAATCCGGAGCCACCCGCAGTTTTTTTTTCGCGTCCGAAATTTGTTTTACTTTCTTTAGTTAACTAACTTCAATGGAAGCTATTTTATTGTTAATTGCCTTATAATTACACCCCAGCCCTTCCCTTCCCTTTCCTTTCCCAATAATTGTAAACCAGACACATATCACACATATGACACATATCACACATATGCCACATATTCCATAATCTCGCATGAACCAGACACATATGACACATATATATGAGATTTTTCGATAGGGAATTTAATCGGAAAGCGCAGCTAACACCCTGCGCATAATTATTATCGGCGCTAATTAATCATACCAATTACTCTGGAAGTGCAAATGGGCTCTGTTAAATGTCAGTTAGCCGCCGCGGTGGCTCAGTGGTTATAGTGCTCGGCTGCTGACCCGAAAGACGCGGGTTCGATCCCGGCCGCGGCGGTTGAATTTCTTTCGAGGAGAAATTCTACAGGCCCGTGTACTGTGCGATGTCAGTGCACGTTAAAGAACCCCAGGTGGTCGAAATTTCCGGTGCCCTCCATTACGGCGTCTCTCATAGCCTTAGTCGCTTTGGGACGTTAAACCCCATAAACCACACCAAAAAAAAGTTATTTTCTGTCGCGCGGCTTTAATTCCGTTGCATGCCTTTTCATAGTGCACGACATTTAATTTCACAAAGTTTTGTTATGTTGCACCACATATTGCAACCAGTCATCGCAATACCATTTACCGCACCACAATGCCCTAATACTTTCGACACAAATAGTACTGTGCAGAGAGGTCCTAGCGAATAACACTCCTTGCGTTTCCTTATCACTTTTATTATTGCTCGTCAGCATTGCAGCTTTGTAGAAAAACTACATTCAACTGGTGACGAAGTGCCATCAGTGTTACTTCATTTTTGTGTCAATGCACCATTACATATTTTATAAATTTCCAGAATGTCAAAGCACCAGTGCGTTGCTTATTTCTTCTGACAGGGTTAGGCGCGAATACCTAATTACTCCCAAAGTGCAGCTGCGTCTTCATATTTTACTTTCTTGCCGTCCACGACGATGATTCGTTTAATGCACTATAATTCTGTGTCAATTGCTTAGACAATTTTCTGCATGCTTACGTGCGGATTCCGTGTGACCAAAGGGCGCAGGGTGTCATTCTAGATGCAACAAGTGGCTTTCTCTTCTCTCATGAGGGTAGCTGACTGAAAAAGTTGGCTGATCATTATGTTTGGTTTTCAGCACCTAATCAGCTTGCCACACTATGTAAGATGACAAATCATTTCCCTTTAAAGAGGCAAACCAGCACAATGAAGCACAGGAAGAAATTTGTTCAGTGCACAGAAAAGGTTCTTTACTCTCTGCCACTGTCATGTGGTGAAGTTTATGTAGGCCAGACCGGAAGATGTATAAATGACAGGCTACGTGAACACAACAAAAACCTACAAAACCGTAAAGGTAATCTGTCCGAACTTTGCGTAGAGTGCGAACCAGGTGTGTGCACTCGAGACTTTAATGCATGCCAAGTCATTAACAAAAACAGGAAACAATTAATAAGAGAAGTCATGGAGTTAAGACAGAAAAAAAAGACTAGAAAGTAAATGTGTGATTATGTCTTCTGTATTGCTATCAAAGAAAGAGATGTTTCTTCTTGGTGGCATTAAGAATAGTTAGAATGTGTGGCGGAAGTGAACTGCAATGTGATAGGCTTGCGGGTTACCTTCTGATGCGTGCACCCTGTATAAAAAAGATATACATGCATTGAATAAGAATTCAGTAGAAAGTTAGCGCATGTTGTGTCTCCTTCGTGTTGTCCGTGTTTGCGAACGCTGCAGACTTCATAATTATCTTCTCTCTATGTCCTTTGTCATACAAAACCTCTACGATGAAGACAAAGGAAATGCCATGTTGTTTTAATTATTATACAGCTGATTTTTAAAGTTACCAAACTGCGCTCGCGTTTCAAGTGTTCATCCAAGAGATCAGACCTTCTGGGAAGTATCAATATAGTCACGTGACGTCATGTGATGCCGAAAGAAAAAAGTGTATGGAACGAGGACCTGGGAAGACAAACACGCTCACGCGCTGTTATATATCTACTGGTACGCTATACCAACTAACCCGACACCTTGCTCTTGCGAACGTCATCTGATGGCAGGCAGGCGCTTGCAGGTAGGAAGACATAAGAACACTTGGAAACGAGCTGTTTGTCGGACGATCTTTAGTGAATCGCACAATGTAGATCTTATCTTTTTTAGTTTAGCTGCGAAGCGCCTGCACGCGAAGAAGCAGCCGCAGTATCCGCAAGCGCGGTGACTCTATGGTCGTATGCCGGAAACTTCACCACTGAGATGATGGGCTGAGTCGTATTGCTTAGCTTGGGCGCCGATTGCACCAAACAGGGATGAGTTCTTTCTTCGAGCCGTTGTTATGAATCGCCGAAGCGTAATTCGTGTGCGTCGTCGTCGTATCTTAAGCTGTCGTTGCGGTGCTGGACCGTTTCAGTGAAGTTTTAGATAAATCTTGGCGTGCAACATTGTGGTTTCTAAAAGACCCATCTTTGTCGCACATTTCGTATTCCTATGCGTCGTTGCCGGAGGAGGATGTTCAAAGTTATGCAGGAAGGCAAACCCTCCTGTAGAGGTTTCTCCTCCAATCGCGCTCTTTTATTTTCATTTAATTTTTACCATCGTACTGCGGCTTCAACGCGTATTGAGGCCTTGATGGGATGTCGCAGGTCCGCAGGCACACGTCAGTGCGCCTGAATCAAGAAGGACTGTCCCTGGTAAAGCGTGTGTAATGTTTTGTTTCTTATGTTGAAGGATTTGAAGAATGCAATAAGTACGCGCGTTCTTTACGAGTTGTAAGCTAGCGCTTGTCCCGTCTGCCGTTATTTGCTGTATGTTGCGCTATGAAGTAGTCCGTCTTTAAGTACCATGAATCTTTGCTTTTTTTTAATTTCTGGCGTTTCATGGTTTCAGTCGTTCTTCAGCTTCCTGTTAAAGGGGAGCTGCGAACCAGTTGTTTGAACGGGCCTCAGAGTAACATCGCAAGAACGCCTTGTTTATGAAATTTTTATCCTGCATCAGGCACATATTCACTGTCGTTCTTTTAGCAAGCTTGCGAGATCCCACAGGGAGGACAGAGCAAACGCTCCTGTCTTTATTTGCTGCTCCTGGCAAACCGAGGCAAAAATCCCCTCACTTACAGTGTTGTGACAGACTTGACAACTTTATTCCATTTAGTATATTGTTGGCATACCTTGTGTTCACTGCGCTTTGCTTACAATAAGGGCTCCTATTGTATTTGCGCCCTTTAGTACCAAACTTTCCTATTCGGCCGCATTTTCTTTTGTGTTGATACCGCATCCTCTTCTAGTCCGAGCTCAGTGTGACGAGTGCCATCAATTGATTCGTGCTATAGATTATCCTTGCATACATATAACACTCATGAACTCATATTTGCTTCTCCGTGCAGGTACAGCACCATACTCATCGCAATGGTAGATCATCGGCACTGTATCCGGCATCCAAATGTTGGCTCCAAACGCAGGTGTTACGACGCCAGTGTCTATCGATGATCGAAACTCCATTTACCGGTTGAGAGCAACCCATTCCGCTCTCATGCATCATCAGTGGGGCGCTTCCGATGTCGATGAACCGCTGGTGATTGTGCTACCAAATATTTCCTGCATCATCAAAGTTTCAGAAGTTGTTTCCGAATGCTCCAAGCGGATCTCGAGAACCTGCGTACAGCTACAACCTGTCGAAGACGAGAAAAGTAGTTTAACATGATATTATCACACTACAGCCCCGATTTCATTATGTCATTAAGAGGATGCTGTGCCGCCTGAACAAGGCGAAAAGGAGCGCCAGAGCTGTGATTTGTTGCCGATGTACATAGAGAATGTAAAGAGAATGGGGAGGCAGAGAGGCAGAGAGGCAGGTGCATGTGACATCTATGGGCAACCGTTGCATAGCACCGAAGTGCGCTGTGAGAGAGAGAGGGGCGTCCGCATATTATTTGTGGAAGAAAGCACAGCACGCACCGTAATAAGTACAATAGCAAGCAGAATTAGGGAAGATCAGCAGATCTTTGACTCCAATTCTCTAGTCTTAGGAATGTCAAGCAGGCGCTAGGTTTTATTTCGATGGCTAAGGTTACATGAAACTGATAGTTTTTTGCTGTCACATTTTTAAAAAAAATCTACAAGCCGGCTTCTGTGTCTCAAATACTGTGTATTTTTTCACAGCTCCTGCAGAATGTTCTGATACTTGTCCTCGCGATTTTCACTGCGTTTTAATGTTTCCAAATGCTGTCTTTGCATTTCAAGGCTTATTTCCTTTGTCGCTTTTGCGAGCAGTGCAGCTGATTCTGTTCAGCTAAAAGCAGTGCTACGACCTTCCAAGCTGCAACCAGCCGCTTCCTTTCTGCGCCTACAAGTAATACAGTTCGTTCGTGTTGTGGGTTTCGTTTCGGCTGCGGATTCCTGAGTGTAGGCCGCTGGTTCGAGGTGATCGTCGCTTGTTTCTTTCTGTGGCAGGTAAGCACACGATGTCTCGAATTGGCCCACTCCCCCACACATGATGTTGTTTAAAATAGTAGAAAACAAAAATCTATAATTTATGTGTACAATAATAAATTCCAATGAGGAGGATAAAGTAAGGTATCAAAGGCAAAAAGAAACATTCTTGTACCATGAAATAAACCAACCGCTGAGTTCTCTGACCTATATCAATAAGCCACTCATCCTTGTGTTCAAGTACGTTCATTTCTTGCAGCTTGTTAATACTAACCGGATGCCAACATGTAGCAGGTAACACGGGGGCCTGCATGATCTACTAACAATTGCGACATAATGGTAGGTACCTCCACAGGGGAGGCACTGACACTTGACCAACAGCTGCTTCACTCCATGAGGCTGGAGTCATTAGCTGACAGAGAGCCAAGGAAGCGGTGGTGGAAGGAGGAAGTTGAGGAGTTTCAGCACGACGCCCAGAATGTTATCGCTTACGCAAGCCGCTCGTCAACGAAAGCCGAGCGCAACTACACGGTGACAGCAGTGGAGTGTCTCGCCGTCGTATTCGCTGTTACCAAGTTTAGCCCCTATCTTTATGGCTGCCACTTCAAAGTAATCGCCGACCATCACTCCCTGCGTTGTCTTGTTGGCCTGTGCGACCATTCCGGTCGCCTAGCTAGTTGGGCATTACGTCTCCAAGAAACCGACTTCCTGTGCCCTATAACAGAAGTCGCCACCACGCTGACGTTGATTGTTTTCCAATGCCATCGTCCGTGCACGGCAGCAGGTGACGACGATCTAGACGACTGCCTAGCACATGTCACAGAGAGATTGCCAGACCACGTAACGTTCCAGCACGAGCAATGCCAAGATCCCGCTCTAACTCCAATGTTTGATAAGGGCTAAGAACCTGTACCTTTAACACCCTTCGTTATTCGCGATGGTCTGCTCTTCAAGAACTGCTCAGCTGATGCAGCCCGTCTGCTGCTTGTCGTCCCGGCTTCTCTCCCTGGCGCCGTCATACATGCCATACATGACGACTTCACCTCAGGGCATCTCGGCTTTGCCGGTACTCTCTCGAGAGTCCAGCAATGTTTTGATTGGCTAAGGTTGTACACGACCCCAAAGCACTACGTCGCAAGTTGTGCCACCTGCCAACGCCTGAAGCGATACACCACGCCACCGGTTGGTCTTCTTCAACCGTTATAAACCCCTGCGTCACCTTTTGAGGAAACTGGAATTGACTTGACTGGTCTTTTCCTGAAGTCGTCTGACGGCCGCTGCTGGATTATCGTGGCTGTTGACTACTTGGCTCGATATGTGGAAACGGCAGCGCTCGTTTCGGCCATAGCAGCCGATGTATCCCACTTCTTGCTTGACAGAAACGCTCTTCGCCACGGCGTGCCCAGAGAGATCAATGACCACGGTCGACAGTTCACGGCTGATGTTGTGGAAGAACTGCTCCGTCTCTGTGGCTGAGAATACCTCCATTCTACTCCCTACTATCCCCAGACAAATGTCCTTACAGAGGGCCTCAACTGCACGCTCATCAACATGATGTCGATGTATATAACGTCCGACCATAAGAACTAGGACTCCGTCTTGCCGTTTGGGACGCACGCCTATAACACCGCTATAAGGATGAAGTAACAGGCTATTATCCTTTCTTCCTTCTCTACGCACGCTTACCGTAAACCTTCCTGAATACCGTTCTTCCCTTCTCCCTACACGATGATCCTTTCGCTTCGCAACATCCTGCTCCGCTGAGGAAGCCCGTCGTCTTGCTCGTCTGCGCACCATGTCGCACCTCAAGACCATTCCAAGGTGCGATACGACGCAGCTCATGTTAAAGTCACCTACGAACCTGGAGATCTCGTTTGGCTTTGGATGCCTTTACGACGCCGAGGCATGTATCAGAAGTTGTCGTCCCGATACGCTGGACCCTTTGCCATCATCCGTCGGCTGAGTGACGTCACCTATGTCATCGCGAAGGTGACCTCGACGAATCGCTGCTCACGAAAGACGCAGCTCGTTCACATGGCTCGATTGAAACTCTGCAATCATAGGTCTTCCTGACTCGCTCGAGGACGAGCTTCAACTGGCCGGGGGCAACTGTTACTCCGATTACGCTGCGTGACCCGGCGATGCGCGCAGGGTCGAAGAGAGCGAGGTTGAAGAGCGAAAACTCGGGCTGTCATTAGCCTGACGTTGCCTGGTC
Source organism: Amblyomma mixtum (assembly GCF_055824585.1). Classification (NCBI taxonomy): domain Eukaryota; kingdom Metazoa; phylum Arthropoda; class Arachnida; order Ixodida; family Ixodidae; genus Amblyomma; species Amblyomma mixtum. Next base: position 223,870,377 of record NC_143012.1, on the reverse strand, counting down.
CCTGTTCCCACTCATTTTCCCGCTCATCTTGTAAATAAACCTATCCCCGTAACATTATTATGCTAAAACTAAGCAGTTAACGAGCGAGTGAGAAAGCATGCACATTCGCCACTCAAGCCCGCAGCACCTCCGCTCTCAGTTCTAACGTTCATGTCAACGCTTAAGTATTGCCTGTATATACTTGCTCCCATACTTGCTCACATCTTTAACATCTGTTTAGAAACTGCAGTTTTTCCGGAAAAAAATGCAATTAGCAAAAGTTGTTGTTCTTTACAAAAAAGGAGATCGCAACGCCCTCGCCAACTACAGACCAATCTCTATTTGGCCAGTGTTTTCGAAAGCATTTGAGAAAATGCTCCATCTAAGAATGTCAAATTTCATCCATAAATTTAACTTGCTAACACCATTTCAGTTTGGCTTCTGCAAAAGCAAATCAACTGAACTTGCATTACTCCAACAAAAGGAATATATAATAAAGCAACTTGAAAACAAAGCTATTGTCATTGGTGTATTCGTGGACTTCTCAAAGGCTTTTGACCTGGTAAATCATAAAATCTTACTAAATAAATTACACTACTATGGTATCCGAGGAAAAGCGCTCTCACTGTTAAAGGGTCCCAGAAAGGGGTGTCTGAGGTTGGCAAAAAAATACTTGCATTACGTAGAGCATAGGCCACTGAACGTTCATGCCGCATCAAAAGCGAGTAGATAATTTATAATACATTTTCAAAAATTGCTGCTCCCGAGCCTAGCGGCGACCAGCGGCGGTGAACTTCCGCCCGAATCTGTACTCATTACGTCACTTCAGTACTCTTTACGTCACCAGCGCAGGGCTATCATTGGTTCGCGGTGCCAACGTGAAATCGCACATTTAACAAACTAAAAGCTCTACATACTTCACATTCTTACTCTTTGCGGAACCATTTCGCATTTCAACAAGGAGAGTTGTCGTTTATATGCATGTTTACGCGGTTATTGCGTGTTGGGTGTCAGAAATTAGTACTGCACTTCCGGTTTGCAATGTTTTCGTCTGCTCGTACCGCTTGTGTCACTCCGCCGGCGCCACCGTCGAACCGAATCGAGAATCGAGGTGCGATTTGTAGTCACCGCACTACTGATTTCTGTCGCGACCTCCGTCGCATGCGCAATCAAAATGGACCGGCCGTGCTGTGTCGTTGGTTGCAAAGCCAAGATGTTGCCCTTCGGCACTCTCTGCCGAAAGATGGAAGTGAGCGAGCTGTCGTCGTCGTCAGGATTCAGCGCCGGATTTCTGAACGGCGTGTCCTTAAAAACCTGGCCGACGCGCCGCACCGATCGTCGCTTGTGAACTGCCGCCCCACTACAAGCAGGGACACACGGAGCGGTGAGCATCGCTGCGCCGCTCTACCCAAGCTCCGCTCACAACTGGTGTCGCACTTCGCCGCCGTGCAGCAATGCCTGAGCGCTGCTTGGGATGGTGTACAATTATCACAAGGCAAGATCGCCTTGTTATCAGAAATACTGCTCGAGCAGCGACAAAGCATGCCTGCTTATGTTGCGAGCTTTCGGCAACGGCACCGCTCGCGGGCGCTCCGGGCGACGAGCTCTGCTGCTGCCTGGCTGCCGTGGTCGTCGCTAGGCCTATTGCCTCTTTGGCATCGAAGCCGTAGCGGCCGGCGCTTCGGAAGTCGCATGAGCTATAATAAAAGGCTTGCTCTACACATCGCTTTGCAGTCAAAAGCATCATCTCACAATAAAATAATAGTATGGTCACTTTCCGCGACTCCTTCAGCAGCGCAGCGAGCGGGCGCCAGGCGAGCCGGACCCCACGTCGGGCCAGCGGCAGCTGCGAGACGGTTGTGGCAAGAAATTTGCTCGTATTACAGTCGTTACCTTTACCAGCAGCTCAGTATTGGTCAGCGATCCTCAAAAATGACACATTTTTCACATTTCTTATCCCAGGGTTTATTATTTACGTCAAGAACACACTTTAGCTCGTTTTTATGACGCCGGCAGACGGGATCCAAGCTGGCCGGCCGGCCGGCCGGCATGCTCGGCGTACCTCACGTTCGCACAAGAAAATACAAAATAGCCATGATACCAGACAGGATGCTTCCTAGATTCGAGCAATGACAATATGCCTGTGCAAAAGTGGATCTTTCGGCAACAACACCGCCTGCGGCAACGCCGCGCGACGAACTGCGCGCTGGTCCCAGGCTGCCCTAGTCGTCGCTAGGCCTAGCTGGTTTCGGATCGAAGCCACAGCTGACGACGCTTCGGAAGTCGCCTACGCTGTAATAAAAGGCCTACTCTTCACATCGCTTTACTGCGAACTCGTCCCATTATAAAAAGATATGTTCGATTTCCACGACGCCTTCAGCAACGGAACTAGAATACGGCAGGCGAACCAGTAGCAGCAGCACCAAAGCGGCTGTGGGATGAAATTTGCTTGTATCGCAGTCATAACTTTTACCAGCAACTCGATATTGGCCAACGATAGTCAGAAATTATGCATTTTTGACATGCATCTATCCAAGGGCTTGCTATGGACGAGAACAAACAATACTAGCGCGTTTTTCAGTCGCCGGCGGCCGGCATCAAGGCTGGCAGGCCGGCCTGGCGTGGCTCGGCCCCGAGCGCCATGAGGAGCGTGCTGTACGGCATCACGACGCTGCCGCTCTCCGCGCTCGTATTGGCTCCCGCTTCCCGTCGTTGCGTTTTCCACGCGCGGCTTGTCGTTGACATCCAGCAGGTTGGACGCAGGCGACGAGCTGCGATCGGTCGTTACGACGCCGTTCACAAAGGCGCGCCGCAGCGAATCGCACACACTTTTCGCACATATGTCCCCGCCTTAAGGCTGAAATCCCATTTCGGCACTCATCCGCAAAAGTCGTTCCTTCAGCTCGGGGTCCACAGTACGACAGAAGCCGCAGCGACGGTTGCGAGACACAGGTGAGCAGACAGCGGGAAAGCGAGCGAGCGAGCGCGTCAACCGGAAGTAAACAAACCGATCTCGTCGATGACGTATTTGTGGGCGGAGCATGGTCCCGGTCTGTAATCTTTATTTTTTTATGGTTCGCTCCGTTGTACGAGTTCAGAGGGAAAGGGCTGGTGGTCATTTTTAATAGCCATTATCTCTGGTTCCACACAAGGTAGATCAAAAATTTTTGCGGTAGGATGATGGATCGTTCAGTGTCTATCAATACTTAGACTTCTCTTTGCCTACATGGACACCGTTTCAGGGACCCTTTAAGTTCTTATTTGTCGTTAAGACAGCAAGTGGTGTACATAAATGGTATACGGTCTGAACCGAAGCCGCTCTTCTGCGGTGTCCCACAAGGCAGTACGCTAGGGCCTCTACTCTTCAATATTTACCTGAACGATATCGTCAACATAAGCGATAATACAAAGTTTTTCATCTATGCCGACGATACGAGCGTATTTTTTTCAGGTGAAAATGTTCATGAACTTATCAAACAATGTAATGCCACAATGAAAGCTCTTGAGGTCTGGTCTGCAGTTAACCTGATGCAGATAAACGAGAGTAAGACCAAAGCTGTCATATTTAGGCCGAAAAATAAAATTATCCCACCGCACGATAATATTATATTAAGCTCGCGGGCTGTAGAAATTGTTGAGCAGTTTAAATGCCTTGGGGTTATATTTTCTGCCAGTATGTCATGGGATTATCATGTCAATTATATCTTGAAAAAAATAGCTCAAATCACTGGTGTTATAGGCCGTCTAAAATACATACTTCCCACAAAAACTAAGATGCTGGTATCCAATTCAATATTCAACTCGCGTTTAAACTATTGCCATTTGGTGTGGGGCACTACAACATTCACTAACCTTGAACGTATTCATTTAATTCAAAAAAGATATCTCCGAAATACATATAATTTACTGTTCCGACATCCAAGTGCAGCTTTATTTTGTCATTCTGGAGTTATTAAAGCACATAATATTTATAAATATCGCCTGAGTGTTACTTTTACAACAGAAATCAAGAAAAATGTAACAAATCTTAAAAATTTAGCAGAACTAAGGAAAAAAGAATCAGTCTATCCAACAAGACGTGGCGAAGAATGGACAGTGCCAACACCTCGACTAAATCTTGGTAGGGAATGCCTTCAGTACACACTTCCATCTCTTCTAAATAGGTATATCCACATTAACCTCGATTTGTTTTCTTTTTCACGTCGTGAACTACATAATTTGTTTTTGAATAACATGGTTTAAGTTTCATTATGTATACATATTGCTGTTTCGTGTATTCTCGGGTGCTTCCTTGATGTCCTTTTTTTTTTAAATTGTATAAACTCTTGTGTTGCCTCCCTGTCAATAATTAGGATTGTAGACTCGTCAAGCTGCCCAAGGGCAGCTTTTTTCTACGATTCCTCCATCTGTAGTGTTAGATGGGAAATAAACTTTGATTTGATTTGATATCGCAGCCCTCATCACGGTCGTCTTCAAGACACGTTCAGCTGCGTGCAGACTAGACCGGCCAGTCAATAACTAGCTGTTCACTCAAGGGAACGAGCCGAGAACTCGTCGCAAAGTCGTGGAGTTCGATTCCAGACTGGAACGCGATATTTTCATGCTGGCAGATTTTTCAGCGACGTGAATTGCCTGAATAGGGCTACACCTACTTTTGGAACCTAGGCATCATACTCACTCTCAAGCCATTATTTTTCTTTCTTATTTTCGCAAGTAATGTACTAGAAGATCACTTGATAAACATAACTGGTAGATATAAGCTGTATGCAGCCTTCTCTGCTGTATTTGACTGTAGTAAAGGGCAGCGCTGCTCTTCTTACGGCAACAACGCACGCGTGACCAACGACTTCACATTGCGCACAACCGCTTAAATGCACCCATAAAGCAAGTAAATTTTACGAGCTTTGTTTCGTGTAAGCCATCCCAACATAAGAGTGAAGCTGTTCCGCTGGTGTCGAAATAGTTGGAGAGCTCCTAGTTGCCAAAATCCTGGACTCGAGACAGTTCGCGCCTGCGGCGGAGGGAGAGCTTTGATCATCTGAGCGTACAAATAATGACTGTCCAGGTCACCTGCAGATGCGTATTCGTCACTCTGTAGGAAAAAACAAGCAATGAGGCTCTGCCACATATGTAAAGCTTAGCCGCCGCGGTGGCTCAGTGGTTATGGCGCTCGGCTGCTGACCCGAAAGACGCGGGTTCGATCCGGCGTCTCTTTTTTTTTTTTTTGATGGAGGCCAAATTCTTGAAGCCCGCGTACTGCGCGAATTCAGTGCACGTTAAAGAACCCCAAGTGGTCGGAATTTCCGGAGCCCTTCACTACGGCATCCCTCACAGCCTAAGTCGCTTTGAGACGTTAAACCCCCACAAACCATAAACCATATGTGATGCTTAACTTTTGTTTCGAGCATGTCGACTTCACATAGTATGATGTCGCCTTCGGTGGCAGAATATGCGGTCGTTGCGATTTAAACGACTCATTTTCCTGTCGACATTAGAGTGTCGAGGTTCAGGCTCCAATTTAGACTAGAGTGCCTCTAACCAGGGACGTATTTCGGTATAAAGTAAGCGTTGAATTATTCTTCACTCTAAGAAAGCCCAAGTAGCCTATATATAAAGGGCATATATAGGCGCTAATCATACTCTCCGCCATTCTCTATCATTGCATTAGTGGTGGTGCATTGTCGAGTAATCTCTCTACAGAAGTTCTGGTTCCTGAGGCGGTTACGTTAAACACCTTATAGGCGACGTACAGCACGCTAATCGTCATGTTATTTTCAAATCTTTGACATCGATTGTTCGTGTATTGATGTGATGCTAGATTTCTTCAAACTTCTGATGCCCTCGAGCTCATGCACATAGAGCATATAGGTTGCTAAGTTCTTCAAACAAGATACATCCACCTTCCTTCAGCAAACCTGCAAACCTTGCCTTTGAAGGGCATTCAATTAGTATTTTATCGTTACTGTCGGAATATATTAACCCACCTGTAAAAATTAAACTATTCGCCGATGATTGTTTAATTTACACGCGTGTAGCCTGCACGGAAGATCAGATTGAACTAAATAAATGCCTACAATCATTAAACTCGTGGTGCCAAAGATGGGGCATGGTAATTAACTACAATAAATCTACATACACTCACGTAACTAAAAAACAGAACGTTATCAAATTTGAATATAATATTGGAGAAAATACCTTGGTCAAGGTGCAGAGTTTCCGGTACTTAGGGGTGACAGTGACGCATAATCTAGACTGGCGTATTCACATTGACAATATCTATTCAAAAGCGTACCAGAAGCTTTGCTTTCTTAGGAGAAAACTTCCAAACGCAACTAGAGAAATTAAGTTAGTCGCCTACAAAACGTTTATACGACCAGTTCTGGAATATGCGAATGCTGTGTGGAGCCCTCACCAAAAATGCTTAAAAAAGAAAATAGAAAGAGTACAGCGGATTTCAGCACGTTTTATATGTTCAAAGTATCGCCGTACTGACTCGGTTACAAAGATGATGCAGCAGTGTGAATTGGAAACGCTGGAAATTAGAAGAATAAAACATAGACTCAAACTTTTTTTCCAGATAATGCAAGGGACATTAAAAATAAATAAAGAACATTATGTGAAAGCGCCTCTAAAACGTGGTTCCCGGAAAAACCACAGCAGGGTACTACAGCCTATTAACACACGTACGGATGTGTACCGGTATTCTTTCTTCCCTGATGTAATTGAAATGTGGAACAAATTGCCAAGTGATGTTGTGAAGAGTACGAACGTGCAACAATTTGAGCTAGGTGTTGATATATTTTTGAGAAATGGTGTACAAATTTTGAACTCTGACTCATGATTGCTCATTTATGTATTTGTTTTTGTTCCCTCCCTGTAACGACCCTCATTTGAGGGTTAACAGTATGACCAAATAAATAAAAAAAATATTAATTTCCTCGGCATTCCTTCTTGTGTCATTGTTTGGTCGCTATTATTTCGGTTACATTACAAATCTGTGTAGAATTTTTTAGCTATTTAAATATATTTTCGAAATTGGTAATAACGTGGCTTTCTGATTTCGGATTTATCTTATTTCTGATTTGATTCCTAATTTTCTTCTTGCGGCTTTGGGTCGTCCCTTGTTCTGACAGCTTACTCAAACAGTGCATATTGCACACCCTTACATCGCTTATACCTTAGTGTTAATATTCGAATACCACAGTTCTGCTAGGTCTCTTCTGACTATAGACTTCGATACCTTCCCGCCTTCCTTCTCCTTCTTTATTCCTGGCAGAACTTGCCTGTATCATGCCTAGCTTCTGCTTTTATCTCGCGTACACTGATTACGATGATATGGCTGTCATTCTTGTCTTTGCGCCAACGTTGTCTTCCTTGCTGAACGCAAAATATCTGTTCTCGATCAATCTCACAAGCTCCTCAATACTTTCTGTCATCCCCAACTCGTTAATGCGCGTCTTCCTGATCACGTTCCCTCGTTTTTGTTTTTTTTTTCGAATCTTGGTCAACTCATTTACGTTACCATCCCATGGTCGCTGCATTTCATTTTGCCTGGCGCCTTTACCTCCCGTACGATGCTGGTATCGGGGCACATTATTAGTCGCAACTGATTGATTGATCTGATTGATTGATTGATTGATTGATTGATTGATTGATTGATTGATTGATTGATTGATTGATTGATTGATTGATTGATTGATTGAGTGATTGATTGATTGCAAAAAAAACGTTCAGGAGCCTGCGCTTTGCATGGGGCATATTATAAGGTGCATCTCCTTTTAGTCTCCCTATGCGGGCTCTCCCATGTCCACTTGCTGCTGTTGCTTTGCGTAAGAAGGTATTCATAATTCTCAGACCACACCTTTCCCAAATTTTGCGGTTAGTTCTCCCATCTGATCCCTGGCTCCTATGCCACAGCTTCGTACTGCCTCGTCACCTGCATGCGTCCGCCCCACTTTCGAAATGAAGTCGCCCATCAGTACAGTGCGCCGCGTTTTTTCTTTACTGATGGCCGATTCGACGCATTTACAGAACTTATCGACCACCTTATCGTCGCGACCGCATGTCCACGCATAGCCCTCCTCGACAACCTTGAACTTGAACCTAGCTAAACTGCCGTCACTTCTTGTCTCTCACTCGCCGTGCTCGGCTTCGAGGTGTGATGGTTTGTTGAGCCACTCGCCTTCCGTATTGTTCTTAGCCCTCACCTGCCATGCTTGTGAGAGGGCCCGGTTTTTTTCAGGGGGAGGGACGTGCCTGCTGGCACCTGAGAGTAAAGCTGGGACTTTGAAATTAGAAATACTAATTCGTTTATTGCAAGACTCTCCACACTCCCCAAAAGCTTCAAAAACAAAGCTTGCTAATCACAAACGTGCCCACACCGTGGAGCGGAGCGCTACATCCCCCTCCAGTGTTTCCTCGCGCCCCTGGAGCGGGCCACCAGTCACTGTCGCACGAGCTCTCTCCAATGTCAAACAATGCTGCAAAGTTTCCGAGTCACGTGGTCAGCTGTACGTGCACCGGCGAGCTGCGCGTGACTCCAGTGTTCCAAGGATTCACGATCACCGCCAAACAGCACTATGTCGCCCCGCCGCCGCTGGTCTGACGCGTTGACATCAACGTGTGGCTCGTCACAGTGGCGCCCGTTACTGCCGAGCTGCACGCTGGCGTGGCCACAGGACACCATTGTGGAATGTCTCCCCCGCCTAATCCCACCATGGCGAGAGGAGGCCTAGAGGATGGAGTCAGGCTTCGGGCTCTGGCGGGGTCGTTGAAGGTACCGCTTCTCCGGTTTTCCCGAGATTAATTTCTGTGCTTGGTTACAATACTTAAACAAGCTTCCACTTCAGCGGCGCAATGGGTAGTATGTGAAGGAACTTATTTGCTTGACGATATTTCCTGTTAAAAATTAGGGGTGTAATCCGTGCTACGCCTAGATTATTCCACTGCAGGAATGCATGCCTGCTGACCCATGTTCAGTCGGCATAAACAAAGTACTTTTTTTAAGGAAACTTCGTTTTAATCAAGCGCCAGCCAGTGCACACGCGCTCATTGGACCCGATATACCGGATTTTTGGCCACCTCATGGACAAGTTGCGCCATCTGGCGCCACCACCGCCATGTACCAACACCACATGAACCGTGAGTGGGGTCGTACGGAGACCCAGGAGGCCTGCGGGCCTCGAATTTTCTTGCCAACAGATAGATAGATAGGATAACTTTATTTAGCTCTAGCGAAAGTGATTTTAATCGGTCAGATGAATCCATCGCCGCAACGGTCAGTTGCCCCTATTCCAGGGCTATAGTGCCTAGAATATATACCAGGGCTCCGCTGGATGCTGACGTCAGCTGAGCTCGCCGTATCAGACCGATCTCGTCATCGCGGCAGTCTCTGGAGAGCAGACCCTCCCATTGCTCCGCACTTGGGTTTGGTATAATTGGAACGACGTTGACTTTTTGAAATGCTCATGTTATGTGATGCAGTGTAGGTTTTTCATAACACCACGCACATTTGTGTTCGTAAAGTGTGTGGTGAATTTTACTTAGTGCGTTTAGGTTTGGATAGGACCCCGTTTGTAGTTGTCTCCATGTGACAGCCTCTTCTTTGTTTAAGGATTTGTGCGGTGGTGGATACCGCATCCTGCTGCCTTGGTAGTTGTTTAGTATGGTCGCGTATTCCTGAGGCACTCCCAGGGATTCCTCAAGGTCGTTGACGTTGGATGCTCGGTAGTTAGTATATCCTCGAGCTATACTGTCCGCCTCTTGGTTTCCTGCCACCCCCGTGTGCCCCGGTACCCAGGTGATCTTAAGTTTGATCGGCTTGTGTGGTTCTGCATCTGTTGTGTCTTGTAGTCTACAAAGCGGAGTATGCGGAGTGCTCTGTGACCGACTCTGCCGCAAACATAGTTACGGCAGGCTGCTTGTGAGTCAGTAAGTATTGTCAGTGGCCGCCCAATCCAATCGCCCTCCGCTGGCGCTAGAGCGACGGCCGCTTCTTCAGCCGCGGCTATCGTGCAGTCTTGCAATGAGGCGCTGGTAAGCTCATGTTATTCCGAGTTGACTACAGTTGTCACTGCGTTGTTGGTGTCTTGTCCCCTGGTCATGGCGTATGTGGCAGCGTCCACGTACACTGTTGTATCCTGGGATGCGTGTGTTTTCTGTAAGCGGTCGGCCCTTGCCTCTCTGCGGTCTTTGTGGCGGTTAGTGTCCATGTTTCTTGGTATTGGTGCCACCCTGAGCGTGCTGCGGTACTCATCGGGGATCGTTTCGGTTCTCAATATTTCCCCAATTTGCTCGAAGTAGCCCAGTTTTTTTACGAGAACTCTGCTTGTGGTGGCTCTCCTGTAGTCTGCGCATTTGGGCGACGTATGCTACGTTTCCCGTAGTTCTTCGAACGTGCTGTGCAGTCCCAAGGCTAAGAGCTTTTCAGTTGAAGTGTTATGGGGTAGCCGAAGCGCGGTTTCATACGCTTTGTGCAAAATCGCGTCCGCCTGTTGTATTTCACTCTTGATGTGGTTGTAGTATGGGAGATTGTACGTTGCCCGGCTGGCCACTAGGTTCCTGACCAGCTTGAGTGCAACTTCTTCTCGCATATGCCATGACGTCTATGTGAGATGCGCGTAATCATGCGTGCTGCTAATTTCTCTTCATAGAAAATAATATAAGCTAGTACCGGCAAAGGAATGCAGTACCATCCGCCAGTACACTTGATATCTTCGCAGCGCGAAAAGCAGTAGCAAGAAATACACAGCCGATTCGCGTTTCCAAAGTTTATTTCTGAAATAAATATGGAAAAAACAACGCAAGATCATTTACATCGTCACAAACCGACACTGTTGAGAAAAAAAAAACAGTCAAGCGTCATGCTCTCTGACCAGTAAGTACTGGGCTTCATACGCAGTACGGCATTAGGACACAGTGAGTCGGTCTACGGGAGAGCACAACTACATCATTTTTACAATTCGAAACTTCTACATCTATAGTACGTTGCTTACAGAGACAGAGTAAATGGCACTTCCCAACGAGCGCCTGAACAGTAAATGCTTGCTCATGGAGACAAATCTACACTGACGGTGCCAAGCAACACGGCATTATGCTTTAGCGCAATGAAGAAGCGGGTATGTGCACACGCGGTATCTGACATGCGAGCAGTGCGAGAAACTGAGGCAACACCACTTCTAGTCCCTGTACTCATAACCTTGAAACTCAAGTGTTTTAGTTTCAAAAAAAAAAGAAAGAACACCGGAGACGACAACACATCGCACGTTCTGACAGCCATGACACTTAATGCTCGGAACTCACAGTTATTGGTACCTGGACACAGAGAGGACAGTTGAGACATACAACGAAATTATTTCATCCGTTTTATGCTGAGACAGTGAAAGTGATAAAATGGAACACAGATCTGCACTGTTGGAGCAGCATTCACTGCACTCCACTTTGAGACCGACACACAACACTGATTATCAACAAGTGCGTGGTAGTTTTGAAGCGATAACAGCTTTTACGCAAACAGTCCAGAAGCCCACATATATATACGGTCCGCAAACAGCGATTATACACGTCGATAGGTACACCAATGAGGACAGACACCAAGTTCAGTAAGGTTGTGCGCGATTGTACGAGGACTGCTCTCTCGTCTCGCGATGTGATGATAGTTGTGGGGACATGCGCAACCACCATGCTTTACAATTTGTAGACGAACACAGAATTTATTTCGCGCACGACAGGGACATCATAAACATTAGGTTGTGTTGAAATTAATTATTCACACTGAAGTCATTCGCGTACGCGCGTATTCCTCCATGACGTCATTCTCTGCCGTGATGCCTGGTTTATTTTACAGCAGAATACACATAATGTGAACTCACTGCTTGGCTGGGGAAATGACTCGTTCACAGTGCTTCAAGTTTGGGTAAAGAGTCGTGTTAAAAGGTATCACTCTTGTGTGAGGGAGCACTTATCGGTCAACAGTAAAGCTTAAAATGGCAAAAGCCTTTAGCCTATTTAATATGCATTGATATGTTCATGTCACTAACATATGCTTGCATGTAAGTTGTGTGTTTTAAATAGACCTTTTAGCATTTCCCATGTGTACAGACAACTACTGTTACTCAAGGTTTAACTTGTGTAAATATGCGATGCACCTTATTTACCGCTAGTGTTTGGAATGTTCAAAGTTTAAGGCAAAGTACTCAATGGGCTGTCTTCCTTTGGTCCCAGTGTCGTAAAAGGCTGTTCTTTCTCCTTCAAACGTATTAACCATGTGCCAGATGAAAAAAAAGGAATGTGGAAAAGAAGAGAATGTTGTCTCTGTGTAATTGATATGTGCAGTGTGACTCAATAGCAGACAAGAATGCACAAGTTGAGATGAGGTGTTCAAAATGGTGAATAAACAGTTAGACTAAGGCAGTGCGAATGGTCTAGTTAAAATATGACAACAACTCTACAGACGTGCCTCAAATGTTACTACATAGAGGCAAGACTAGATGAAAAACACATTCAGTCCAGCATAGCAGCATACTTGTCTTGTAATGTAAGCTATCTCGAAAAGTAAGAATATCTCAAGTATCAATTCAAGCTTGAGAATGCAACGAGGACTTGTGAATAACAAATATGTTCTTCTGTTTCAGCCACAAAGAGTTACATCACCACAGTTCGCAATAGCATCACGCATCAAAATGATATGAAAACGATGAACTGAATAAAATGGCAGCTTCCATGCTATTTACTAAGGAAAAACGTCCTCAGCTTTCCACATTGCTTAGCGAGAGGATCTGGGTTCTGTAATGTATATTTGACTTGCAGTGCGAGAAAATTAGCAGTGTCGTGCATTGTGTAGGTGGTGTTTGGATTATTAGTGATTATACTTTGTGCTGCAGTACATCATCACACTGGTTTGTCTGTCTATAACATGTTTATAAATGCAAGTTATCATGTTCACAAAAATATCCCTTGTCCCCTAAAGATGGCTTAGGGGCATGATCTAAAAAGCTGTACAAAAGTTAATAAATTACAAAAGGTTGGAGAAGCAGGAACGACATGAAGAACAATGTGAGTTGACAATACAGTGCTGCACGCAAACAAATATGCACAACAAGAGAGATAAAAAAAATCGCTTACAGTCCTTGCTCAACAAATGTAGCTTTTCATACACAATAAATGAAGAACAAAAATTAGTCAACAAAAACAACTTCAACAGAAACGTAAGAGTTCTCACTGAAGCGGCAAGAAAACTAAGCGCGTCTTGCTTAAAATGTCCGTGCTCCAGCATTTTTGGTGATTTCCAGTATAGGCACTTCTAAAGCGGTGTCCACTCATTGTAAAGGCGGCTGCGGTAGCTGAAGCGTCCCTTTGCCAAGAGTTCCTTCGTCGTGCTTGTCATCTTCGCGTGGCTGCACCGGGGCAACACTTAACAAAACTCAAGGGCGAAAGCCGCTGCGAAACTCAACAACGCCAGCGACGTGGGGAGGCGTCGTTGGCACCTTTGGTTGAAGAAGGAGCGAGGCACACACACACACGCACGCATGCGCACTGTAGCGGGGAGTAGGCACCAGGTCGCCGCCGGATATGACGTCATGGATAACCTCCGCTCTTGTCTTAGCGGATCATGAGGAACATGGCGCACGAAAGGACCATTCCGACGACCTGTGGGCAGAAAGAAGGCTACTGTTAAAAACTATGCTCCAAGTTCTGAACATGCAGAGCGCATAAATAAGCAACAATAAATTTAGCGCTGCGAATTGGGCGTGCTGGCAAATACTTGTGGAAAATGACAAACAGCACGAAAAAGAAAACATTGGACGACGACACTCGTCTTGTCTTGCCTTCGTCTATTGTATTTTTTTTTGGCTCTCATTTTACACGGAGATTATGTACTCGATTGGAAAGGATGAATATAATGAAAGTCAGCAAGCTAAAAAACATGTTCTAAGGCTAGGAAGAACTAAATAATAATTCAGTCAACAAAGACCCATGACTTCCCGTATTGCACAGTGACTGTATAAAAGAGTGAATTGAACTGTGGTACGGGCACTTCCTCGTTGGCTATTCTTTTTGTAGTATGGGTAGTCTGATATTGTCGATTTTGAGAGCTAACACCTATGGGAATCATGCATTGGACACTTAAAATAATGCTACTGTTACATTTTCAATACCCACTGTTGGGTAACAGCACGCACTGCAACGTGATATAGGTTACCAGAACAAGAGGAATAAAGCAACTAAATTACACCCAGGTGAAAACATTCATCTTCATAACATTACACATAGAATTATGTGTACTTCAGGGGCACCATAAAGCTGATGTCGACTGCTCAGATAACACCAGTGCTGCACTCAATCGATTTATTATTATCCCCGCAAGTAACTTTGTAAGTTGTGCTTATAAGGCTCTTTGTGAAGTTTGATGAACTTCTACAAAATGCTGCAGTACATGATCTGCAAAATTCTTTTCACTAAAAAAAAACAGCTTACAATTTAAACTGCCTGTAGCCCATTCATGATAGTTATGCAACAATAAATGAGCAACAAAACCTTCTAAGTATCGTAACTTAATGCCAGACCACAAATTGTTACCTTTCGGATATCTTAGTTCACATTTTATCACCTCGTGAATTGCCCCCAAGACAAATTTCTGTTGCCTTACAAATGCTACAAAATGGATACTTACTAAAAGGCAGGCGATGCCAATGCCTATTCCACCTACAATAACAGCGTGTCCCTTCACGAAGTCTCGAACTTTCTCGTGACAGCTCTGCAGAAAGAAAGAATGGAATGCAATGTTATAATGAACACTCAAGGGGTTGTTCAAAATGGCAATTCTTTCGCAGTGCTCTGAGAGAAAGGAGCATGCCTTCCCCAAGTGCACGTAGGTACCGTTATTCTGTCAGATTTACAAATTTACTGCAACCTTCTCCTCTCCCAAAACGAGTGATTACGAAGTGCGGTCTGAGAAAGTTGTGAAAGTAATGCAATATATGAAGCATCAGACCTATTGAAGCAGGCTAAAATGCAAGGCAAACACCAAAGCAATAAATTTTGAAATACAACAAAACTACTCGATATTTCCGTCAGCATGACAGTACCGGTGCGGTTATGTATGGCCGAGGCAACGCATTCTCAGGGAAGAAGCTTCAAAGTTCGTAGAGCTTTACAAAGAAGTTCCGCCTTGGACACCGAATCGTTCGCAAACACAAACACCAGCCAAAAAAGATGTGCACTTAGAAGAAACAATGATTTCTGCGAAGTTCGCGCTGTTTTGTGCCTAGATAAGCACAGAAGTTTGTATGCACAGATTAAGGTAGGAGGGCACGCTCTATGAATGGCAGTAAGCAAGAGGGGAAAAAAAGCACTCACGTCCATGTAAGTGTCGCGGTCCGTAGGGTTCTTGGAGCAAGCGTGAAGCCACTCCTTTTTCATGCAGCATGACTCCGGCACTTGGTGGTTTCCGTTGAAGTGCGAGTTCTTTAGCGCCCAGATTCGGTACGGTTCGACCTTCGGCTGTAGTCGGACACCACAGCACTGGAACTGAAATAAAAGGAAAAACAAACCATCATAAGTCTTCCGTTTTGATCACGCATTTTCCTCTGCGAAAAGTTTCATAGTGCGTAGCCTATTACTTTCAGTCACAAACTGATCCCCTGCACGCCTCAATGTAGAGATTTTGGTTCGTTGGTACATCTGAATTGGTGGCTAGTTGATGTCTTTTTCCTACCCTCCACTTTCTGCCCTGTTTTGCGTTTTGTCTCCGGACGCTGGCAACCAATCTTAATCTTTTTTCTTTGTTCTCACATTACCTGCCATGTGTGCAAAACAGAACATCTGATATTAAGAACTAAGTGTGCAGATTTTGGACTTGTACAAGATTGCTGCTATAGTAGCTTAAAGGTGCTGACCCTGTAAGCCCCCTGCATTGTAAATATGCGCAGCAATAATGCTTGTTACAGTATTTGCACACGTGCACCGAAGAATTCAGAAGGCTGTCAGCATGAGTCTCAAACGTAGGCGTAGGGACTACTCCCAACGAGCCTAATTAACATATTTTCAATGTTTGCAACTTACATGCTGCTGCACTGCATCCCATGCGTCTGTGACAACGGAGTCGTTCTTGTAGGAGGGAATGGACATAACCATTTCTTGATACATCCGATCATCCACCTGGTTAAAGGAAAATGAAAGACAGCTACTTAGACTTGAGCAGAAATAGAAAGGACAATGAAAAATATGTACTCCTGCCACAAAATGATCAATTTCATGATGGAGGAAGTGTGGTCGTAGTAACGCTTGACTTTGATTAATAAAACATATAATATTTGGGAATGCAGGTTGTCAAGTGCAGCTGACATTGCCTTCTACCACAAGTTAACCTGCTAACCTGCAAGTTAATCGTTAACCTGCTGTTTACGCTCATGAAGCAGCTTTTTCGACACACTAACTCTGCCGTATAGTATTCAAGAAAGCACGCTCTTTGTGAAACTTAAACTGCATACACCCCAGTTAGGTACACAAACATGAGAAAATATTTATAACATTAGCGAAACACGCTGTTTATTGACAATACCGTGTGTATTTGAGCTGCTTACCTCATTTCTGAAGACGTATCCTAATATTCCTCCAACAAGCATTGTGATGAATATCATGAATAGTATTATGAAGTACTGGAAAGAGACAAGAACAAAATAAAAGATATTAAGAACACTGCACTGAAGCATAGTCAAATCCAAAAATGAGCACGGAGAAACTAGCCAACACACAACGAAGTTTTGGTACGAAACTTCTTGATTACATATCTCAAACAAGGAAGCAGCAGATAACTCTTGGTCCCGCGTTATTGTGACAAGTTGTGCTAAATATCCTTGCACCTATTTAATTGATACAAGAGACCGCCAAAAATTCACATAAAACTGATTGTTTTTCATTGTTGCAATAAAATTCACATAAAACTGATTGTTTTTCATTGTTGCAATATGAGGAAACTGTTGCTACATTAGAATGCCTGCGCTACTCCAACATATTCAAAACAGTACCATCTCAAAAGCCTCCTTGTGTTCATGAACCCGTCACATAAATATACTTGTGACTCGCTCTTTTACAATAAAGGGAATAATTGCTGAGTGAAATAACGAAAAACACCAGAACAGGCTGTTTCATTTGACATCAGCTCAGAAGACTCAGGAGCCTTTAACCGATGAACACACACACTTTCCTTCTAACGGAAATGTGTTTTCCTCCGTGATTGTAAAAGCAGAGGTCACAGAACTGTCACTCCGGCATCAAAGTACCAACATGCTGCTTCTCAGCCACTATCAGCATAATTTATTCACGGGCGAAAACCGTTAGCACAATGACCTCAAGCGGAAACGTACACATTACAGACGGTACCGCACATGCATGTGCAGACATTCGCCGTCCTATAGGTCATTAACCCGACGCACGCCATGATAGGCCCTTCTAGACAAATGGGAATGGATTATAATTTAAGGGCGCTGGTTTATTCATCTGATTCTCCCGTGCACTTAAAGGGGCACATAAATACAATCATCAAAAGACTGGTCAAAGAGAAAAAAGTTCAAGAACCCCTGCTTCGCGAAAGCGATAAGACCCGAGGTTCCGACAGGGAATACGTCGTCGCGCGAGGTGCGCATTTGTTGATAGCCTCCCACAGTTCGTTTCCATGTCGACAAAGATGCAACAAATACCAAAGACAGCTGCGTGGCACCGAGCACGCTGAGCGGCGCACTCGACACGCGCCTGCATTCCGCAGATCAATAATATGCAAGCGCGATTCCCAGAAAGCCTTTTCCCACCGGTCGATCTACCACGAAGACGTCGACCGAGCAGATTTTGTTTCCTGCACCGGACGCGGCGGCCATCGGTCGCTTCCGATGCTAAGTGTTTCGGGGCCAGGGCACGCTCGATTCTAAGAGGGCAGATCGAGGAAGTCATGAGTTCGGGGCCACCGAAGGACGATGCACCTATTTACCGACGTCACTGAGCGAGGTCGTGCCGAAATGAACTCTCCGCTACGCAGAATTCCTGCCTTTATTCGCGTCAATACCGCTCGATTAAAGACCGTTGGTCGTCGTTGCGGGAGCTCCCTATGTCCTGGTAGTGTTCCACGGCCATTTCAAGGGTTCGACTGGCCTAAGTTATTTCGGGAAGCAAACCATAGCAGCACAGGGCCTCCCCGAGCGGAGAAACTGTTTCGTACCCGAAGGGTATATGAGTTGTTCAGCGGTGGAAACTCTTGTTGTCATGTTTTAATGGCATCTCTTTGTGCTGGCCGCCGGCAAAGAGGGGGAGCAAGCTATCTGCAGAAACTCCTGCTAGTCGGTGCTTTCATATCAATTTACCGTGGCGCGCTTAATGTAAAAGGAAGGGGGAAAAAAACTGCCCGCTATGGAGACCTATGGACTAATGTAGTCTTGTGCCACTTGGCGGACCTATGGGTACCCGTGTTTTGTGTTAAATTTAAACAAAAACTTATGGATTTGTTTACAATTACGGAACTGCAGTCATGGCGTAAATTTATTTAGGCTTTACTTTCGTACAGCTTCGAAACAGTCAGTAGAATATATCCGTGCGCAGCACGTAAAGTGAAAAATCAAAATTGGGAGGAAGTGGCGTCAGAAGACAGGGCTTACCGTGAGAAGCATGCACTTGATCTCCTTGAAGGCGCCGAGGCAACCGAGGAAGGAGATTATAGTGACGACAACACCGGTGGCGATGAGGATGGACGCCGAGCTGACGTACAGGTCCGTGCCCAGGAGCCTTTCCATGAAGGACCGGTCGGCCAGGGTCCAGATGCCCACCGCGAACACCACCACTCCGCCAACCTGGGCACCACACAGGGAATCGAGCGCCTTAATTATACGCACGAGAACGCCACGGCCTTGAACGCGGAACCACAAAGCCACGTGTACCAAAGTGGGCTTTAAGTGTTTTAGTGACACTTCTCCACCATTGCTGTTTTACACCGTTAGCCCTAAAGAGGCCCTCTCCTAGTCAAAGGGCGTCACTTCATTGATACATCGTGCACCAAAACACTATCGCCAACCTGCTAGTCACTGAGAATGCTATTTGGATGGACATCGGTGCTTTCGAGAATGCACCGCACCATCTTTGTTCGTGTGATAAAGGCAAAGCTTGTTGTTGCGATGTCTGTGAACTGCTGTTTTTTGCCAAGCTTGTCGAATGCCTCAGTTTAAACTGTCATGGCTTTTACTAAACAACCGTTGTGGACTAATAAACTGGCTCAATCTCTGCCCCACAAGTGCGCCATAGCAGAGTGTCCCGAACATTGTGGCCTCCTTTCAAGCCATCCAACGAAGCTCGAAATTGCTCGATGGCCATGTACGTAGAGCAAACGCCGGAAGCCAGAACAAGCCACGTCACGCTTACTGGATTACAACAGGATATGGTGCGCCAAGTTGCGGGTATTTGAGGGCTCAGGCCCGATTAGCTGACGTCCATGGAATCCTTACCACTACGAATTACAGCGATGCACAAGCAGGCTCTGCTGAGCGCTTTCTGGACGGCGACCTTGTGCACCTGTTCAACCCACGGCTTTATTTCGCTTCTTTTGAAAACACGAAGCATAATGAGCCTTTATTCGCTGCGACTGTTTTATTTTTCCACACACTGTGCTTTCTTCTCGGGACACTTTGTGCGCCTTTGCGCTCCACGGCTTTCTTGGCGGCTGAGTCAGTGACCTAATTTACGCGTTGGTGAACACCGGCAATGAGCTACTTTTCCCACTCAACTGTTTACGAACCACGTAGGAACTCGGGTGTAAAATAATACCCGCTTTGTTGAAATCAAATGTGTAATCTGTTGTCCTCGCCTCTTAGTCATGCACCGCATCACCGGGACCGTAATTTCTGGCAAAGGCCAGGGACAGGCGCGTTTCGCATAGCATCCTTGTAATCAGCAAGAGCATACCACACAAAAAAAAATAAAGGAAAATTCACGCCAGAACGGCTGTCAAAATTGTTGCACCTATTATACGGTAAGGAGGAGGCAACGATAACTGAATAGGATGTTTCACATGTTGTCCACGTGTGATGGACTTCTATGCGTCACAAGACCTCATGCGCAGATTCTTCGTAGCGAAATTCTGTTCTTCGAAGTGTTAAAGGTTCAACTGATTCGACAGTAGCGGATAGCAGTCTTGAAGATGAAAAAGTTAAAGGTTCAACTGCTTCCATAGTAACCGATAGCAGTCTTGAAGAATATGAAAAGATTATGCGTGCTGAACTGTAAAAGTTACAAATATGCCGCCAACTTCGACGCTGACCTTAAGGTCACCGGCTGCATTGCCGGCTGGCCGTAGGCTACGATTCAATGGTGGTCACACGCACAGCTCACGTTCCTCCTGCAGGGGCAGTGCACAGTACTGCTGGCACGCTTGTCACGTGTCGCTCCAAAATCCCTCACGTACGTTCATTGCATATCATTATTGGTCTCTTTCTGTCGACAGCGTCATGCCCGGCCTGCTCTCGCCAGTGTCCTACCTTTACGTCTACTGTCCTATCTGTACACTGTTTTCTTCTATCACCTAGGAAGTACCAGCCAGCCCCAATATAGTCCTATTCTACGGCTCTGTTCTATTCAATTCTATCTATGCCGCGTGTTTTTAGAACACTGCATATGCGGTAGTCACGCTTAAGGCAGCGGGTTTATAGCTTGAAGAAGTTTGCAGACAAAAGATGTAATATGAAGATAGTCGTGTTTTCATCGGGATAAACCCCACTACGGCAAAAGCGCGTCCCGTGCGACTACCCAGCCAAACACAGCGTCGGCAACGGCGAACACTGGGCCAATGCAGACACAGGCTGGAGCGATGCAGGGCCCGGCCGAAGAGAATCGGCGTGTCCGCTCTCCTTGGGCCGGCGCGAAAGAGCACGGGGGCGCCGGCAGGGCCCGTCCCCGGGACCCTGTCTCTCCATTTTTAATGCCGCCTGCCCGGGATCGGGGACGGAGCCCAGCCGGGTCGCTTCGGACCACACCCAAAAAGGAACGTCGCGGCGGAGGCCCCCCCATATCCACGTGCGCCTAGCCCGCGCGCACCACAAGCTCGACGACGTCGATCTGCGCTCACCGCCGGCTGCTCGCTTCCCTCCTGCCCGGGTCCCCCCCGCCTCCGTAGCCCCGGTCCCGATTTCCCAGCGCTCTCCCTCTCAGTTTCCCGAAGCCCTTCATTACGCCGCTGCACTGTCCTGTTCACTGTCCTCCTCCAACTCCCTATACCCCCCCCCCCCCCCCCTTCTCGCCCCTCACAGTCTCTTATACATGACTCTCTCTTCTGCGGCTGCCTGCTCAGTGTTATAAGCGGTTTCAAAAGGGCGAGTCGCTCCTTGGGCGCCCAGTCGAAGCCCGTGCGCACCTGACCTTTATTAATGTGACGCACTATCCACGTTGGGCTCTCGTTGTAGCGTTCTCTGGCTCCTAGCACTGCTGGTGCAACTGTGTTTCGTGGGTGGTATAATAACGCGCCGGTTTTATACATCTTTAAGCAACGCGGAGCGCACTGAAGAACGCCGTTTATGCAGTGAAGGGCCGCACGCGTAGCTTATACAACTGGGGTGTTTTTTTACGGCCACTTCCGATTAATTATGCTTGCCGAAATATCTTTCTTTCTTTTTCTTATTCACGTGATGCTCGCACGCTCGCTAACTTTAACCTTTTCGTAATAATGAAACGATTTCGTGAACATCTTCACAAAAACCGCACACCGTCCTCTACAAGCACTTGATGGCCAGTCGCTCCTCGCATCCCACACGTATATCGGTTACGTCATTCGAATGCGAGCGGAAAATAAGCAGCCGGTGTTCCCTTGGTGGCGAATTTATGACGTTCCTTCAAGTTACCGAGGTTCGTGGTTTTCTGAAAACAACTATAATGGTATACTTTTGTATCCGCTTCTTCGATCGCCTCGAATTAATTCTTCCTGAAGCCCTATCACGCGCAAGTCAAATCTCGAAGTGAAGTTGAGGATTGCACCTTTCAAGAGAGTAATGTCTCATGCTAGGTCAGAATTTATTTTTTCCGGTCGGCTATTTCACCTCGGTTACCGTCACACTGGGAATCGAACCAGCGACCTCGCTATAAAAAGAGCAAGTTATCCAACGGCTAAAATTTATACCTACGATGAGCATAATCTGTGCGTTCAGCGCGCTTATCATTTGCCCACAGCACCTTAAAACTCCAGCGTTAATTAATGTTTCCGAACTTAACGACGACTTCTTACATAACCTTGAACGTACACTGCAGACGCGTGATTTATATCCCAGTTAAGGCGACGCTCAAAACTGGATGCCAGCGTGCGTCTGACCTTCACCAAAGCGCGCGCCGCGAGTCGACCGAGAGAAATTAAGAATTTACGAAGGTCAGAGCGAGGGGCTGCAAGTTAATACCGCAAATATTCCTCCTTCTCGGGGCAGCATCGCGTCATGCATATTTCTCGGACTGCTCTATTTGCCGCCATCCTCCGCAGGCTCGATGTGCACCACACATACCCAACGTCGTCGTACACATGTTTTTTCCATTGGGTCTCGCGAGAAAGCACTTTAAGCGCGGGCCTGACCTCGCTTTTTGTTTTCTATTTCGTTCCCGCGATAAAAGAAAGGTCTTTCCTCTCTGGGCGCCAAAAAAACTGCACCGCCGATGACGGGTGATGCAAGAAGCCCCGCGCTCGCCAGCCACATCGCATGACACCCGGTCGAGAATCGTAATTACTCCAAGCCCCGAGGCAGCACCACATCACGGACCACATCACGACTGCATAGCAGCCCGGAGGGGGTTACCGCTCCGGCGGCGAAGCAACAAATATACGACGCGGTAGCAAAACAAAAACCAAGAGAAGTGGGAGACTAAATTGAAACAAGCCTGAAGGATTCAATGCGATAAAAGAAAAAGGATCGGAAAGGGAAGGTCCGCACACGCGAATCGCGAAATCTTGCCGGCTTGATTACGTGGGAGTGCGCCGAATAAACCCGGTGTGCGCGCGTGTCTTTTTACCCTTGAGCGAGACGGAATCCCGCGCATATGGAGGTTCTCTCGCTCTCTTTCCTTCGGTCTCCCTTTTTCTCTCTCTAGGCTTTGGGCGCCCGCGCGCAGCTGGAAGGGGAGAGAGATGCAGCCAGCGTTCAGTCAAGGTCTCCCGACGCGTTTACGGGGTCGTTCTTCCGGTTGCGGGCACGACGCTGTGCTAATACGGCGAAGACGCATTCACAGGGGCTACAAGCCGCGCTTGTAGAGCACAATACACGCTGTGATACTTAGACGGTGTCCTTAGCTGCCACAGAAATTTAACGAAACGCAAAGGTGCATGTTACACAAAAACTTGAACAAGGTGTAGCTGCTATGGCCATGTGGTTTTCGACGTGTATTCAACGTCCAATCAGCGAACCTAAGCACCGGCACTGGAGCTATAAAACTGTGATGCCGGAAGACGCTTTTCCTCACTCCCGGCCTTGATCGCACACTGCTTAAGCAACGGCCCAGCCTGCTCAATATGCACGTGTGTGTGCATTCCTTGAAGAGTCTTATGTTGCCTCCGCTGTGTTTTATTTATTTTTCTTTTTATTCTGTCGCCGAAGCTTGTGAAATGACATGTCCATTGGCGTAGCGCTATATACTTCTAGAGCTTGAGTACTACATGTCATACACGGTGTTGCCATATAACGAATCCGTTCGGTTCTTCGGAATATGCTGCTGTCGTCAACGGCATGTTGTGACAAGGGACATGGCTATCCCTAACGCTTCTGAAAGACGCCTGGGCGTTTAATCATTCGTGTTTCAATAGCTGTACATCAACGTCGCCTGCTTGAAGCCTTCTAAGCAAGCAAACGGCGTGCGATACGATCAGCACACCGCCCAGTTATCGCTGCGAGTTGCCCATTACACATCACCTGACCCTCGCTTTCTGCGCTAGTGCTCATGTAATTCGTTTTACTTTAGCGGGACAATCGCCGCTCTCATGTGGTTCTGTGTTTCCTCTTTTGACTCATCTACCGACAATAGCGGCCGGCTTTGCTCCGCGCACACAAAGGTACGCGAAGAGGAGGTGTATTCAACCCAGTGACCTCATCCAAAAATAGCGACTGCTCTCGTTTAAACACTTAACTCTACTGCGCCGTGTGTTTAGAGCGTTGCGGTGCATGCACTAGGGTGTCAACGAACTCCGATGAACTACGCACCAATCTCCAGGAAAATGACGCCGAGCAGCCTTGATATATTCCCGACGCTACTATGTACTACAGGAACGTAAGCGGACATGAACGACAACGGGACTCACCATGATGATAAAGTTGGCCACGAAGAGTGCATACTTGACTACTTTCCCGCACCCCTCCAGCATTCTTGTATCTGCAAAAGAGGGAAGAAAAAAGCAACGCGTGTTAATTCTCACCAAAAAGTCTTTAAACCACGATATCACGAAAACAGGGAGAAAATAATTGGCCTCGTGGTCAGTTTAGCCCACGGACGTACGTTAAGAAAAACGACACTACGCCGTAGTATTGCATCCTTGCAAATGCCATTCTTGTAGCTTGGTATCAAAATACAAAACTGCAACCGAGCTGCAGGAGTCATATATCATTAGAATGACGATCCGGAATTTTTTATCCCGCCGATCGTATTCCCTCATGCCTTTTTAGACTCAGACAGGAGTCGGTCGGCGACACAAGGTAGAAAAAAGGCAAACAAATAAAGGTCATATACTTTAGCAGCAATTCTAGCCACGGAACGGCGTAAACAAACTCCGGCGAACACTGTTCCGGAAGAGAGACGAAGTGACGTAAACAACGTAAAGCGCGAAAAACAAAAATACACCCGAAGCAGAGAGGAACTATAACCACACGGAAGAGAGAACGCAATCAGCCCGATATCGTAATGCGACGAGCGGGGCTGGGGTATTTTTAGCCGCCCTTCCCGCGGCTTGGGCGTGGTCTCCTTCCTGTCCGAAGGGAGAACAATCAGTCGCCGCAGCAGAGACGGCCGCCGCAGGAGTCACAAAGATTGATGCCTGGCCCGCGCTGCCCGGAATAGGAAATGCGCCCATCTGGGGAATGCGCAGCAAGGTCCCTCGTTCAAGGATCGTCCTGTCCGCTATACCGCTTGCGACCGTCGAAGTATCGACGGCGTTCGTAGATAGTAGTTCCGTTTTTTTTTTTTTTTCACCCTTTAATGAAAATACTGGTATGAGTCGCGCACTTGGATTTCTCGCGGAAGTCTTAAAAAGGGCTACAACAAAACTTTACGTACAGCGTTTTTGTGCGGTGGGCCTAAATAACACAAAGATGGTGATAATTACTTCAGTTGAGCCCGGTGGTGTTAGGCTAACCATATGGAGTGGTATACGCGTTTCCTCATCTACGAAAACATGATTCACTATAGGCTATAGCCGTAACTGCTATGTGTTTTGCCTGGAGTTCATCTAAAGTAATCGTAGCTACAGGTGTTGCATAAGAGCTGCCGTGACGATTAATAAGTGCACAGACAAAAAACGCACAGCTATCAAAACAGGCGGTTACTGTGGGGAAACTCTCGTTTCCGTAAAGTGGTTCTTGAACATTTTTTCCTGAGACAGTGCGGTTTTCCCATGCAAAGATGCGCGGTTAGGTTATTGGCTGCAGTAGTTACTAAATTTTGAAAGCAGTACTGTGCATTACTTAACTATAAACCACAGAAGAGTTGTCGTTGTGAATTCGACCTATATTTCAAGTTTTTGAGGTGTGACGTCGTACACATAATCTCTCGAACACAAACTAGAGCGCTTTCTTAAGGCACGTGGCGTTCACGTGAGTCACGGTGCTTTGAGCCTCAGTCTTACCGTGAGGTTTCCGCAGAAATTGACGACTAATGTCTCAGATGAGAAACGAGAAAAAGAGCTGATGAATGTAACCCAGCCTAGTGTGGTATGCCGTTCAGGATATTGAGCCACGTCCCGCTGGTGATCAAATTACAGGTTTCGCGTGTTGCCACCCGCATAACTCTGCCCTCGTCACCCCTTTTCCTCGTAGCAGAACAAGTGGTACGAGATCAAGCACCGCAATTAGTCATGCGTGTGCCCGAAGCTTGTTGCTGCAACAGATGTAGCGAAACGCGTCAAAGCGCCAAGAAAAATGATGCTTCGTCTTGTGTGGGGAAACGCTGAGAACACGCCTTCAGCTGCGGCACGCTTACGCACTCCTCTTAAGCGGCGTGACTTCCGCCCCGTACCACCCCTAATTATTCCTTGAGCAAATTTTCCTCCGAAGTAAGCCATCAACAATGCATTGTCTTAGCTGCCATTCACAGATCATTTTTCTACGGAGCGTATAGCATACGCAATGGCTCGGCATCAGCAAACGATGAGCAGCATTTGCTGCCTCCGACGTTCCAGCTACTCTTCTAGTTCCTTTATCCTTCGCAAAAATGGTTGCATAATCCCAGGCTTTACAGCGCAAGAGAGAAATTATAGCTCATTTGGTAAGAGCCAGCACATCGTCAACACGCACGAAAAAGAGTTGCCGATACGCACGCTAAGTAGTGAGTGAAACCGCTGAACAAACTCATTCCAATCAAATGCCCTTACCGGCCCTTCTATTCTGTTGAGGCTATATTCTTCTGCTACCACTCCAACCATTTTCTACATCTTCCTACGAGTTCATGACAACCGGCGTAACATGAATCTAACCTGCCCATCCACCTGCAGGGCCATGTGTCAGCGTATGCTTTATAAAGACACGAAAGGTCTCTCCTGTTAATTAGGCGAGCTTAGACCCGCCAGGTGTCATCTGCACTGAGGATAAAAAACGCGCGAAAAATCTGGCGCGCAAATCTAACTAGCATGCAATTCTACGGGAAAAAACGACCACATTAAACGATTTCAGCAGACCGCAGGGCTTGTGCAACAAGGACAGCGTGCCAACCAGGTTCTCACGCGACGCCACAGCTGGAACCATCAACGAAGAACTGCTCGACTCACCCACGTTCTCGACCATAGCATTGAGGAGGAGATCGGCGGTGGAGCGAATGCCCGACCGCCGCTCGTCCCTGCCTTCACCGCCGCCGACGCGACGCCAACAGCACCAGAGAAGCACCCACCAGCGGAACGAAGCGAACCAACGCGACCACTAGCAGGCAAGGGTCTAAGCGGAGTCGATTCGACGACGTGCGACCGACCTGAGTCGATACACACGCACTTCTGCGCCCGGCACCACCACGACACGGGTTGGCGGAGGGATCGACGCAATAACGCCGAGGCGAACCCTCGCGGCGGCGTGCGGACCACGAGGCGGTGACGCGGGACGCGGCCCGAGACAAAGCCATTACCGGGAGAGGGTCGGAAGAGAACAAGTCGACGGCGATGAAAGGTGGCGCAGCGCCGCGGAAGGAACGAACGACAGATAGGCGAAGCGCGAGCGAGAGTTCGAGAGCGTTTACCTTCCCTCCATTGCCCGCCGACGATCGACCACGAGAGCAACACCTACCACATCGCGTGCGACCGGCCGGCCGGCCGGTCTTCGCGACGAAGTCTCGTCGTTCGATGAGGGTGCGACTCCATTTGGCCGCGCTGACCCGCTAGAGAAAGCTCCTAACCCTCGCGAGACCCAAAAGAGAAAGAGTACATCTACCCCCCAAGAAAAAAAAAAAAGAACCAGAAGCAAGATCACTTGCATAATATATATTTAAAAAAAAAAGGAAACGATTTCTACATCGACCTACTCCTCGCTTCCTCTACTCTCGCACTTTATTTTTCCGCTGTCCCTTTTAACCTATCTCTCCGCCTTCCGGAGTTGCACTGCCCGCGCGGTCTGACGCACGCGCACCTGATACAATATCGCCGTGCAAGGTATACGGTATCACGGGCGCGGCGTGTGCGCGAGAGTTACACATGCAGCTGTGAAACCGGGCGTAGATTGTTTGACATTGTATAATAGCGCGGCTTGTACACACGAGTAGCAGCGAAAAGCAAAAAAAGAAAGAGTATTTCGTTGGCACTAAAAGCTTTGCCACTTTGGCAATAGGCACGGAGACCGTGAGTTCTCTGTATCATGGCCTTCGCTTCAGATAAGAGGCGCATTACGAGGAAGGAAAAAGCTAATGTGTGCAGAGCTGGTGCGCGGGAGTTTCAGTGCAGCCAGGTTACCCTCGGTTTCTCTTAGCAACCCTCCCCCCCCCCCCCCTCCACCCGCTCCCTCCACAACCCACAACCTCTTCGTCTCTCCTTTGGAAAATCACGCGCGCAATCCCAATGCCACTGCTGAGCGAAGTCTCCGAAGAAGTCGTTTCACGCCAGGAGCAGAGTGTTTGGAAGGCTGGACAGGTCTGCGTACAGTTTCCTTGCGTTTGCGTGCGGTCACAAAGTTGCCAGCGTCGTGTACACGCGATGTATAGCGCAGGGCACGCGACTCAGTACAGAGCGAAGCTGCAGTGCAGATCATTCACCCGCAATCGCGCGTAGCACGGTGAGGGAAACGTCCTTTGTTCCGCCCTGTGGTCATGCAGAAGGAAAAACGGAAAGAAATACGAGGAAACAAATATGCATTATGTATACACGCTATTCACCCGCACTATAGCACGCTAGCACGCCACATATTCACAGTTGCAGGGGGTGTATGCTTTAGTAGCTGAAGCAGCGCTCTGCGATCTGTGAACCCATCTGACGAGGTTTGCTGGCAGAAAACACACAAGGTGTTTGCAATACATACAATCTGACATGCAAGTTTGCAGTCAGGCACCGCAAGGTTCGGGTACCCTTGTTGAATACACGCTATGAGAAGTGGGCACGGACTTTTGGAAAAAGGCAATAGCTTTACGACTGTCCACAGAAAGGGGTGACTGTTCAAACGGACCCAAATATTTTTTTTTTTAATTATAAAAACAAAACAATATGCATAGATCACGCATTCATTCCAAACCCGAAATCGTGCTCAGTCTTCCAATAGAAGTCTTCATTTTACATTAATGACTTACAAAATAACGAATCAGTACCGTCTTCACCAAAACACCATTCATCCTAATTCAAAGTGAAAAAGAAGATAACCGCCACCAACGGGTCCCTGACTTTCCACGATGATTACTGTTTGGGAACACGAAAAAGATATCGCATACAGTACTTTTATTTCTCGAGTGTTCGGCCTTGCCATTCTGTGTAATCAGACGAATATAAGAGGCACAGTAACGTTTGCGGGAGCCCATTCGCAACATGTACACAACGCCATGCATGGTATCTATGTCACACTATGAAATAGCATTAAAATATTTACTACACATAACAGCAGAAAAGGTCATACGCTTACGCTACCTTTGTATGGGGCGGGCTCCGTAACACTATACGCGGAATATAAGCGAAAGAAACGGAACAACTACTACCCTAGCTTCCAAAGGCAAACCCCACTATGAAGAGCCTTCCTCAGAAGCGGACCGATACTGACGCCATTCGACGCGCGGTAACGCTCGAAGTGCCCGAGGCAAAGCCCCGCTTCGCAACGCCTTCTTGAGAAAAGAACCGTAGAATTTCCTCCTCCGGATACATTGAGAGCAATGCAGTAGCAGTGCCAAAAGAGTTAATATATTCCTTTCCCCTTCGGCTTGCAAAACGAAAAATTAGTTGCCCCGAAAAGCGGAAGAGCAACAACGATCGTCATTTTTTCTTTTTCCTGAAAAGACGCCCACATTACGCCGATGATTCCACGCTCGCTCCGACATCCGGAATCTCACGCGTGCGCGTCGATCGCGCGAGTAACAGTTCCCCAAGAGAGGGCGGACAGAAGGGAATCCCGTAGGACGAGCGGCCGCTAATTGCCAAGCGTGACACCTGGCTGCGCTGGTGTTGCCGTTGCGCAACAACGGTCACGTGTTACCGACATGGCGCAGAGCCATCGCCGACTCATGTGTCGCCCTCTGCTGGCTGACCAAGCGTTTCCGCATGCCGGACGTACCATACAGGCCCCCTCCCTCCGTTTGATATCTCCATCGCTGTCATCGAACGAACCTACACAACGGAGAGGAGTGGAATTATAGGCAATCGAGCCAAAAGCAATCGAGCTGGCCTCTGCAATCACGCCGGTGTGAGTTTTGAGGAATGGTAATTACTGGTCAAGCTTGGCGAGGAGCAGAAGGTTAGATTCTCGCCCCGCCTCAAAGGCATTGTGACTCAGCGAGAGATTTTAATCTGCCTATTCGAAGGGGGGAGCTACCCTTGACCGGTTGGCATATGCGATGCTTCCCTGCAAGAGCTGCTCGGTTCGTCCTTTGAAGCGCGGATACAGATACTTCGTACCATACAGCGCCTGCACTCAGCGGACATCGGAACTCTGGAATGACAGCAGCGTTGATAGCGAGCTAAAAGGGCTATCCACAGGGCCTTTTACCACTTTGAAGTATTCGAAATAACATGAAATGTAGACGGCTGTTCCCTCTCCGTCATCCGCGACTTTACGAGATAACCGAACCAGCGCGTTTCTAACAGCCCGGCTAAGGTCCTACAAACTTCAACCAGCACGAGTTATGAGTAGTACATTCGGTTTCGGTTGATTTCGGTTGCGACTAGCTGTCTACCCTCGTTAGCATGACGATATGAAAAAAGGCGACATGGTATACCGATGTCAAAAAGTCAGTCATCTGGAGCAATAAGGGGATGAGGAAAAGATAAGGCAGGATGCTTTAGGGTTCGATAAGGATGATATGTCGACATCGCCTACCCTTGCGTCTCCTGTGCTCGTCCATCAGCAGAAAAGTCGGACGAAGGAGCGACGGGTCGTCGGTGGCACAGCACTAGTCCAAAAGCCGATCTCCGGAACCCCGCTCTGTCTTTAAGAGCGTTCGCAGTCGTCGTCGCCGTTCGCCGAACCACAGAGCGTGCGAGCGTAGCGCTGCCGAATCTCTCGTTGACGTCGTCGTCGGAGCGTCAGTCTGTATCCGCGTCGGAGAGACGACGACGCTCGCTGCGTGGTGGTTCGTGGCGTCGGCGCCTCGTGGCCGTGTTGCAACGCTGTCTTCGTCGAGGGGGCAACGTCGTCGGGACGCGTAGGTTACCCCCAGCACCTTGGCTTCTTCTTTCGTGCTTTCTTTCTTTCTATCGCGAGCGCGTGTCGTGCGTGGCCACGAAAACACGACTACCAGGACGGCGACGGTGGTGGCAACGACGAGTCCAACGGTGCAATGGCCACACTTACTCAGGGGAGAGGAGGCGCACGAGACCGGGCCACGAAGAGCCAACCGCTGGCGCGCAGTGCGGGTCAACAATGCAACGCTCCCGGATGATCGTGTCGCGTACTATGCCCGACGTACAGCGTCGTACGAACTCAGCGGCGACGACGGCCGTCGGAGAGGGAGCCCGTCTCTGCTGCGTCTAACGTGGCTTCACGAGAGAAACACCACCACCACAACTGTGAGTGTGTGAGTGTGTGCGCTCGCGAGGCTTCTTCTTCTCTTTTTCGCGTTGGCGGTTTGCGTCCCTGAGGGAAAGAAAAAAGCATTTGCGACGACCGAGGCTATTGCTGCCGCCTTGTGCGGTGCTCGTCTCGTGAGGTGCTGTTGGCTGCCCGAGCGCGCGCCGCCGTCGACTCTTGAGCCGCCGGTGAGGAGCGAAGACGACGTCCCCCAAACCGAAACGCTTTGCCGCCTTGCTTCCCGTTGTATAGCCTGTGCAGGCTTCAGTTCTCTCCACACCCGCCGGCCTTGGCTCCGGAGGGCAACTGGCGAAGAAACGTATGCTCCTCCACGTTTATGGATGGCCCCAGCCGCCAGTGTCTTTATGCCTGCCCTTTTCTTTTTTCTCATTCGCATGCACATACACATGTGTGGCATCAAAGCTGGCCGAGGAAGGCAGGCGTGCGCTATGCGCTCACGGGAACGATCCTCGTGACTGGGTGATGACATATCCCGCTTGGAAAAGCCACCCCTGAGAACTGAGGCATGCATACCTTTAGGAGTAGACGAGTCAAGCGAGAGAGTGTGAATTTGATTTCGAAATCGCGAGACGTATAATTCATATTCAGATTACGAGCAAAGCCGGGCGGCATTTCCGGCAGCCGCATATATTACACGCCTGCTCGAGAGCACCACAACTGAGTATGCAAAGCGTCTCGCTGAATTAAGCGCGTCAGGGTTGAGAGAAAACACCAACTCGTTCGGCTTATCGTAGCCACTTAGCATTTTCATACCCTGACAAACAGTGCTACTAAAGGACATAGCGCGTTTCCTTTAAGCGACGCCCCGTGCCATCTTTTATTCGCCGGTGTAATCTAGGGAGCAAATGGCGCGATCGCGACCTTGCAGTAGAGATACGAACCCGCTGGTGCGCGTGAAACAAAAAGCAAAAGAAGGACCAGTGAAATGTGGCGGAAGAATCGACCCTCAGTATCGCGTCAGTACGCAATGCTGATCCTCAGTTCGATATGCGCGCGCGTTGTATCACAAAGGCGTAACGGGCAACAATGACACAACCGGAGGGGGGTCCGTGCAGTTATCTGAGCCGGTGCCCTGCTGCTTTACTAAGAAGAAATCGAGTCCAAGTTATGGGTGAGAAATAGCAGCTCATGAATTATGCATTCCACAATTACACCCGCTGTGTATTTTTGTTCGAACCGACATATATACGCCCGTTGCCCATTTATTGCCACATCACATAGATGTGGAGGCTTTGCTCTCAACACAAGACAAATGAGCATGCCAGATTGTCTTCCTTGATCTATTTGTCTTGGCGTATGTACCGTGACGAAAGTAACTGTGTACGTAATAAATGAGGATCGAACCTAGGAGCACATCCTGTTTCACAAAGACTGGTTCCGTTTGTGTCTGACCACAGCGCAAACAAATTGCAAATCTGTCAACTGGAGGTGACGATACGGGAAAATGCGTGACAAATGGTGCAAGCAAAGGGATGATACAAGGTAAGAAGGTACGCACAGCACGTGTCTACGTGAAACTCGTAACTGACTCTACAGCAGCGCATCAATCGTGTCGAGTAAAACAGGCTACTTACTTTAGAAGCGCCAGTAGCTTGCTACTAGTTATAACACTGCCGATCGCTCAACTTTTAGCGAAACAATTTGCGCGTATCCCACATTTAGCACCAACCCGGCGCATCGAGTATGTTTACGCTTGCGTTATGTCAACGTCACATTATTTTGTGAGCTTCCAATGGACCTGTCTGACAGTGAAAGGTCGCTCACGTTTCGATAAGTGAAACTCACGAAGGAACGCGAGCTAACGTTGTTTGCTATCCGCTTCTAAACACAATGGACGCCGCACCTTTCACGCATGAACAGATCTCCGCCCGGACGAAGTCTCTATAGCTGTTTCCGCAGGGAAGAAAAGAAAAGAACAAGAAAGACATATTTCACGGGCGACAGCGAGCGGCCTTTCCTGCCAGCTTCTTTTGTTTCTCACACAGTACAATACTCTCACAGCGTCACGCTCTCGCAACGCCAGCGCCCTCTTTCAAAGACGAAAACAAAGAGCTCGCCACGAGCAACGAAGACATCTCGAAGGTAAAACCAGTCCCGCCACAACTATCGCGCCCTTCGAACAATGCGCGATCGGAGTCGGCGTGAGTTTCTCTCAGAGAAGACAACACACAAACCACACAATACCGACGACGTTTCGGTTGCCCGACCGCTCTCCTGACCTTTGCACCTCGAACGACGCCATGACAGGTGCTCCGCGAAAGCGGCGGGAGCGTTCCTCGTGGAACGCATTGCTTCTCCCAAGCCTTCAGCGACAACCAAATATAAGTGTTATTCGACCTCTTTCGTTTGTCTTTTCACTGCCGAAGCTTTATGGGAGTCGTGAACTTCACTCAAGGTGGATGGCTAAGGGGGAGCGGCATGGAGCGATATAGACACCGTGGGCGCTATGAGGACGCGGCGCGTAATAGAAGCACCGGAGAAGGAGAGAGACCTCGGAAAGGGCAGCAGCTGGTCGCACGGTGGGCACGTCGCTGCCCGTCCATATTAAACAGCTCTCCGAGGCCCGGCGTGCAAGATCGCAGGTCGCCACCAAAGCCCGGGATGACGTGCTGGCGTCAGACAGTTTACTTTTTCTCTCCTTTTTGTTTTCTCTCGTCATTAGCGGCCTTGAAGAGATGGTTGGCCGTGAGTGCATTCGCGGTTTTTTGCGTAGGGACGAAGGTTTGTGCGACAGCGAGTGAAATGATCCTTCGCTTAGTATCAACGGGGATGGAATGTGAGGGGGCGGTGCGCTTTGGTTATGTACAGAACTGCAGCTATTATCCGAAGTAGCTCTAGATATGTGCAAAGAGGTCACGCCACTCATAAGGGTCCTTGGCTGAGTGAGTTTGTCCGAAAATATGCTTTATTAACATGAAATTACCGTTGGTGCTTTGCCTGAGCAAGTATTGTGTACGTATTATTATAAACATCTCCCTTGATACCATCGTACCATTACGGAGGACGCATCATGCTCACTGCACTGATGAAGCGCTAAAGATTCCGCTCATTTATGGAAGGGAATTTATCTTTTAGTTCAACTTCTTGTTTTGGAATAACGTGCTCCTAATCTATGCTGTACTAGGCTCCTTTGCGCAGGCACCTTTACAAGGTTGCAAGAAAGTCACTCTTGTCATTTTCGCTTCACAAAACAACGCCCCTTTTACACAACCCTCTACTTTAGCACGCAGCGACTTAGGTGAGACCGGTGACGTCATACCTGCAGCCTTCCACCGAAAGTATGCATTCCTTTCGCTCTGATCCATATTCTTATGAGAGAGACGGATGTGGAGGAGCAACTCAGTTCAAGCTACTTCTCTACGCCAATAAAGCGGTCATTCGTCGAGTCATGGCGAAACGACAGCGACACTCATCATCACACCCCTTGCTACACTTGGACAAGGCGAGATGCACGAAAGAAAGAGGGGGTATATTTCAAATCCGACCAGCAGCGCCCGCGAAACAGCGAACGAAAGGCAAAAAGCGACGTCTCCAACTGCCGCACACCAGGGGAGATACGACCTATAAGCTCGGTCACCTCTGCCGCGGCGCCTATTACGGACCGATCAGCCTTGGGAGAACCTGTCTCGTACGCGCTCTGAGTCCGTCTATGAGCCGACACTCAAGAGAAAAGCTTGGACGCAATAAAAGCAAAGTGAATAAAAAGAGACGCCAGGTATCTTGCTTCACCGGGAAGACCCATTACGCGATCGCCGCCGATGTCTTCGCGTAGCGTGGCTGCTCCTCCAGTTAGCCTTGTTGGGGGGTTCGTGGTGGTTGGTCGCGGGGGCGGTGTGCCCCACGGATTGCCACGATCGCGTTATACTAGCTCCGCGCGCGTCTATGCGCACGTCATCGGCTAGGTTCCGGATTGCTGTGACGACGTCTCTCTCAAACCAGGAGCCATATAGCGAAATGCTCTCCGACTCCTATCTTTCCTTGTGGTGATATATTTCCTCGTGACGTAGGCAGGTAATACGCCACGATTATTGAATGACCGTGACTCGCTCGCCTCGCTTCGTCGTCGCAGGGGTAGTCCCCTTGTTTTCAAGCGAAGTTCGCGTAGGAGCACAAACGAACTAAGGCAGTGGCGTTGGAGGCGGGGGAGGGAAGGCTCGTGCTGTCGACCCGGAGAGGTCGACGCAGGCGGCCCTGATGATGAGGGTGTATAGCATACCACGCCGGTCGGGACGTGCACGCTGGCGTCGCCGACATCCGCGCTGACGCCGTAGCGCGAACGTCAGAATTTCTGTCTCGTGCAACTACGGATGAGTTGTTCTCTCTGGCACGCGGTGTGACGACTCTCCTGCTCTGCCAAGCGGCTGTCCCTCTCTCTCTCTCTCGCTCCTCTTCCCCTTCTCTCTCTCTTTGCGATGCGAACGCCTTTGTGAGGACGAGTTCAAGGAACGCGGCGCAGGAAGCCATGCAAACTGCAAAAGCTAGTTGTTTAGTTACGCTGCACTGATTGTAGTTATGCTTCATTAGTAAAGAGCTATTGGAGATTTTGATTAAGATATCATGGCTGAACCACGCATCTGGCATGACCCCAATGACCACGCATGACGTACTTCTCATAGAGATGTTAATGCATTATCAGTAGCCTCTTACTCATTAACGCCCCCTTGACACCTGCCCTCGGAGTATTGCAAACTTACGCTCACAC
Source organism: Amblyomma mixtum (assembly GCF_055824585.1). Lineage (NCBI taxonomy): Eukaryota > Metazoa > Arthropoda > Arachnida > Ixodida > Ixodidae > Amblyomma > Amblyomma mixtum. The sequence goes on along the minus strand of NC_143012.1, from coordinate 223,834,293 downwards.
ATTTTCAGCTGCACGATCTGCGTTTTGATTCCGCAGCGCGTCCGTATAGGCTGTGCATCAGTCACGGTTCGCACATTCATCGCGCGGGAACGGCGAGCCCCACAAAACATACAGTCCCAACAATCGGGGAATCCGCGCTCACCCCCCTAACAGTGTTGCCTCACAACTCATTATCTCAAAGACCAAAAAAAAAAAAAAATGCGAAGAATCGGCCGACAAAGCATTGCGCGAATGACGGAAGAGAACTGCAGCTGGAAAGCATTTGCCACAGAGACCTGCTCGTCACGACTTCAACCGGCTCCGGTTTGTGAAAAGCGGCTTGAGGCTACGCGGCATGTAAGGATCTGAGAGGGCGGCACATACAATGAGTGCTCCTGGGGCGAAGAACCTCTTCAGTTAAACAGTTAGAGATTGAAAATGTAAAGTATGCACACCTTACCATTATATCTGGACTGACAATACCGCATTATACTACACATCTCTTTGTGCTGTCCGTTACAAACGTGAGAGGCAGGCGAGAAGTGAACTTCGCAAGTGAGTGTTCGCAATCCGGTTCATATGCATAAATCAGCTTTAATCTACTTCCCAATCTCCAGCCAGCTTCTAAATCTTACGATTTCTGCAATAGCAGTGTTACTTGCTCTGGCTGGCAGAGCCTGTCGTTGAATTGTTACAGCTCGACCGTAGTGAATTAAAAATTACGAAATGTCTCGACTCCAGGGTCATCACGCGGATGATCTGAAAGGGTGGAAATATTTACTAATACTAATTGTAAACGATCAAGTCAGGCTTGCGTATAAAACAAAAGGAAGACCGCCCGCCTTAACACTCCGGAATACATATACTCGATGCAGGGAACGAGGATTCTTTTCTTCCTAATTTTATTCCTAGCTTTGGCAACGCCAGCGCATTTCCATCGATGGATATCTGGTTACTATGGACTGTGCAGAATGGCTGCACATTCTTCCTCCTCCGCTTCTGGAAATACGAAACGCTAACATATGAAAAAAAAATACAAAACTTCCTTCCTGTTCGCGCATTTAGTGAGTTATAAGAAGCCAACCACGCTGACAGGCTTTCCGCCTGTCTTTCCTTGGGGCTCACATTTCGCCCTTGATACGCATTCCACGCCTGCACCTGCGTGTAAAGACTCGCATACTTCTTCTAAACAAGCAAAGGGAAACGACTCGACGTGTGAAAAAACAACAGCGTTGACGAGATGCCAAAAACTTGAGCTACACGGCTTCGCGGGTTTTGTACATTTTCTTTTAAATCGCTTCCACGTCCCACCGACACATAGTAGCCAAGGGACGTGCGAACGGCTCCCGTTAGTCGGCTCGTGGCGTGATGTATAAACAGCCACGCGTGAAACGAGAGAGGGGGATGTGCTGGGAAGGAGAGGGGGAAACGGGGGAAGGAAGAAATGGAGGAAGGACGGCCACGGAGGACAGCCGTAGCTCGGAGCGCAGCTAAAAACAGGCGCTCATTTCCATACAAATTACTCTCCCGTGGCGGCAGCCGATATTAGCGGCGGGCCATGCGCGTTTGGAATGACGGAGGAGAACGCAAGGAAGGCTGGCGGAAATCTGTTGTAACACGTTACCCGATGCTGAGGCAAAGGAGGGGAAACAGAGATTGGAGAAAAGAAAAAAAGAACGCTAATATACGCCGAACTGAAGGCAGCAGCCATCAGCTGGGGTATCTATAATGCAATGTGTTTTTCTGAGGACACTGAGCTTAAGGTTTGCAAAATTACTCCCCATGTATGCCATGGCAATTACATCGCTATTTGTCTTCATGTACATCGTGCGCGTGTAGGTAATTGCCGCGCGGACACTGAGTCGGAATTTTTACGTTCACTTGCTTTCGCATTAGAGGCGCAAAATACTTGACACAATGAAAAAAAAAAGAATTCGCGCCGATTTATTTCTGCTGCCAAATAGAGAAGGAAAAGGTAGAGAACAGTTTTTTTTATTATTATTATTATTCTCATAAAGCACAGCGAGCAAAATGTGCCGAAATAAGGAGGTGTTGTCGGGGAAGCGTTTTCGAATCGAAGATATAGAGGCGGAAATTGGCCTTGGCATTCGAAACTAGATTTCTTGCTAATCCAGAGTACGATAGGCATTCAATAATTTCTGCTCCTACTGTTAGAAAATTTTTAGCGAAAATTTTAGTGGAGTTATTCCAGCTGATTAAGCCATCTCGAGAAAGCGTCATTTTCTGCAGACTGAGCACGGACCGCGCTTAGTTGTCTTTCTTTTTCCGTTCTTACTTGCTATTCCAGTACTTTTTCAATGTCAATTGAGACACACTGCACAGCCATTCGAGCGGAAATTCTTACTGCCTCACATGAACAACCCCCGTACACCGGCCTCGAACGCCTCGCATTCGAATATTCAGATGGTTAAGAGACAAAACAAACCAAAAAGGAGAGGCGTGGAAAACTTGATTACAAAAGAGTGGGCATACACAGCTGGCCACACCCTGGCGAGGCTCTGAGAGCTAAGACTACACCAAGCGTGTAATACTGTGGGACATGCTGGAGGAAAAGGAAACGTTGCAAGGCGCGAGCGAGAAAACAAAAACCAAGATTGTCTCCGCGTGGAGTCTTGGACACAGTCCACCTGGTGCATCCAAGGCCGCGAAGCAAGGGGCGGCTGCAGCGGCGACAGCGTCCGTAGTCGCCAATGCGTTGCAATCGGACCACGTTATGCAAATTGGGCGGCGTAGCCGAGACCGTCCACTTCGTGCCAGACGCCGCGTGCCAGAGACCACAACACTTTTCCTCCTCTGTTCGCGGCTGGGTTGTATTGTTTATCTTTACAAGGGCATCCACCTCCGCGTTGAGTGCCTTGCCGAGAATGGAGTGGGAGTGTATGGGCAGTCTCGATATTCAAATTCGAGATTGACGCAATCGGAGCTCGTATCTTCTCGCCATCCGGACTCCTTACACGCGCACGATGATAGCGGACAACGCTTTTCCACGGCTCTTGATTTTAAGTCTTCAGCCGAGTGCCTGAAGCGCGGCTAGCCACAGCTATCAGTGGTCGTTGCACCGTGAGCGCTCGAGAAACGGGGTGAAATAGTATACGCCGTCTCGGAAGAGTAATTGGGCCATCAGATACCTGTGCACGTCTGTAGACCGTTCGTAGATATCGCTGTTTCCTACGCGCAACGCCGATGCCGATGAAAGCATTGTTTCGCGGAGTCACGTTAAAGGCAGTGATTGCGCCGTGTTATCGCTGCGCACGACTTCCATTTGATGCTCGAAGGACTACATCGAATTTCGCTCCTTCGTATTTGACCACAGTCGGAGGCAGTTCGGTTCGCGCACTAACCGCATGGCATACGGGCCAGGCAGGAGCAACCGCAGGCCCCATTACTGGGACACTGTGTTCCTAGCTTCTTGTAAATTTGAAGAAGAAGGCGTTCGAACGGCATTTCGACTGCAGCTGAGTACCTGTCATAAATAGCCCGTCACATACCTTCATCGTTTTTGTTTGTGGGCAGAAACAAATCGGCAGGCAAGAGCTATGTAAGCTCATTGGCCTATCTCCTGCATATTGAAAGACTTTCATCACACCATAAGATTTGGGGAGAAAAGCTAGGGAGATTGAGAATCGGCGCTCGTACAGACAGGAAACGCCGATAAGAGGGAAGAAAGAACAGGGCGTGTGCACTGCAGTGCCCACAGGGAACTGCCCTCCACTTGCGTAACCGTGCACGTGCGCAAAGCAGTGCGCATTAGTGACGTGACAGATCACATAACCGGCGCAGCGGCGGCGGTCGACCTTCACGAACCACACGGAGTGAGGGCGACAGGCTCATTTCGGAGCTCCGTTCCTTTAATAGCCGCCGCCGCTCTCAGTTCGGAAACCGTTTCTTTTCTTTTTTCTTTCTCACTTCCCGCGAGTAGGCATCTAAGCAGCAGCAGCAGCAGGCTGTAACCGAGCACCTGCGCACGGCGACGTTGCCCCGGAGGCAAGGAGCGGGAAAGCTGGGTTCGGCTGGCTGCCGCAGCGGTCGACGGCCTTGCACGCGCAAAGGCTTCGCTCGGCCTTGCGGGACCGTTTCCGCCGCCGGCGAGTGAGGGTCCTGCCGTTGCAATGCGCGGCTCCTTCACCCAGCTGCCAAGCCGTCCGGAACTGGCCAACCCGCAGACGCTGTAGGAGTTTACGCTCGCGAGCACACCACACTGCGAGTCGGTGTAGACTTGAGTGCTGCACTGACCGGAGGAGGGATCATCCTCGGACTCCGGCATACTGTCTGAAAAGATATACTCTGAGGCGGCTTGCCGCTTAAAAAGCGGTGATACTCGGACGCGGCGTGCCACCTAAAGAAAAATACTCTCACACCGCTTTCCACCTGAAAAGCAATACTCTCATAACGCGTGCAGTCTGAAAAGCTGAACTCTGAAGGTGTGCATCGCCAATTTCGCGAAGATAACAGCCCTCAATAGGAATCGATCGATCGTCAAAGTTGAGCCATATTAAGATTGAAAGTGCTTCACGCTGCAGGTTACCCGGGGTGAAAGTTGTTCTCAAAGTTCAGGGAAATTACCGTAGCGGTGTGGGAATGAAATAAAGGTACAGTTGTGCTTCGGACAGCACTTCAGCAAGCTTCTGCTTCTGAGTAGTCATCAGTGAGTCATTTTGAAAGAAAGGCGCTTTTAAGCACACCCTATCTCTCGCGAGTAAACACTACGCAGAAGTTTTGCTGATTCACATTTATAACCGGTCCACTCGGAGCACAATGAATGCTACGTAATGATTTCTAACCTAACCGCAGCAGCAGACCCGTATTGCTTTCCCGTCAGTCGAGACAGGCCGAAGCTTCCGGCCTACTGCACGCAATTGAAGGTGCGTAGAGCGCGCATCGTGAGATGCGCGAAGTCCCACGGTCGCGGCGGAGGGCGCCCACTTGTCAGAGAGAGGGGGGCAGCTGCTGTCGCAAGGAGTCCAGCGGCCAAAGCGTGGCCGCCGGCGCGTGCGGCGAAGGATGCGGCTCAGCTGACCGGAGCGGCAGCCGTTTTCTGTTCACTGGGCATCGTGACCGTGGCAGGCACGCTTAGGCGCCGCGGAGGAGATACGAGCCACCGCAGCGGGGAGGAGAAAACGAGAAGCGAGTGTCGACATCGGAGGAACGGTTGGCGCGCATGCATAAACGAAGAGGCGCCTGCGAGGCTCACTTACCGGTTGTTCAACGTGAACGAACAAATGGGTAAAAATTAAAAGAATCAGTATCTCAATAGTGCGCGCAGGCTAACTCGGCGCCTTCAAATTAGCCCTCGAACGTTCCTCGACTTGTAGATTCTATAGCCTCAGTCTATCGAAATTTTCGGAAGGGTGAGTGACGGCAGCAAATTGGAATTTTTTCCCCTTTATATTGATGTTTCATTGAACTCCTCCGCCTAACTTGAAGAGAAGAACAGCGTCCTGAGAGAATCATGGTACAAATGCGCAAAGCGATTGATTATGGTCTCGATATAAAGAAGTTTGCAATCGATCAGTGAGACCGGTGGAAAACCAGGTTAAGAGGGCTCACGCAACGTTTCGTTGCCGTGAGACGAGCGGAGACGTATCTTACACTACCACCACAACAAAACAGCGACGATTAAGTTCTATACATTGAAAGAGAAATAACGCAGCTTTCTCTTCTTTTTTTTTTACACACAATCTCTGCGCACTGCTTGTCAAGAACAGTCAAGCCACTCAAACAATCCTCTCGGCGGGTCGGACGCGCCACAGGGCCCCCTCCGCTCGTGGCGGCACTATTAAGACGTCTCCGCTCTAAAGAGAGCCTTCAGAGCACGTGTCTGTGTGCGTCGGTCAGGTCTCTTATAGCTCCTGGTGAAAGAAAAATAAACACCATAAAAGAAGAGCCAAGTTCCGCGAGAGAGAGGGATGGACGAAGGGGGGGGGGGGGGGGGGGGAGGACGCATTGTTTCCCTGTCTAACGGCCTCCGGATCATTTGGCAGGCCTCCAAAGGTCGACGTAGCAGCAACGCACCACGTCCGCGTCCTTTGCCCCCTTCCAAGTCAACCAAGCGCAGGAAAAAGAAAGAAAGAAAGAAAGAAAGAAAGAAAGAAAGAAAGAAAGAAAGAAAGAAAGAAAGAAAGAAAGAAAGAAAGAAAGAAAGAAAGAAAGAAAGAAAGAAAGAAAGAAAGAAAGAAAGAAAGAAAGAAAGAAAGAAAGAAAGAAAGAAAGAAAGAAAGAGCAACCAAAATGAAAGCGGATGGCACGCATAATCGCCAGGCACCTAATGTGTGTTCGCAGCTCAGGCATTTAGAGCTGCCGGATGATGCTCCGCGCAACACCAGGAGCGAAGACGAGTGCGGCGAACGGGGCGTCTAGGTGTCGCGGGGCGTTAATATTCCGCGCTAATCTCGAACGTCGTCCGCCACTGCTGGAATGGATATCCTTTTTCGCACGCTGCTGTGGTGCGCAGGACGGTGGCATGCCAGGGCTAGACAGCGGTGAGAGAGAACGCGTTTTCGCGGCTGCTCGGTTTTAGTGTGAGGCGACCGCTTTGTCCGGTTGGACCGCGGCCAGATATCGCGCTTTAGGGACGGGCGCGTGCGCTGCCTGTAACTCAGGTGCAACGCGCAAAGCTCGGTTAATTTCGGTTACATTATGCGGTGTAAGTTTACGCCTACACTACAGCTCATGTGGTTTCCCGACCCGTAAAATGTTCTGGTTTGAAACGCGGACGATCAGAAATCGGGAAGGTTTATGTTATATAGGTTTATATATACAGCGGGCGACGCCCCGTGAGAGATATTACTCGATGCATAAAGGAATTGAGCGACCATAGCGAGGTCGTCATCGTTTGTTGTCTATACTCGGAGCACGAATCACTCGAGAGACCGTGTCGAGGAAGAAGTGACAAGGTATTTAGCCTTAATGGCGCTATTAAAAGCGTCGTCGGGAGCGCTGCCTATTCCAACCGCTGCCAAAAAACATGGGCACCTATACGCATGCTACTTGTGCACTTTGTTTGAATGCTTGTCTCGTTTTTTTTTGTTTTCATTATTTTTTTTTGTCCTTCGGACTCGTCCGCCAGCCGACTCGTTCAAAAAGCCTCTGTCGCACTGGCGAAGGGCACACTTAAATAAACAAAAATAGCGACAACCTATAGACATGCTGGGTAGTGTGGCTATGCACGGTTTATTGCATTTGAACGGTTAACGTATAATGTACGTGTTCACCGCATTAACTCGCCGCTCTATAAGATATTGTTTGAATTTCCTGTGTTCTCACGCTTCTCTCCGACATTGATAATCAGCGCAAATATTACTCTGCATAGTTTCCCCTCGCATTGAAGAGCACCATTTTCTGTAAAACGCACCGGACTAATCGCTGGCCTAACCTCATTAAATGCATTCTTTACCCACACAATAAACGCGCACCAAATCCACGTCAAAGCAACGCCCCTCATCACTACAAAAACAAGAAAGAAAGGGTTAACGAACATCGTAGAATACATTTACTGTCACATATATACACACACACACAAAGAACGGCGATCTAGCGCATGTATGGAGCTAAAATTTCATGGCAATCTAATTAAGCGCCACGGCTTCGGCATTCCCAGCGTAAGGAGCCAAAGCGATTACATAATACATCCGCGCAATGCAATCGTATTCAGTAGGCGTCGTAATTCCCTTCGATTCTCCTCGCGGAGCTAATGTGGCAGTTACCCGCGAATACGGAGTGCCAAGGTCGACCTTGCGTGTCAGCTTTCGTCCCGATGTATATATGCCACAGTCTCATGCGCGCCCACCGAGAAATGTGGCGATAATAATTTCCCCGTCCACGATGAGTGACCTGATAGAGCCGAGCGTTCCGCATAAACATCATACCACTTTTTTTCTCTCTCTGATTTCTGCCCAGCCCGACTAATGGACGGGGCGATCATCGCTCACAAAAACCTCAATACTCTGGTCGAATAACGGCTACGCCCGCGTTCATTGTCCGCCGAGCCGATTAGCGGCCAAGAGGTGAGAAAGTAACCGACGAAGCGTGACTCATTAACTTCGGCAGAGGCTGCATGCGTACGGCGCAGTATAGGGTACGTCCTCTACATTAGGTCCGCGGATGCGTCACACTCTGCATGGGTGTCGCATGAGGAACGGGCGATGGCGGCGAAAACTGTGATCGATCGAAGACCTCCCGCGAACTCGCACCATTTGCAAGATGGCGGCTATGAGACGAAGGATATGATGAAAGAAAAAAAAGAAGAGGGAAGCGGTTCATGGTCATTGCCGGAGGCGGAACAAATTCCCTTGCGAGGAAAAGCGGATGATAAGCGCGAAGCCCTGTTCTTTTCGCTAATCGGGATTACCGACACGCGGTGCTATCGGTGAATAGGCGACATAGCAGCGCAGCATTGCAGCAGAGGCTGAGGATCAGGAGCATAACACTGCTGAACAAAGTACAGATAAGGAGTATATATATAGCACTGCCGAAGAAGATGCAGATAAGGAGTGTAGCACTGCCGATGAATGTGCAGATAAGGAGTGTAGCACTACCCAAGAATGTGCGGATAAAGAGTGAAGCACTGTACAAGAAGGTGCGGATAAGAAGCGTATCACTGCCATAGAGGTGCGGATAAGGAGTGTAACACAGTCGAAGAATCTCCGGATAATCAGTGTAGTACTGCCGAAGAATGTCCGCATAAGTAATGTAGCGCTGCCGAACGTGCGGATTAGGAGCCTAACACTGCCGTGAAGGGTGTCGACTTCGATGGCCTGCAGGCTACAAGCAGATATCCCCGACTGACCTTCAACACTGTTCAGCAAGACTATATATGAACGGGAAACTTCATGAGCTAAGCGCTCCGGGATCCGTTTTCCCACCAGGCTTCATGGCCCTGAGCAAAGCCCACACGGCTGCATGGTTGATTGTCTGTCTCACTCATTGACTGAGCGAACATCGTGGAATCAGGCCGTACATGGAAATATATCACAGGCCCGGCCGCTCTTGCGCCTCGGTGCATTGCGTCGATCTCCAAAGGCGCCATGCCATATGTTGGGAAGGATCGTGATTTGTACACACCTCGCGAGATACAGATATCTTCTCGATGACGCTCATAAACAAAGCACGTCGTGCGTTGAGCGTGTGAACGGTGTGCAGCGAAAGAACACTTTTTTTTCCTGAAGGCTAGCAATACGTGTTCAGCGCAGAGGCCGCGGCACGAGGCGTTCGCATAGCCTCCGCTGCGCGTTAGCAGCGCACAGCGCGAAGAGAAAGAAAAAAGTTCAGTACCGAAAGAGAACGGAACGCAACGTTGATCGCGCCCCTCACAAAAGAAAAGAAAAAGTCGCACATAGAACGCGGCGATTATAATCTCCCACCGCAACCACCGATGTCGGCCGATTGCCTCTCGGCAGCAGTAAAGAAAAGCAAAAAAAGACAAGAAAAGGAGGCTAAAAGAAAGTATCTCCTTGTTGCATCACCGGATAGCGGCATTCTTCGAGCAGATACGTGTTGCACGAAGCACGCGAGATGGCGCCAGAGGAGGAGGTGGTGGTGGTGAAAACGTTGGAGCCACTCTACTGCTATCTTGTCATCTGGCAAGCGCCGCCGGCATAACGGCAAAGAAGCACGCATAAAGCTGTACAAAGCCCCCGTGTGCGCAAGCGCCGATTTTTGAAAGCGTCCCAAGTCGCTGACGGAAATTCGCCTGAGCACCCAGCAACAACGCATAGCTAAAGAAAACAAAAGCGTCTGAAAGCAAAACAAACAGGACGAGCAAGGTTGCGCCGCGCGCGGTAAGGGAACGACAAAGTTTCTGCACCTGCTGCTAAGCGCCGCGCAGCCAGCCAACAGGCAAGCCAAGACGGTGCGCGGGGCTATGCGTGCCACTCAGCCGTGTATGCGGCTTGTCACCTTAAATCTAGCCGTCGATACATATCTGGCTGCGCCTACGAACACGTTAAATATAGCCTGCGTCTCCACGTTGCGAGCAAGCGTGTGTGTAGCGAGTGCACAGCGAGCCAGAAAAGACCCAGTCTCGACCATATAATACTTGCCGGATATGCAAGGCAGGCCGAAGGACGCCAGCCCCCGCCCGCCCTACACCGCTGGTCAAGGTGCCCCCCCAACCCCCAACAGGCTCGGCGCGATGTCCTTTTCCGGGTTCCCAGGCACCGACTCTTATACGGGCACTGCGTAAGCAAATAATCACTCACGCGAGAGACAAAGGTCGGCTGTTTCCCGCTCGAATGAGCCGCTATCAGGCGTTCTGACGCAACTGGTATCAAGATTACTAGAGGGAAAGAGCTGTTTTGTAACACAAGAGAAAGGGTGCTCATTAAAGGGACAGGGCAGGCCCAGCGTATAAACCGCTGTTCTCTGAAACCACGCTCTACAGACCACAATGGCTGCTGTGTCCACTTCCGCTTTCGGTGGTCCCACCTTTGGAAAGCGATCGGTTTATGACCCGTACTCCTCTATGTGAAACGGCGCGAAACTTGGGTCAGTCCAGTGACTTATGTCAGTCAGACGAAACTTATGTCAGTTAAATGACTGTTTGGCTATCACTATCCCATGGAAGTATGCAGGCTAAAAGGACACATGCTCCTGGCGCACTAAGCAGAACAATGTGACCGAGCACAGGTTCGAGATTTAGCTATATATAGCTATTTATAAATTTAAAAGTGAGTGCGCTGTCTGTTATATGCGATAGAAAACAAAAGTGGCTTCAGATTGCGAAACCCCTAATCTGGGAGTTCAGAGAATGTTTCTCGGCACACTGTTTGCATAGGCAGGCCAGAGCGTTTTATACAGCCTGCAATAGATGGCGCCACCAGCGCTGTCGACAATGACGGCGCTACGCTCTGGCGTATAGACCCTTTGGTCGAGTATTTGGGAACCGCTCCACACATTTTCAAAATAAAACCCTTTTTCCACAAACGCCTATATGGCTAGAGCCAGACTCCGCAAACCTATGCACGCCTAAAGAACCTTGGAAGCCGACCTCGGCTGCAAAGATAGAGCACAGTGTGTGCTCTCACGCGTGCATATACTGCGCTGCAGACCGGCATCAATCTCGCCGGACCCCCTCGGGGTGTGCCTCTGTCTCTTTTCGATTACCGGGCATTACATAAGAGAGCGCTGCCGAGAACGGCGCCCAGTCCCGTAGAGACGGCGGCCTCCAGTAGGCAAAGCCTGAATTACACACGCACACACAAAGGATCCTGTTGCGCGTGAAGGTCCCGCCGCCAAGTAGCCGCCGTTGCCGCAGCCGACGCTGCACTTCTGGGTGCCTCGCGCGAGGAGAGCACGCGGTCTCAATTGCGGCCTGTCAAAAATAAACGGAAGTGCGCGCGGGCCGTCTATTTCCCTCCTTTTTGGCGCGCATCGACCGTGCCTGAAGCTATAGCCCCGTCTTTTGAGTCGTGAAAAGGCTTCCAAGCACCACATCATCGCGCCCCTGCAATAAGCGGATTACGCGCTTTCACCCCACGATGGAAGCGTGAAAACGTTCGCTGTTGAACGCTTCCCTGTTCCGTGGCCAAGCCGCAGGAAACTTATTTTTAGTTGTCTTTATTTCTATGCTTTTTCGTGCCACCCCGCTGCTCTTCGAGGATCGGCTTTCTGTGTAATTATCCTTTCTCTCTCAATCTTTTTCGGCGCCACAATCTTTTATGTCCAGTAATTGAAAGGGGGCGTACACCCTGGTGCATTGCCAATCCAGAATTGTGCAAACATTGCACTTCCTGGACGATGCCTCACATAGAGGGGGGAAAAAAAAATATAAATCTACTAGTTGAAGGCTTTCCGGTGAATGAGGGAGCGTTTCAGCGTGCAAAGCCAAGAGGTTGCCGCGCCCCGTGTGTTCCCCTCTCGTTTCTTAGGTAAACTGGCCTATCGTGTTCGCGGGACGCGCTTGCAGAAAAGCCGTCGACTCTGAGTGATTGCTTTACGAACGGGCGACGTTAAGCGCATATCGATGGCTTTTCTTTCTAAACGAGCCAGGTCTTACCATCACTCAAAGTAGCACTTGCGATGGCTGAGTGGTGCAGCTTTCCATGTCGTTTGGAGGCAAATCACTGCGTAATCCGGAGGTCGAGCATATACTGTACATAAAGACGGATAGCTAGGCCTTAATGTAATCAATAACTACTCAACTGATCTCGAATCGCTATTATCCTCATTCGAATTGAACTGGCGAATTCACGAACGAGCTGTTTTATCAGTAATACTGAAAAGTCGCCGGGAGAACGGTGTATCTTCATCGTATGGCGCTCGCGCAGAACAATGCACCACGCTCGCCTGAGTGTTATTTAAGTGATTAAATACGCGTACAAGTATCCTTGGTAAACAAGGAGGAAGTCTCCGCGCGCGACAGCTTGAGAGACCTACAACGGAAAGGGGAAGAACCGTGAAAAGCGACGCGCCCATTAACACGACGTCACCTCCTCACGCTAACAAGAGAAAAGCGGATGTCACATTTAACAACGCCCCTTTTCCTTCGTTCACCGTTGCGCTGCCTTCCTTCTTCCTTCCCGGTTATGACAGGTCGCGGGAGCAAGCTGCCAAGTCCCCAAGAATGGCACGCCCCGGCACGCGCCGAGCTGCCGATGGCAGTTCGTGACAAACTGACTAACGCGACACGAGGCGGTCGCGAGTCGTCGTTCTCCGCGCGGGCGCAGTCTTGAGAGGGAGACGGTTGCGCAACCCCCCCCCCCCCCCCTCGACACATACGCACACGAGCGAGCTCCGGCATCCTGGATACCTCTCCGCGAAAGCTCTTGCCGCCGACCTTGCCTCCGCACGGGTGTCGCCTGGACACTAGGCGCCGATATTTCTCCGCCCGCCTCACAAGAACGGTGCAGCGTCACGGAAGGTGTACACCTTGTCACAACTCACGATGCACGCTGCTTTTGGAATGTGGAAACCCCGTGGTGGTCCTTAACAGACTGGGCTCTGGTGGGCTTTGCAAGCAATATGTGTTCCATAGCGCACCACAGTTTTCAGTTGGAGAAGGAAGTCCAGTCACCAAACTGTACCTTCCCGCATAGAAGGCCAACACGAACTCTCCCATGTGCGCGGGGTCCATTGTCAAACAGGGCGAAGGCTCTTGAACCCTTCATGAAAAGGCGCGAAGAAGCAGTGTCAGCTAACCACAAACAATTCAAGTTCCTAAAGGTGCTCTCGAATAGAAGCTGTTAGGCAAGCAGCCGGCCTATCGCATTGTTCGCTAACGCGGTTGGTAAACGAACAGATAGGAAACCGATTGAGAATCGCCTTTACGCCCAAACGCTTTTCCCGCGTCTTCGGCCTCTGGTTACCTAACGACGCCAGCTCTCGCCTCTGCAGCGCTGCACAGCACTAGAGAGGCAGAGCGTCGAGTAGCGTAGGCGAGTTCTCCGGCACGGGGCAGCGGCAGTGCGCCCCTCGCGGCGACGCATGCCAACGACGGAGCGGCTCGCTCGTCATTAGCAGTCGCTAAAGAGGCGGGTGGGAGCGCCGTTGCTCCTCGTTCTTTCGACTTGGCCGTCGCGCCAATGGCCTCCTCGCAAGACAAATAAGCGCTGATGCTGTCGCTGCTGCGAGGTGCCCCCGCCGCGGCGCTGTTGTCGCACACCGTGTTTCTCTTTTTCTTATTTCTCCGCCAACCCTTCGTTATTTCGTCACTTCCGCCATCTATCGTGACTCGTGTCAGGCTTGTTGCGTTTCTTATGCGTTAATGGTGACCGTTACTTACGCCAGTCTCGTAACCAGGAAGACCCTGAACGGAGGGAATTTCCGGCGCTGATAAGCAGGGGTATGATTAAAGCCGACGGACTCCAGGCGTGCGCGTTACGTTAGGTGAGGGGTAAGACAAGGACGCGAAGGAGGAGCGACCTAGGTTGTTAAATGTGAGTGAACTTCATACGGGGACAACCGTGCGAGAACGAGTATGCTTAGTAGCATGGGAGGGCTTTCGAGGTATCTGAATTGGACGTTGAGATTAATGGGTCGACGAGTGATTTCGAAACGGTTGTTTACTTGAACAGAAAGAACACTTCTCATGCATCATTGATTGTAGAGCGTTGTTTACCTGGTGACATGTTCGTTCCGCTAATAATCCCCACCTGCTCCTCCGTACATCTGCCGTGAAATAAAAGGGTGCGGCGGAAGAAACCAGGCTAACTAGAGACCAAAATACGAGCTATAAAAATACAACTGTGAGCTGTAAGCTAGTCATGTTTTTTTTTATTATTATCAATGCTTCCCAGCTAGATTCCAAATCCGTCCGATTGACACGGTACCTGTACACCAGTACTGCTTTCTGCTTAACGAGTACTGTACAAAGGACTTGCCGAACATTCCTTTGACAGGTAAAGTGGGTACTGCTCGGTCCGACACCCGTGATTGAGCGTAGAAAGTTTTCAACCCCTTCGCTAACCCACTGGTTAGTCGGTCGGGTCCCCATTATGCTGACCAGGGAGTCGTTGAACCGTGACTGAGAAAAAAAAATAAGTAAACGCTCTCAAAGGACGCAGGTGAGCAGACTGCATACCAAGCGTCAACAAAAGCGCGCATCTGAGCGATGAGTTCAGCGAAACCGTCTGCCAGCAAGAACAGAAAGCTACAAAAGAGTTCTCGAGCAAAACGAGCTGACACGGGGACGGTTTTCACAAAGGCAGCGGTTTTCGCCGCTTCGTTCCGTTGCTGAGGCAATCCGCAACCCACCCTCCCTCATCCTTCCTCTGGCGACAACAATGAGACGGAGAAGGGTCCACACCATCGAGGAGCTGCTGCAAGGGGAACGCGACAACCAAGAAGCGCCAAGCGAAGCGAACTGCTCGCGGCGGTTTGAAGCGCAGCGGGTGAGAGCTGGCGCCTTGGTTAGCGGAGCCCTGGCTTTGTCGCGCGTTCCACGGCCCACGAAGAGTGGGAAAAAGCGCAGCTCACATCCCCGCCTGCTGCGGCGTGACGTCTCCGAGAGTTCAGTGAGTGAGGCGCTCTCCGAGGAAGGAGGAAATGACCGAGTACCGCGAAGCTCGTTTTGAGTCGCAGTTCTCATTTTTGATTCGCTTGACAATAGAAAACGCCGCTGCACTGCCGACGCAATTAAATGTGGGGATCCGTGAGTCTCATTCATTTCGTTGAAGTCACTTGTCTCCCGGACAAGGAAGCGGCTGTTGCGGTACATCCTACTGACTCCACGCGAGGCACGCATTCCGTAATGATTCAGTCTGCTGTTTTCCCCGCCCTTTTTCTTTATTCGTTTCTCTGTTTCGTATTTCCCTCACTGGGCAGGGAACTGGGAACTTGAAGTCGTCTATTGGGCTTTGTGTGCTGGTAGAGTGCGCCCTAAAATTGCTTCCGGTGACCCCTCCGCAAAGAAACAAAAAAGGAAACAAAGAGAAAAAGAAACGTGCAAGAGCATCCCAGCTTTCGTTGGCTTCCTTCGGTGCAAGGATGCACCTGCAGTTCTTCCTCCTTCCCCCTTTTACTCACTTCGTTCCCATCCCTGACTGCACAGTTCAGGCGTCCGCCCAAATTGAGACAGTCATTGATTTTTTTTTCTTCGCTCGCAACCTCCTCCTCCTCCCCTGAGCGAACTACTCTACCTCTTCCCTCTTCACTCCGTCTTCTTTTTATCTGCTCTTTCTTTTCCCTCAGCACAGAGCATAAAGCCAGACCCTCTACATGTTAGCCTCCTCTCATTCCTTCCTCTCTGCTGTCTCCGTCTGATACCGCATATCTTATCTGGATAGCTCCCCCTGCGAGAGTGCTTTCCCACAGCGCACCGGCCGCTGCTACGTGAAATCTGCGCACGCGCACCGCTGTTCAAGGAGCGTTACAAAGCCTAAGCTTTGCGAGGGAAGCGTACACAAGAACTAAAGGCAAACGCAACCAAAACGTAAGCTGCGCGCGCCGGCTCGTCCCGTTAGCCTGCGGCGCTAGCCGCCCGTGACCGCCGAGTGAGTGGCCAGCGGAAGAGCAAGTCCCGCTTTGTCGGTGACAGCGTTGCCGCCACTCGCAACGCCGCAGGGAGCCAAGGTTAAGTGCCGGGCTGCCCGGAAACACGCCCTACAAAAGTATGGCGAGCTCCCGACGCCCAGAGCGAGCAGAGAGACACCCACAGCGCGCTCTTCGGCGTTGCCACTTCGGGAGTTATGTTGAGCGGAGCAGCCGCTCCCCGGGCCCCCTATCGCTGTCCATCAAGGCGCCGCTTGCCTTCGCCTTTTGTGACCGACGTGTGGGCGCCGCGGGGAAGCCACTTCTCGGCGCCACGCGGTACAGGTTGCAGCGTGTGTGTGTTTGGGCTACCGTGGCGCAACAAGTATTGCAGCGGATAGGTGTGTCTTTGCGGTAGCGGCGCTATTTTGCATGCATAAACCGCGTTAATGTTGGGTTAAGAAATCGGTTCGGAGAAAGGACGTACGAAGATGCTGACTCGAGGGCGCGTTTAATTAGCCCGGCTCCAATCTCTGAGTAATGGCGGTTGGCTGGGTCTTAAAATAGCGTTGTCTTTCATTTGGACAATGCGACACTGCGAAATACATCAGTCACGGAAGAAAGTTTGGAGAGAGATATCTGTAAAGCGAATGACAGAAGGATGGGAGAGGAGTAGGACAACAGCTTGTCGCGCGCGTGCGTGTGTGCGCACACTGCTTGTAATGCTTTCTTGTTGTTAGGCTTCAAAATCATGGCTCGTGGGCATGATTTAGCGTAAAAGCAAAATCCTTTTAAAAGAAGCGATATTAGCGAAACGAACACCGGTTCATCGTTCAAGCAAAGCCACACTGCGTTGTTATTTCTCGCTGCTGAAATGATCCCAACCGGTTTGGGCGCTCCCCGCTTATACGCCATGGGCGGTAGAGCTTGTTTGATATCGTTTATTTTTCGCGTATTTCACTCAAACTGGTGATTGGCATGGTATACACGTCTTCCATGGCCAGAAACGGGCTTGTAAGATCGCTGCGAAGCGGCATATTAAGACATTGGATCGTGACTGGGCTTTTTTTCTTTCTTCTACTCGTGCCATCTCAAAAACTAAAATGAAGAAGATCACTGCTACCGCAGAAGCCAACATCTCAAACAGAGCGGAGGAAAATTTCAAGCGATTTATAGCCCGTACGCTGAGGGCATATTACGAGAAAAGCACCCGTACGCCCAGCTCTCTGTACATGCAGCGGGGCCCAGCGCATACTATACACCACGCACGCGGCTTCTTCTACTGCGCATATCGCATGCGCGCGTCATTGCGCATGCCGGCGCGTACGTCCGCAGCTGACTGAATGCGAATACCAGCGCCCCACCCGGATTTCAGGGCCGATCCGCAGGAGTGTGCGTGCGTCCCGCGCCGTCGGCCGGTCGGAAGCTGCGGTAAATCCCGACGCGTGAATCCCGCGAAGAGACCAGTACGATGCATGCGAGCGCCAAACATAATTATACATACAGGGGAGGTAAACAGCATTAGCAGTGCACTCGCAGGGCGTGATGCCAGTGCTTCCCGACTGCGCAACACCGGATCGCACTTCTATTCATTTACTCGAGCAAAACACACCCTTCAACCCGTATCTTGTTCAACGCACTTCGATCACAAGCGCCGATGCGCCATTATCCTCGAAGTACTGCTACGGACACACACGCACACACACGGGAACTTTTGTTAGGACCACGTAAAATGCCGTCCGAGCTCTACTATACGTAACGGTGATGCAGCTATAGCGTGCGCAACACCCGTACAACAGAGCACGCCGAAATGCCCGCAGCTTCTTGCCGCGGTGATGGTGTGGTAGTGGAACGCATTTTTCTCTCAGGAGAAAGGGCATGAAACGAGAGAGGGAAGAGAGAGAGAGAGAGGGAAGGCAAAGAAAAAGTAAATAAAGGGTAAGGCCGCGCGCGCGCTACTCCGCTTGTTACGAATTCAGCGCGACGAGCGCCCTTACAGCCGACTGCCAACAGGACGGCTGCCTCTGCTGCTGCTTAGTCGGGTGCTGCGCAGCGTCGCGCTGGGTACTAAGCGTGGTCGCGGTCTCCTCGCATGCAGGGACAGCGGGTATTCGCAGTCGTCTTGCGCGGGCGTCACAGTGTACGCGGTCGCCTGAAGCAGCGGCAGCAGCAGCGTGGCCTCACGGGAGATTGGCATCGCGGCGCAGAAGCAATGAAGGCAAGGAGAGCGGACCTTGGCCAGCTGGAGGAAGTTTTTCTCTCTATGTTTTCTTTTTCCGCAAAGAAAAGCAATGTAAAGAAAGTGCGAAGATGCGGTGATGGCGCCGGCGGCGAATTCTCGGCGCTGGCCAGCCGCCGATGCGAACGAACGAGCGGCTCCTGCTACTGAAGCCAGGAGGGGGAATGTGGAGAAAGGATGTAGCCGGCCGGTCACCTTCGATCGAGCTTCTTTCCTTTCTGAGTGTGTTCTTTTTTTCCCCTATCGATGCTCGCGGACTACAACGCAGTCAGCTGTGCAACAACGCCTTCCATTCTGTCTTTAATTTTAACTCATCATTTGCTCCTTTGAATTTATTTATGGGGCTTATTTAAGAACGGAGGACGGCGAGCGTTTTCAGCGGGCAAGTCTAGCTTCAGCTGGTGGGAAGGGCCGTGAGTTTCCAGCGAGAAACTTGGCAGCTATCTGTGAGCGCACGTACCGAAAGTTGTGCAAACTGCGTGTGTACTGTTACCGGCTAGCTAAGAGCTGCTCTCCTATTCGCTCGTAATAACCCCAAAGCAGAAGCAGAGGTGAGGCCCGCAAAATGTTTCCCGTTGGTTCCTAAAAACGAGGACAACCTACGAATTAGCAACGATGGTGTTTTCCTTTTGCTGCTCCGACCAGCCATTCTATTTCCCTTTATACCAATGACACAACGGTATAATAACCAGCAAATACCGCTTCTAAGCAGCAAATCTGCGTGTGTGCAACAAGATATAGAATCTGTAGAACCCGTGCAAAAACAGCAAGAGTAAATCAACAGCAAATGACGAAGTGGTTAAAGCTTGGCCTCTATGCAGTTGGTTAACCAACATTAGCGACGTCAGTTTAGTGGCCGACGAATAAAATTGCTGCACTTTCTCACTGTACATGCTAAAGCGCGCGCATTCAGTCGGAGCGCACGATGTCCTCATAGGTCCTTCTCCTTTTCTATATTTTTTTTTTGCAACAGTATGCGCAAGACCAAAATTTACATGTAAAGTACTAAGTACCTAAACTGTGCATAGCAGCGCTTCTTCCATAGCGAATGCATGAGCTACTTCTACGATTTTCATCTTAGCGCCGAGACACCCGTAAAGGTCACCCAATGTATTTGTGATGGCCCGTGATCGTTATGAAGAACTACCAAGAAATTCTTTTGGTCTCATAACACACAGACGGGACAGCTACAAAAATGGAGCTACAAAATATGGAAGAATTCAAATCTCTCTTTACAAATGGAGAACTCCGAAAACGTGGACGGAAACCGCCCTGCCAAACGTGATATGTTGCTCCTAGCGGTGTAAAGAGGGCTTTGCTGTAGTTGTAGCGCGCTATGCAACGAAGCGTAATTACTCAGTCACGGAGCATCGTTGACACTCGCACGCTATATTTTTTCTTTGAGACTACTTGTGCTGGCTAAAAATTTTGTAAGGATCAGGGCCACAGAATAATTAATCAGAGTGTCTTTTTTTTCTCGCTGGAACAACAGCGAGCACCGCAAGCACTCAGAAGGAATCGATTCAGGCGGAACAATGACGCCCAAACGCGAGAGAAGGATCTCTCCACTGCTTGCACTCGAAGGAAAGTGCACATATTTCAAAACTCGTGTCCTATACCGGTTCAGAAACTTTGGACGGGCTCATTTGAGGGATGTGTCTTAGGCATTGCCCTTTTTGTTGTTGTTATTTCCTTGTTAATGGCACAAAAACGAGCTTTCGAAAACGAGTTCGTTTCTGAAAACATCTCAAGCTACCAAAACGAAACACCTCTTGAATGCACCGAACATCGCTGAACGCTTCGTCCGTACGTCCTTCACCCGGTAGTCAATGCGCAACGCCGGCAGCGGACTGCAAACGCTGCACGCGAAATCCTTTCCGCGTCAGTGCTAATCCTGTCAGAGACGCGAGTCTCCCCAATCCGCCTCCGAAACTTGGCAAAGGCGCAACCGGCAGCGTAGTCCCGCGTGTAGCAATGGCACGAAAAGGTCACGGGGCAATAGAGATACGTTTTCCAGTGGCATGCAAACTAACTGGCACCCGTACTCGCCGCAGCATCCGACGAGGAGGACACCGATATCGACGCCGGGCGTAGCACGTCTCCGCATTCCAGCCGCTCTCAAACACACAAGCAGACGACCGAAGCACACACACGCGCAACTCGGCGAGCTTTTACGCTCGTCCCTTATCTGACTGCGCGAGAACAAGCTATTGGCGAAAAAAAAAAAAATCGCGGGAGCTTCGAACGTCATTGAGACGCTCCGAGACGTTTGTAACTTGTAATATCGATCCGCCGCATTCGTTCAAGGCTGGATCCTCTCCTTTTTCTCAACTTTTATTGCCGCAAGGTCGCCAAACACCGGACCGAAGGGAAGACACTGCGGCGCCGATAAACGTGCCGCGGCTGAGCAGTACGAGCGAAGTTTCTATCGGCGGACAGATTAGGTCAACGCGCCTCGATAGAGAAAAGGAAAAAAAGGCCAAGGCGTAAACAGATCCGGGTTCAAGAAGAAGTGCTCGAAAAGCGGGTGAACTATGTAGAAAAAAAAGAAGCAAAAATGAATAAAAGGAGCCGGCACCGCGAAATCTGATACCGAAACTTGATTTTCACCGTCGTCAGGGCCAACCATCCACGTGGGTGCGTGCCAGGTGCTTGGGACGGTATACCGTGAAACATACAGGGAATAAAAAGGCGACATAGAGTTTTATGGAGACTAAGGAGCCGAGGGGTGCGACTTGAAAATTATATAATGCCGCTCCCGTCCCAAACAACGGTAAGACGAATGGCGGTCGTTGGAGATGAAGTTGTTGCCTGCGCAGCAAGGTTCGCAGCCTAGCTTCAGATTCAGTCAGGAATCGATTTAATAATACTTAATTCATAAACTGGGCAAATATTGCAAAATTTCAGCACTTCGGTTTAAAGATCAATCGAATCCAGATTAAAAAAAAAGGGACTAAAATGCAAACCGAAACTAACATCGTGAGAAAACTGGCAAGGGAACACTGGGGTCGAACACAACACAAAGTGAACACAAGTCCAACACAACATAACAGAACCAAAGAAACAAAACAAAATTTGTACTTACACCTGAGGTACATCTTGGCAGGGGCTTTAGCGTTTTGGTCTCACTAGAAGAACAAGTGTCCCTGGCTGTGGATCCGTACGGTCACAAACTGCGGCGGCGTCCAATTCCGCTCGGCGAAATGCAGATCACCACTGGCGCGAGTCAGGGGAATAATAGAGACGTCGATGTCGGGGGACCGCAGAGGATGCAAAGAGCGGCCTGCTTGCTCGCTGTCCCGTCGAAGAATCGCTTCTGGCCGAGATGCGTGGGAGAAATCGGGGAGCCGTGTCAGGAGGACCGGTGGTCCGGGTGCTCTTCGCTACCGTAGGCTGCCGTGCTTGTGCTGGTTGATCCCCCAGGAGGCATATATAGGAAGGGGCAACCCGTCCGCGTCTGCTCTTGGCCTCCGACTGTGGCTGGTTCGCCGGTGCGGCTCGGTGTTGTTTAACGTGTGGCCGCTGTGCTGTGAAAGGGGTCTTTCCAGCCGGAAAGACTGGAGGGCCGGAAGGAAAGAGGCGAGGAGGAAAGAGGTGTGCGCACCGGCGCTGGTGGTGAGAGGCAGCCAAGAAGAAGAAGAGAGGAAGAGAAGAGGCGGCAAGAACGCCGCGAGAGGCTGTACACGCCGGCAACTCTCTCTCCCTCTCGCATCGCTCTCGCTATGCCACCCTCTCTTCTATGCGGGCCGTTATCCCGGAGCAGAAAGGAGAAAGCGACTCTTCAGGGTTAAGGTTAGCATGGCAGCGGCGACATAGGCGAGCGGCCCAGCGGGAGAAGGAGGGCGCTCTTGGCGGGCGTGCGCGTGGCGGAAAGAGTGCAGGGCGCGACGATGCGGCTTCGATAAGCGCGCCCGTCGAGCGCACTGCGCGAGCTCTTCGCGGTGCAGCGACTTCGACGCGCTGGCGAAGGGTACTGCCGGGCCCGTCGAAGAAGCCCCGAGACGATGTTATATGCAAGGCATAGCGACAGAAACGGAGCGCGGGGGTATTAGGCAGGGAAGTGTTCGGCTTCGCGAATTCAAAAAGCGGGCTTCATTCTATGTGCGGACGTACGCATATCTCAAGAGAGTGGAAATAAGGGGAGAACATAACAGCACGTATTCATCGCTAGTGGCCCTTGCTTTGTTCGCTGTCGCTCTGCATATCACCATCATTGCGAAGCCATGCGCTGTCGTTGTCCATGCTACATAGCACCGCTAAGAAAACCGCTTTCTGAGAGATTTCGCTTCGTTCGCGTTATACATATTCCGCACTCGTTCGTATATATAGTCTCATCATTTTATTCTAAGTGTCTTGAATAAGATTCTACTCAATTAGACTAAAACGCGAAACACTTATCGAAGGAGAACTTCCCCCTGGTGACTGTGAGTTTTCGAGATGTTCGCATTCACCCCAGCGTGTTTTTCGGCAGCCAGACTAAGGTAGTTAAGAGACTGAATCTCGATCCGTTCTGCATGCATTGTGTCAAAAAGTGTTTCGTCTCGAGACAGGCATTGTAGTCTGACTGAGACGGAGTGGTGTTCGTTGAACTCGTTTTCTTTGAACGTGTCTGCTCCTTTATGCTCTCTGCAACACAACATTCCTTTCGTCTCGCCTGTTTTTCTGACGCCACTTTTGAATTTCTTCAGTGTCTCGGTTTTTCGACAGCACTGTTTGCTGGGAGCTTGACAATGTTTGCGCTTGTATCAATCAGTTTACCTTGACATTGTAACAAGACACAAAGCTACGCTTCTTCAACACAAAGCGAATACCACACTAATATTGAAGTCAAGTTTAAGCCACTGGTTTCGAGAATAACGAAAACTGCACAATATCTTTCTATTGAATTGACGCGAATGAATATCTGCACCTGACATCGCCTAGGTGTACAATCTTCAGAGTCGGAAATTGCGGCTGAGGACTTGTCATGAAAGATTTCCTATTAAGCTTCGGTTGTTGAAAAACCGTCAAGGTAAGTGATTTCCAGCTTTGGTTGAAAAGGGACACATCTGATTATGTCACCTTCTTATTTCGATTATTCCAATGTTCCACGTGGAATTTTTCCCAGTTTGGACGGGCAAATATAGAATACTAGAGTAGGGGGGTAAGCGTGAGATGAAAAACCTTAGAAAATGAGCATTTTGCATCGAAAAGATGAAATTTCGTAGGAATTAGCGCGCATTCACCCAGACCGACTTGCAGAGCGGCACGACTTCAGGGAGTGAATCTGGTCTTTCCGGACGCACCCAATCATATATGCATATCCCAAGACACACCATTGATTACTATTATGTAAATGAACGGGCGCTGCTCAGAACGACGCTTACGCTCTGTCCTCTCGACGACAGCGCATCGCCACACCTTATTCGATCTCAGGCGCGATGAGTTTAATGAATTCCACGGCCGCGCAACTTCACAGCATTAACTATCCGCGGTTCAGCTCCCGACATTCCGGTGTCTCAAATTTCACTGATTACGGGCCCGTCAATATTTCATAGCCCGGCCTCCCAACCATTCATTCGGGACGACCCCTTTACAGCATTAAATGCACACAACTGCCACTGGCGTGGACAAAAAAAGAAATCTGAATGCCCTGAGTAGACAAGCATTGAAAAGTAACCACTTAAGCGGCGGCACTGCTGTCTAGGCGGCTACGCGGCTACCCAGGTATCGCCACCTTTCATCACCGGCACATATGATCATTAATCACTCGGAGACGCCGTTAAGTCGAGTCGTGACCGGGTCCCAGATACAATTTCGCCTGCCGCGGCTGCAGCATTACAGTGGAGCGTCGGGAACGCTTATAAGATAAGCGTGCCAGCAGCCAAACCGAGCAGTCCGTCGGTGGCTCCGGTCAGCGGGCTTCTCGAGAATGCATATTCGTCGTGGCTTATGCGCATTACCTGATCGTTACTCGCTGGTTGCGCCCGTATCAAATTGCAGTCTCCCCAGCCCGACGCTCCAATTCGTGCTGGCTCCACGGCAAGAGAACGCAAGCGCAGTACTATGAGAGCCAGAGAAAGTGGGTCTTATATGTATATAAGCATGCGTGCGTACATTATGCTGAGAGAGTTGAGCTGAGTCGATTGAACGGCCACTCGAGACGCGTAAGCGAATACATCCTCTCATTACGTGTACACCGAAATCGGACGGTAAGCCAGAGTCATGGGGAGCGTTCAAGGACCGTGAACTTTTACAGCGTGCGGAAAGCAATTCTGGGCTGTTGTTTTCGATAGAGCACGATCTAATAAGCGACTCGGTCATATGTACGCTCAGTCTCTTCCGATACTCAAAGTGAAGACTCCCCGCCGAACAATTATGTGAAACTTTAGGAACGAGTTTTGAAAATAGAGATTCTTAGTCAAAGACGTGTCATTTTTTTTCTACGATTGTGGTGAATCTCTGTGATAGATAATGAGTATGCATTTTATTTATTCAACCTGGGCTCTCAGACAATGCTTAAACATGAATGCTGGGTCATGTTTTTTTTTTAATTTTTCGACATTTATTATGAGCCGTTGCATTCTGCTAATTCAGCGCCAAGCAGTGGTTTCGATTTGGGTGTGACCCTACATTACAACATTTCCGGCTTCCTTCTTTCCTTGCAGTGGAGCCAACGTACCCATACCCATGCAGCAACTTAAAAGTCGGTTGCGATAGAGTATTTTTTTGTTATCTGGCTGTTTTATTTCAACGTTACACTATGAGATATGTATATAAAACTGGGATGAACCCGTCTGTATGGAGCGCTCATCTTCTTTTCTGTTAAAACGGTTGCTTCACTGCAGAAGAGCGTTGACTTTCCGTCGGACGCTTCCCAATTTTCCCTGTGGTTTTAAAATCCCAACAAACGTTTGCTGGTGACCGAGAAAAAGAATTTACCTTTTATATTATACTCGGGCCACAAGCAAGCAATTCTTTTCTTACCTCATTCGACAATAAAAAAGAATGGATGCACAAAACCCTCCGCAGACACACGACAACCGCGCAGCGACCGCGAGAACCGCGTATGTCCCTTCGGCGTCCACATGGGGCGATCAATAAATATCCCTCGTTTACAGCCGTCTCGTTTCTGCCCACACTGTCGGTCCTGTCAGCTCCTTTGCGCCTGCGTTCACAGGCTGTCGCGAGATGTTTGCTTTCGAGGCAAGCCGATGACAGCTGCCTTGGCTGTCCTATACGTCCGACACCCTGTCACGCTCCGTGGTCGCCAGGCCTTGCATGTCTCGACGTCCCGTCCTTCCTGCCTTGCTCGCATACGCCGTGCATTTCCCCCACAGCTTATCGGTGCACGTGATGCCAGCGTTGAAAGACGACGAGGTGCATAGGGTATACAGTGTCTCGTACCCGATCACCGTATAAATGAAACGAAGATAAACAACAGGCCGAAAGGCGAGGCTGCGAATTTGTCTTTCGTCACCGCTGTCATCGCTTCTGACTATTTTTACTTGTTGTTGGGTCGTTATGCGCTCGTTTGGAATAATGAAACGCCTAATACCCCCTGCATGCCTCAGAGGCCGTTTCGGTCCACCTAAGAGACGTCGAGTTGTTCCAGGAACGATGACGGATCGCTGCAGCTTCGGGGCTCACGTCGAAATTAGCGCCTCGATGATAGATGAACTACGATCCGCTTTGTTTTTATCTCTTTATTCGATGCGAAGCGCTCAAAACGGAACGCGCATACCGAAGCGTGTATACATCTGCCTATATCTGATGTGCCTTAACAGCAGTGCATCAGTTGGTCCTTGACGGAAACAAGTTCAAGACCGTCTTCTCAAGTGGAATTAGCCGCCAATATCACAGCATCAGCTGTTTGCATTTCGTTCTGAGTTTTTTTTTTTTCGTACTGTCGGGTGCCTTCCCTACGCCATCTCTCCTTCGCGCGCTCTGTTGCTGTTGTTGCTGAAAGCAGCTGTCCTGATATAAGAAACACGAAGTTGGCGCACTGTTGGTTGGCTTCGTACCATACTCTCGTGGAATAACAATCGAGACACTTCTTTATATATATTTTTTAAATTTTTATACGAGCTGCTATGCAGGGTAGTTCTCGCTCGAGCTGCAGTGTATCTTAGCAATGGTCGTACCGAATAAATGGCTACAAGTGAGTTCCCACGGCTTTCTCAGTCATTGTCGAGCAGACAAAGGTCTTTGGCATCACTGGCTGCCTAGTCACAGATATTGCCCAAATTTTTCAGTTCAGTGCATTAATCTTAAATGCCACTAGCGTTTCGCTGGCCAACATATCTCTCATTTACCTTTGACTGCGTCGTGGGTTTTTTCCAAGAGTTTTTCCTGAAGTTTTAAGCAGCAGAATTGGCGCGACAAATAGCAATCTACGATTGATTCCTATGATCGCTTTTGCATATGTAATGATCTTTAACTATGAGCCAGAGAACGGCATGTCCTCTTCCACCGTGGACATGATATGAATAGGCCTGTAATTGTTCCTCATTTATCGCTAGCAGCCACTGATTCAATTTTTAGCAAACAACTGAACCTAACCTCCCAAGCACCTATTGTAAGTTACAGCGTTTAGCAATAGGAAACGAGCGTCAGTTGCCTTAGCTCCTAAATAATACGTATAACGAAATAAACTGCTGTAATTTCGTGTCTACAGCCCATGTAAATAAGTGCTAGGGATTGATTTGCGTTGTCTCCTACCCTCATAACTCATTCATTCCCACGATCATACACGATGCAGTGAATGTCGGATAAAGTGACTCAACGCGGTGGCTTCTTCAGCACCTCATAAACTTTTATAGCGCATTTCTTTAAAGCCTTATTTTATATCGACTGCACTGTGTGTGCCCAGTCTAACGCAATGAACTTCATGTCTTGATGTTTTTAAAACAGCCAGTTGCGGCCTCGCTTGTTCTTGGGGGCCATAGAAAAAATTACTGTGCACGTGAAATCATGTCCAAAATTTTTGGACAAAAATTTTTAATATTTGAATATTGTAAGATATCGTTATGGAAATATTAAAGCTAATGGTCCATTCTTCCAATGAGTAGCAAAATCTCCCTTTTAGAGTGTTTCCGTCGTTCGCATTCAGCAGTTAAGACTGCCATAGAAAACCAATGGGGGACACTTTTCACGATATCGAAAATGTTAATAGCAAAAAAAACCGCAATCCTGCCGACGGGAGATCAGCGGATATATTGATTGTTATAGTGAAATCTTATATGTTAAAAAAGTTGCGTTCATAAACTGGTTCCCGTTCAGAAATGCTTTTGTCCAGAATTGTTGGGTGTGACCGCGTTCACTGCTCACTATACAGTTTTTGTTTAGCTCATTTAAACTAAATTTGATTCGTTGCCCCAGCTTTTAGGTACTTTCAATAGTTAGCAGATCACGAACAACCGGAAACTGGATGCCGCCTTTCTGACTAGCGCAGAGGCTATAGCAGCGCACAAGGAACACATTTGTAGCAAGCAGAGATCCGGTACTACGGCACAGAATAGCCGCCTTAGCTGCTATCGGGCTTAGTCAAAACACATACGGGAAATTTTTCACCCCTGAAAAAAAAAAATAATAAAGAGGTGAACGCTCATCCGCTAAAGGAAAATGCGTTGGCTGCAGCAGCGAGATTTTGCTCTTGTGCCCATGTAATTTCATCCAAGCTTCCTCCATCCTTGTCGCTGGCTCCAGCAATGTGACAACTGGCCGTCGCTGATTTCTTTGCCCTGTCTCTCGCCCCACTCTCCACGCAGGTGTCATGACCACAAAGAAATGTGCCCTTGACCAAATCGGTCCACTTAGTGGCAGCCATCTTGTACCCTTTAATATATTTCCCCCGTCTTCGTTTCACGCCGCAAGCATTCGGTTATGTCATGGTTCTGTCATAAAACTTGTTTGAATATATAATGCTCCTACAATCCTTTCTCTCTCACCCAATGAGTCATTACAGCATATGCGATCAGTACAAAGCTGCTCCGAAAGCTAAAGCGCTCGTGAAATAAAACACATTAAAACAAGCAGTTAATTCATCCATGCATCCTTAACCGCCATTCATTTTCCCGTCCATTGGACGAATAGCATTTAGAGTCAAGACACGGCAGTTTCCTGACCGAAGCATAGACTTAACGACGTCGCATATCTCGCTGTGTTTTTCTTTTGCCCCTTTGTTCAGTTTCATCAGCATTCACAGGCAAGCCAAGACCGACATGTACGATGCATTCCCACCTGGCTTCGGCGTACTTAGTGACGCAGTCTGGATGATTTCATCGAATCCTCGTCACGTTTGAGATGTTTCGTCTTCTTTTTCAGTCCAAAGAAGTAGCTTATGTTCTTTTTATCGGGTATGAAGCGGCGCGTTCAGCTAATACGAACAAGCGAAAGAGGCCACAGGTATTAGTGCTCGCGCACCACAGCCGAGGGTGTTGCAATGCCTGCTGAAAGAACCGGAACTAGGGGATCTTATATAGCCAGTTAGCAATGGGCTTGTTTATAGTTAATGCAAATCACGACTAACGAAGAATTTTACAGCTAACTTAACTCAATACCTCTCGCTCAGAGAATTATCGCACCTTCTTCGCAGCTGCTGTCTGGAGTAGCATGCGATTCGCGCTCTAACGACGCCTCTATAACCCTAGCATCGCTGGGCTGACGATGTGCCGGATTAGCGAAGCGGATTAGCAGATGAGCGATGTGTTCAGGATCAACCTACGTGCTAATCTCTCTGGCCTTCGCCATACAAGCACGCTCCAGTCATGAACCGGGCTAACACGCCTACATCCTTGTTCGCGCTGCTTCGATCGCAGTCGTGGCAGCCACGTTTCGACATATGGACGAAGTGCGAAGATGTTCAGGTGCTCATATTTCGGATCAGTTTAAAGAGTTTCAGGTGGTCGCATTTATTCCAGAATCCTTAATTGCAGTGATTCTCATAATCTGGGTAAGCTTTGTCAAGTTGTATACATCTAGCCCTTGTACTTTCTTTGCGAACCTCCTTTTAATATACGAAGTTTCCGACCTTCAGCACTATAGCCGCAGCGTCGTTGCTGCCTGCACTTGTCGTACGATAGCTGAGTGGGCGGCGCCGTTAATGCCCCTGTCGAATCACTAGACAGGAACGCGGGCCTTGTGATATTGTTTATTCTTCTGTACTTAATTTAATGCAAGATTTTTAAAAAAAATGAAAGCCATTAACATTCAAGAATTCCTGCCATCTTCCAGCCGTGACCATCCTACCTTACAAAGCTTCCCAATAATAAACATGTCATGCATCTCCTTTGCCACACGTGACCGTGCTTCTCTTTACATGAAACCCACTCTCTCGCAAAAACAGAATATCGGTAATGCCACTGAAAACCAGCAGCAGAGAAGAAACAGACACAAGGAAGAAAAACACAGATGTGGGCGAGGCTGTGTGTCTCGTCGTTGTGTCTATTTCTTCTCTGTTGCTAGCTTTAACTGATCATGCACCAACTAGATCAACAATCCAGGTTACTATCGGCAATGTGCTCTCTGCTGCTGCAAAGAGGAATGCGAAAAATGACGGTGATATCCGAAGAGTTTAACTGCACATGCTTACATACAGATCCATTTTAACCAAATGTTTTCGCTAGGTATCGCGTGTTCAGCACGAAACACGCCAAGAATGTGCTCTAAACAAGCGTTTTGCCCTCTGTACGGCCAATTTATTGACCTGTAACAACATCACCTAGAACGACTAACAGCTACGTGTTTATATTATTCAGTTACTTCACCAAGAAAAATCTAACAGCCAAGACGTCTTCCTTCAGCGCTGCCCTTTCCTAAAAGACTACGCGGCAAAGGCGACGAAAGATCCGGCGTTCAGCAGCACGGCAGGGGGGCAGCACTTCGCCCCGCCGCCGGCTCGGCTCATCAGTTCGCTGAACCTGGTGAAAGTTGCGCCCGTTCGGGTCATCGACTTGGGCGCAGAGAAAGCGAAAGTGCAAGGGGAGGGTGCCTGCCCTCTGGCCGCGATTCGTCCGTTGCTCCCTTTGTATGTGTGTGTCTGTGTACGTCGGGCGATTATCTCCACGCCGCATGGTGGGCGCGCGCGCAGCTCCTCCTGCCTCTACCTGCCTCCGGACCACAGCGCTGCGTCTTCATCGCCCGTGCGGCCGGTGCCCGCGTGTCAACGCCCTCCCAGAGACGAGGGTGACCGGGGCGTCTCCGGCCGGTTAGAAGAAGAACGCCGGAAGCGATCGAACGGGCCAGCGGCTCCTTTTCGTGTATACTGTAGTACACTGGGCACGTACAAAGTGCGGCCATATAGCGGTCCGCAGCGGCCCCTTCCGCTCGTCGTGCCGTACCTTTCGGCTTCTCGGGGATGTGGGAGGAAGAACTCGGCACGCTATAGCCATAACGCGATTGAGGGTGAATTTGAATGCTGCTCTTTTTGTCTCCTGTGCGGCTGTGGTTTGGCGTACGGTGCACGCGATTAACGTACTGCGACGTACTGAGGAGAGAGAATATATATAGAGAGAAAACGTCTTCAGAAAGGCGAGTAGAAGTAGTAGACTGCCTGGAGCCACTTTCAACACGGCTGTCAGTAGGCCATTGTTCGTGACATCAAACTGTGATTAGGCGGTGTGCTGCCCACTCAGAATAGCCATAGCTGAGGCTAGTCTTACTGAGTGGCCTATGAGCTGATCAGTTTTGTATGGCAACTAGCGATAAGATTGTCAAGGCACGGGGCGTCCACGAAGGTATCTTCGTACTTTGACGTAGAAATGGTTTTGTGAGTTGGTCTCCTGAACAGTATCGAAAAGCAAGGTGCGGTCACAGAATGTCTTTTGTCGCTTTTTTGAGTGTTTGTTATTAACCTGTCCGGTTTTCTTTAACTTTTCATAGCTCCAGCACGAAGTATTTGCACTCCTGGTGTAAGCTACCTATATACGTTCCTAGAAACGCTGCAGCAACCTTGCCAAGTTGAAGGGCAATATTTTGCATCAGTTCGTTTTTCCTCTTTCTTTCATTGGCTTGGCACATATCCCATCGGTAGCAACCTCTTGCGACGTCAGCACTGCGTGTGAAGATGCACGACATGCAAGTCATGGCTCGCATGGTAACTCATGGCTATGTTCGCTGTTCCTTTACCATAGCCATCCCGCAAACCTCGTCCTTGGCAAGTCGTTCCTGACATGCCGCTCACCCAATCGGAGCTTCAGTTACGAAAGTGCAGACTACTCTTCTCTATATTCAAGAGCTGCGCGACAAAGGGGCTCACCAAAACACGTGCGCGGAGGAGGAACTCCCAGCACAGATACAGTGTCTTTATTTTGTTATCGTAGTGATGTGCATATACCTAAGGAATTTGCCTCCCTCGAGTCGTTAGCATAATGATCCGCCCACTTCATGCAACCTGCTATATACCTATATAGCGCAAAGGATGCTCCTGTCTTCAGGTGTCTGGACAGTATATCACAGTAGTGGCCCATGGATCCCTACTCCCCCCCTTGCGAATTCATAGGCGAGCTAATAAGGGCCCACGCTTTTACCTGGGAATACGCCGTGCTTAAGTAGAAGGCGTATTGCAGCATCTCGCATATATATGACCGCGCGGTGACTACGAAATATCGTCGGCGCCCCTAATATACGACACACTTTCGTCAGAGCGCTCGAAGCCGCTTAATTGCTGATTGCCATCGAACGTGGGGCGTGATAATGAATACTGCGCGCGCGCCGCATAACAGCCATGCCCAGCGAGTGGTCAATGAAGACGGACATCATTAGTGGCCCAGACGGTACACGCCTCCTGTGTATATACTTTTTTTTTCGATAAGAAATGTAATGGCTTACCCCATTTAGCCTTCATATATCCGCTCCGGTGCTGGTATTTCGCGCCACATGAATACAAACGACGCCTAAGAAGGTGCGATGAAGGCAGCAACGCTTTTTTTATTTTTATTTATAATGTAGCTTTCCGTCGCGGGCAAAGTCACGCTTGCGCAGTTAGGGTTAATTTCTAAAGCACACACATTCAGGAAGCGCCGGCTAAGGAAGAGCAGCGAGTTCGTGACGAGAACGGCAGCTCCGGTGAACCTGCGTTGCGACGCCGAGTTGTTTCAGCCAAGCGAAGAAAAATTTCCCATTCGTGGTTGCCATGTCCGTGGGGCTGTCGCCATGCCCGCAAAGTGAACCACAATGCCTGCGCAATTGTTGGCTCCTGATTTCCTGCATCCTGTACTTACGCAGGAGGCGCGAGAGAATATATCCTCAATGCGAATTTGGCGTGACTGCCGACGTAACAAAGAAAAATTCCCCTTAGACAGCGTTTACACCAAATCAGGACTCGTGCCAACAGGAAAACGGTCTGCTACCCGGGTTAAGTCGGGATGAGCTCGCTTGTGGCTTATCGATATCTGTGAAGTACAATGCAGTGTGAGGATGACTCTGTGCGTGCTTGGGCTGCAAATCTGTCTTCCAAAATGTGAACCTGGCAGGCGTTCAGATGGGTGTACATTTCCAGTCGTAGCAAAAAAAAAAAAAATCATTCTGTACGCTTCGCTCGGCTCATCGTCTACGCCAGAGAGTCTTAGGCGTAAAAGATGGTAAAGTTAATTCGATTCCGTCAGTTTACAATGCAGCCTTAAGTAATGAAGACATTCGTCCTAGTTGATGCTTGCGCTTGTCTAGGGATGGGGTGAAAGTGAGAACAGCAGCGGAAAAAACAATAATGGCCCTGCTATATCCTTGAGTAGTTACTTCCGCTCAGCATTTAAAGCCTTGTCAAAATGCAAGGTAAATTTTAGAAGCCCGCGGACATTTCGGGTGTCATAAGTTAAACTCGCAGATTGTGTCTGTTGGGAAGAATTGTATGGCTGAAAAAAAGACAGAGGTACGCTCGGTGCCTGTGAAGGTTGGCAGATATTTCATCTTCGCGCTCTTCACATAGAAGTCAAGCAGCGAAGTTGAAAGCCATTCAGCGGCTATATCGCCTCCACGGCTACCGTAATGACTAAATACTTTTCCTGGTATCAATTACTTTTAACGAAAAGCGATCTACAGTCGTTCCCGGATTCATACTCCGGTGTTACCTCAAGCGAGGAGTGAGTCAAGAACTTTCGAGGTAGAACACTGAGGCGGGGAGCGCCGTCACAAAAAGAATTCCCGGCTGGAGGTAATTACTGGAGTGCCGTGATTGCCAACGGTTTTGGCCATACGGCATTGGTCAATGGTATTTCTTGTTGCATTATATAGACTGTACTCAGCGCATTGCCCAAGAATGTTCCAAAGTCCCAAAGATAGGCAAGGACATTACCGGACAAGGCGTAGCTACTGCGGTGGCGTATTATTGACCTTCAATCTGAATAACGGACAATCAAAAGGAGGCAGAAAGTGAGAGCGAAGTTCATTTACGCTTATAACTCCAATCACCACTCTGGCCGCTAAGAAAATGCGACGTGGGATTAAAGAACACAGTACTGTATCAGTTCACAGGCACGAGCATGTATCTTTGTTTTTGTTCCATTCATGCATCTTTCAGTAAAAGATACCCTTCACAATCGGATGTGTTGAATCACAGCAAACATCGATGGTTTGAATAATTTCCTATTCTAGTTAATCCCCAACGGCTATCCTCAACGCTATTTCGCGGCTGCTGGTCCGGCAGCTCTAGTTTTCTCATTATTAACGCTTCACGGAGGTTCACATAGCTCTGCATTCGCTGGCACTTTCGGACTTCGCGTGGTGTCTTCGGTTTCTGAAGAGCGTACGTGATGGTACATCAGTTTCTAAGAGTACACGGAAACGACCGCCACACAACGATCCAGTCTTAAATCTTGTTTTCCTCACGTTCTTCTATTACGGGGCTGCCTATGATCGACGAGGGTTGAAGTTTGGGCACATCCATAATTTATGACTATAAAGCTTGTTGCAGTACAACACAATGGGGGCAATGAAAGCACTGAACTTTATGTACCCTGTTCATCTGCCCAAGTTGTTTACGCGCTACAGCCTATAGTTCTGAATAATCTTCATGGCTCTCCTCTTTCGAACAGCCATCACAGTATCTATGGCAAAGGAATGCCTACCGGCGCGCACTCAGTCGGTCGCACACTCTCCAGAGAGACGACCTTTCTTGAGGTGCGCATTCTTCGGGGCGTGAATGCCAGCGACACGCGCCACACGTGTTCGCCTAAGCGCCCGGCTTTACGTAAGCGCCGGCCTTACGTTCCAAACGGGCATTCCGAACCGCGCTCCAGACAAAGAAAGGGCGCGCGGGACCATCGAAGCCAGGTCACAGACGTCCGCGAGCGGGCGGGAAAAAAGCTGGTGCTATTTTTTGCACAGTTCCGGTTTTCATTGACCGTCTCGTACGCGCGGTTTCAAACCGAGTGAAAGCGAGAGAGTCATGCTCAGACGTGCGTAGGTTCTACGTCGGATGTCGCCCGAGGGCACGGGGGAAACTAGTGCTGCTGAAAAGGAAACGATTAGCCGCCACATACCTCTCGGCGAAAGGGTCGTCTTAAAATAAACGCCTGCGTAGCTATGGCTGTGACCTCCGGACGGACACAATGGATGCGACGCTGTTACAGCGGCGGGAAACCGATCACACCGTGCATCGATGCGTCTCGTCGTCCAGAGCGATGCATATTAAGAGATAAGCGGGCCGCCAGTACAGCTGGAAGGTCAACGTCATCTCACGAGCGCACGATCGGACTCTCGGCACGAAGAGGAAAAGAACGGAAGGAACGGAAGGGGCGGACAGTCGAGGTGCTACAAGAACCCCCCTATGACGTCTTCGGCTTTGCGCGTGCGGGCGGCTGCGGACCGTCCGCAGTGCGCCAGCGCGCTCGCTCAGTTACACTCTCTCGAAGACACGACCCGTCCCAAGGAGGTCCGTATTCTCCATACGATAACCTTGGCCGAAAGCGAGCAACGACGTTGAAACGGCGGCGGCTGAGCGCGGGGAGGTTGCCGGGTCCATTGGAGCGCGCTTGACGTCACCTGCGGTTAACGGCCAGCGCGCTTGGCCAAAGAGCGAGACCCCCCCCCCCCCCCCTCTACCCCCGCCGCCGCCGCAACCTCCGGAGCGGTTTTTATTCTTTCTGCGCGCCTAGCTCCTTCCGCTCGGCCGGACGTCGCGCGAGCATTTGTCGAATGCTACTTCCTGACGGGCATCGAACGCGTAGCGGCGATAGCCATGGCTCGTACTTGTGGGGGGTCCAATAGGTGAGGGCCTGTACCAGGCGAGAGTTCGTCCGTGAGACGGCGGAACTTCGACGGTGGCGCGGCGCGCGCTCTAATCTCGGGGCATCGCCGTAGCTCCTGCGTCTTGCTACTTTTTTTTTTCATCCGCAGGCGAGTTCTTTCTCTTACGTGTTCGGCTGCCGGCTGCCGTGTTACGCTCACGTCTCGATTGTCTCTCCCCCCCGTTCTTCCTCTTCCTTATTCTTTTGCGCCGGACGCCGTGTCCTCTCTCGTGTGACGGCTGCCGTGGCCCGACAGGGCGCGGTGGGCGAATTCGCACCGATAACGACTGGGTGCAATGGACTGCATGCTTTGACGTCATCCGTTACGCGGGCGGCACCGAACACGGCACCGCTATTTCCGGGGTACACTCGGTCATAAATAGATATCGCTCTACGTGGGAACGACGTGGTAGCCGCGGAAAGTATATATGGAATGTCATGTGGAGGTCAGGTGGTGTCCTCGCTTTTTGGGGCCCGCTTTTTCGAGGGCGCGTGGCGTGAGTTCGGTACCAGCTAAAAAAGAAATGCAAGGCAAAGACCACTTTCCGCAGTTAAGGCTTCCCGCTTTGCACTTTTGCTTGTTTTTCTCTTCGACAGCTTCGGAGAACAATTTCTGCACGCTGTTACTCCATGGCACTCTTTATTAAATTTATGAAGCATAAGCCACTCGACACCTCTTTTCAAAGGCAAAACTTCTCTGCATTACAAAAGGGATAGGATCTGGATAAGTGGATATAGCTTCTCGCTACCTATTCCAAGGTCACGGGATGGGATCCCGATGGAGGCGGCCGCATTTCAAACTGTGACAATGCCCATGTGCTGTGCGATGTCATCGCCCGTTAACGAACCGTGGGGAAAGAGGGGGGGGGGGGGCTTAAATTAATCCGAAATCCTTAATCACGGCGTCCCTCATATCCGATGTGTCGCCTCGAGACGTTAAAGGCCACACACCACATTGTGGAAAGCGACTTGGTGCTAACAGAGAATATGAGAAACGCCTTTTACACACGTCTTAGTTAAAGAGAAGCAGGAAAACCTCATTCGCGAATGGCGTGTAAAATACGGGAATAAAAGTCCATCGTCTCCTACACAAACAGAGCAAGGCAAAGAGAGCAAACTGTAGCCGCGTTCAACAGAGTATCAGGCCTGGAAATTAGCTGAGACATGACGCTTGGGGATTGCTGGGTGATTACAACTCATCGCGACAGGCCTTTGTCGTGCAGTGAACAACTCCTGGCTGATAATGATGATGATGATGATGATGGTGAAGAGACTTCAACGCTCTCCGACCCGTTACCACGGGTTGAGGACGACTAGCATTTCGCAAATATACCGCCAAGGAAAAAAAAAAACAAAACAGGCAAAGAACAACTTTACGGGGCGTTTTCACAGGCAGTAACGCGTTACGAAATCGCCTCATTAGTATACAAAAGGCAGGCGCGTTCCCAGCAAGAATGCCTTTCTTCTGTCGGCTCTCCTATTCCTGCTCGCCGTCCCTTGTTTTTTATCCCACGCTTCCGTTGCCAAAGCGTATGCACTCACGATTCCTGTGTTAGCGATGCGCTGTATTTAATTCGCCGTGAAGGAACGCCAGTGCCAGTGCAGGTTTTGTTTAGGGGCCGTAAGTGGACGCACAGAAAGCATAATTGCGCGAATGCGTGCGACGACAGCAACGTGCATGCATTGTAAAGCAGCTGTGAAGAAACGCGTCCGCTCATCCAAATACAGAGGGCTCCACCAGAAAAAGAAAGAACGGCGCCCGCGTGTTTAGGAAAACCACCGAAATTCTTTGCCATAGAATCGGAGTTCCGGCTTCCAACACGATACGCTGCTCAGTGGCGCTCTTCGGAAGGCAGATTTAGAACATTGCGTGGGACCTAACGAGGCTGAAACAATAGCGCAAATGCGAAAGATCTGCGATTCTCGGCACGTACTACGCGTCGGCGGCTGCAGTGTTCTGAATGTGCAAAGGACCAAGGCCAGAACAGAGGAATAAGCGAGCGCGAATTTGTAGCTATTGCTGCCAAACTGGAGAGGTATGTGCACTGAAACTCAGACCGGTCTCTGAGATACGAGCGATGCCCGTGTGACTTGATCCTGTTCCGGAGGCAATGGTTGTTGGATACACGCGTACTTAACGAGACTGCAATTCGACTTGCGTAGGGCGCGGGATTTTCCTAGGGTGTGGTTGTTTTTTTATTTTTATTACGCAAAAAAGGAAAACTATGTCTGTAGCATCGCTGCTTTTACCGATAATTCGTGTCTAACACTATCCTGTCATGCTATCATGCTAGGCTAACAACCAGGCAGACTTCTGCATTCATTAAAATCTCTCTCCTCCTCTTCCTGCCATTTGTCACTGAGGCCACATAATGGGTGTTTCAGGGAAGCCGAGCATAAGTATTTTAAAACAGGGTTTCTGAGGTAAAGAGAGGCTTAGTAATACGAGTGTTGGTGGACGTCAAAAAAAAAACAAAAAAAACAGGAGAATTATGTTAGCTAGTAAAGGGATGAACTAAATTCTAATAGTTAACTTTTTAACTAATACCAATTGGTACCTCGTTGCAATTAAAGATTTGTAACTGGACGTTAGTAAGAGCCATATGAGTTTTTAGAAGTTCGAAAACGCGATTACCCTCGACGCTGTGGCTCGGCAAAATTTGGCTATTTCGGCTAGTTGCGTGCACTGGAGGGATTGCTTTGCCTGCACGCTTTTCGAAGCGCTTGCTTTTTGGCACGATCCAGACAAAATTAGTTGAGCCAGAGCGGCGAGGATAATTGAGTTTTGGCAAAAAGCTGATATGTCTATTACTATCAGCCACCTACAAATCGCTAATTGGAAATATATGCCTATCGGTAGCAGTTAAGAAGTTAACTATTGGTATAGAGTTAAGAATTCTTAATTTAATTAGTCACATGATTCGCCTTGTTTTTTGACGTCAGCCAACACTGGCATTACTAAGCAGCAGGAAGCATCTCTTTACCTCAAAAACGTTATTTTAAAAAATTAGTGATCGGTTTTCCTGAAACACTTGGTATATCCCCGACGGTTATCCGTCACATCCCTGTCGTCAAGCTCTCCCTTTGATAAGATGTACAGCCTTTTTCAAAAGTAACCAGTCTGCATGGTTTGCTTATAGCTCGTACAGTGGAGCACTTACAGCTTCCCTGAAGCTGAAATGGTCGTTAAAGGTAAGGACTGAGGGTCTTCTTACCTTCCAACACGTTTTGATCTTTAGGAAAGACACAAGGGCTCCACTATACAAGCTAGAAGCAAACCATGCAGCCTGGTTACTTTTGACAAAGACTATACGTGCCCGGCTCCTATGATCTGGCTTTAAATAATATGTTTCTCTCCACATTTTTAGGCAGCGAAGAAATCTACAAAAAACGAAGGAAACGAAACAATAAATTTTGGTGAGTAAAGAGAACAAATAAAACATTCACGTTTTCTGGCCCAGCAATTCAGGGGTTATATCCTTTTCGGCAACTTTTCTTTTCCGAATTATTTTTTCCCCTCCCTATGAGAGGTATAACAATCTTCATTCATAATTCACTCTCAGGCACGACTACTTGCTGACCATAACTACCATTTTTGAATTGGGGAGAACTGCTACTAAATGCGACATTCTGAGTTAGTAGTTAGACCTGATGCCATTGTCATTTTGGACGCCTATTAAAGCTCTGTGGCGGCGAACACCAGCACAAATTCTGGATACATTCTTTCACTGCCAAGGTCAAGAAGCCGGAACAATTGCAAGTCGACAACAGCTGGTCGATAGTTCGAATATTTGGCTCTCGAGCGGGCTGCAGCGAACCGGTGGTGGTATACGGATTCAAGAACCGTCTTAGGAAAACGCTGAAAAAAACTGAAGGCGCCAAGCAATCGTTGCACCGGTATCGATCCCAGTACGCCTCGAAGTTCCTTCGAGCCATGGTTTTGAAACATCCTGGTTGCGCGGAGAGGCAGAGGCAATGTCGCTCTTTTAGCGAGGGAAGAGTGTAATTACCGCGTCTAGATAGGACCTCGCATTTGAATTTATTCTCCGGTAGAGTTAAAGGTCGGTCAAAACTTGGTTCTTTTATGGCGCACGCCACTGAAAGCTATAAAGAGCTGCTGGAGTCAGCTTTTAAACGGAATATACACCAAATTTAAGATGAGCCTATAGATCGATAACTCACAGGCTAAGCATTATCAAATATGTGCTCAGTAGAAGGCCATGTACAGTAAAGTATCTCGGCCTGAACCGTGGTAAAAAAATGAATGCATTGTGCCTTGGTTAGCGATACATAAATTAAAGAGTACAAAGTACAATACGCGTCAATGAGGCACAAAGAAATGTCCGCTGCGTTGCCGCCGAAGTTGGTCAAGTCAGTGCAAGCGTTATAGACGTGACAGCATTAGAGCGGATGTTCGGAGGAAAAGACGTGCGCGTTGTCACACTAATTCAGGTTTGGTCGAGTGGGTTGTGACGTCTATAGACGTTGCACTGGGGAATGAAAATGATCAAAACGTAAGTTAAGTTGTGATTACGATACCGTAGCATGACTCAAATATCGTTATGAATTGTAAGGATGTAAAGCAAATTAATTACACCGGAAAGAAAACTGTGATAATTAGCTGGGAATCGAACCTATGCCCTAAGGTTGCGAATCAGACAGGCTACCCTAGGCCACTACGGCACATTCGTTCGATTTGGTTAATGAGAGACCTTGTGTGCCCTGTGGTGTAGTACATAGTCTAGTATGCCTTATCATGTTTATTAATGAGTGTGTACAATTAGAAAAAATGTACTAATTAACAAATAACGTAGCAAATAACTGTTAACGCTGTCGCGCATTGCCCTTAAAGCAGACTTGAAGTGTTCGCCTAACTTTTGCAATATTACGCTTGATGCCGCGGGTATAAATGTTATCGTGTGAAACGCGAATGACTTCGTTCAGTTGGGAAACGACTTCCTGAGGCCAACAAGCTTCGGGATTGTAACTGCGAGGAGCCCTTGCAATAAACTGCACTGAAATAAAAAAAAATCGAAAAACTTAACTTCATATGTTATGAATTAAACACTTAAAACACTTTTGCCCTCTACCTGACTCCCCTGCACATCACTGTCACAGTTGCTATGCGAAAGAAAAAGGAGCAAAATGTTGCCCGGTTTATCGACTCCTTCGGCGAGAGGATAACCGGTCTCTCTCGGTTCTCGTTCCACTGCGTTAGATTAAGTGAGCCTTCGAACTGAAGATTGCCTCTTCCTTTACATGTCTCCTGATTAAGAATGAATAATGTGGAAGCGTCTGACGAGGCCAATGTCTACAGATCGATAACTATACCCAGCGAGAGACGAGGAAAACCACGTTAGGTATAAAACCGGCTATCCTCCGGCAAAACACTAGTGAGTGCGTGTGTGCGTCCGTCCAAATAAACTTAATCTCTGTCACATACATCCAGATCAGCCGGACTCCGTATTTATACAAGGAATGCACTTTCATCTGTCCGGGTGTGCGATGTCCGCGAACGTCTGTTGCTTCCCGATACAGATAACAGCGTTCATTTGGATGCCTCTCTAGGCGTCCTCTGAGGTCAACCACTCCAACGTCCTAAGGTGTCTATATCTGTTTCACGCCATTTATGTCACTTCTAAAGTGATCTTTCGAGTTTCTCTCCTATGCGTTGCTTCACGCGCTGAAGAGTCACACAACGAAGAATCCACCGCACTTGATGGGCACCTGCTTCCTCTTATCAGCTTATTTTTGTTTTGTTCTTTTTTCTAAGCACGGCCCTTAACTGTAGTACACTGCTGCTTCCTTGATCGCTTTATTAACCGTAACGACCTCGTTAGCACGTCATCGTCATATGCAGCAGTTATCTAGGCCTTAACAGTTCTCATGGATCTCGGAGCAGTTAAAGCAAAACGAAAGAGATGAGCCTACATGGTCGAAGTGGGATTAAAAAACCGCGAATTCAAGCGTGAGGATTGTCCAGATAGTGGGGATTTCCCAAGGCAAGCGGCGGTATAGAGACAGTGTCATTAAAGTTACCAGTTTAAACTAGTGAGGACGGCATCCGGTCGTTTTCGCTTTCGTCTATGAATAAAGTCCTTGACGCGATAATTACTGAAGCTCTAGATGCCTTGCTTATCGGAGGCCTTATTCCGTCCACTTCACGCACCACGAGTCCTTCAGACATACACTTAGCGTTGACTGCCTACGAAACCGCAAAGCAAATCTATTAGCTATTGTATCTGCTGTTTGAATTGAGCGTATGGCTACTTTTAAATACACACTCATGATATTCCTCCTGCACTATCCATACGCCTCGTGTTCTTTCTAAACTCCAGTGAACGATATTTTCACGACGCAGAAGCCTAAAAAGTAGCTTTTTATAGTCTGAGGTGCCGATGCATATATTTCGTAGAGCAAATCCCTGTGCCTTGTTGTCTTTCTCACTGTTGTTACATCGCATTCTTATCAGCGGGCGTATATTCGAGCGCGCATTGTTTGCGAACAATACAATTCGGCAGAACGCCGCAGCCATGTGAGACGCGTCTTGTAATTTTAGCCCGTTTTCAGGAGTAAACGTTGTGTTAGCCAATGAGAATGTAATAGGCACCCAACATCATTGTGCGTAATACAGGCTATGACTGGTAGCCGAGATGTTGTAAACTGTAGTTAACTTCCATACCAGCATGTTGATTGTATGGCTACCACCTCAACAATAACATTTATAACTTTATGATTGCTTCTCATAAAATCATTTCCGCCCAATAAATAATTCCGAAGGCAGCACTCGGAAGCAGTTTGCGAGCGCAGACCGATTTTACGCTGAATTTAAAAACGTTTGAACTTGGGTGCTTGGCACTGGTCCCAAACATAGCACTAATACCCTTGAAGTTAAAGATCTTAGCGCCATAAACCTTCACATTCTGGGCCTACTAAGTTGGAATGCATTGCATGCTTGGTACTTACGTACACGAGACTTCGCAAGCGCCATTAAAAACCATTTATTTCATTGGAAGTGTCTGCGCTTATCTCGACTCCATTTACGACCTGTCAGGAGGCTGCGGCGCACCGCGATTAAGTTTTCTGCATTTCAGAAGACATGCAGACCATTTCCATTCTTTCCTGTTCAGGTCTAAATACAACCGGATATTGTGACGTCTTTTATACTGAACCCCATCCGGTCAAAGTCGGCGCTAAACACCCGTGACTGTGGTGCTTGGCACGTCGAAACACTGCAGAGATTAGTGAACCATCGACATTGTTCTCCTTCTCACGTCACCGCTAGGCACCAATCAAGGCTGCGCGTCTCATTGTCTTTCCCCATTTTGCATTGCCTTGCCATATTCACTATCAATCATCGACGGTTTCATCGGTTTCGTGCTGCGAGTCGTCGCCTCAAGCATACTCAGATGGAGTGGCGAAGCCCTAAACGAGGATGTTTACGCACACTGGTAGCCGATGCAAGTTAATGTCAACATTCAGATATTCAGCGCACAGCGCTATAGCTTAGATATATGCACATTTTTGCGCGCCTAGACTGCGTAGCTCGGAATTACCGGACGCGCACCCAATAACTAATAACTTTTAGTCTTGTCCGCGAAACATTATCGAGTTCGGTTCAAGGCTCAGAAAACGATCGAACCATTCGAAAATGGAAAGCCAGAAAAAAAACAAAACGTACAAGCTTCGTGGAGCGAGCAACAGGACTTCATTTATCTCTACTGTTAACCGAACAGCAATGCTTAACCGGGATATACGTGCTGTTCTAGCCGGACACTGCGCTTACGCCTACGTTTACGCTGACCAATAGGACGCGCTCGTATACGTCACGTCGGTGTGGTAAGTATCGAATTTTTCCCTGGCTTGTTCTACTTCTTTCGGTCAGCTGTTGCGTCGTTTGCGTCGAGCCTAATGCCTGGCTTGTTCGCACTACATTTGGTGCGTTTGTCTTTTTCTTTTTCATTTTCTCTGAGCGCCGTAGATTGTACGACTTTACGTACGTACGTACAGGTCGGCCGCCAATGAACGTAGCCTTGAGACAGAGCTCGGCGCGGCCTCGATGCAAGCAGAGATAAGGCGGCCGGAGATTCATGGTCAATCTGCGGACACCTTTTTTTAGGTGCAAAAAAAAAAAAAAAAAACTCGTGGGACTCTGTACGACTCCCGAGCCTGAGAAATGTTTTCAAACATGTTTCAAATCACAATATATGATCAGTTTTTTGTTTGTTTGTTAGTTTGCTTCTATTTCATCAGATTCTCTCTCTTTCTTTCGTTGTTTTTACGAGTGTGTAAAACGACTTGAATGTACTTTGGCCCCACCCAATTGAGTCCTTCTACTTTGAAGTAATTTTTCCCGCAACTTTAATGGAGTACAAAGCCGGATGTTTGGAGCCTCAAGGTTTAGGTACATGATACGTATATGACGCACGAGTCTGTGCTATGACAACGGTTATGTAACAAGAATCGTTCCTTACGCAAACCGTTCTTCGCACAGCGTTTTTTATTGTTTTTTGTTCAATAATCGATATGTTGTTGGATATGATGCTTAGTACTCCTCCTAGCTACTTCTTACTAATCCTCCTAACTACTTCTCCTTACTACTTCTAACTACTATTAACTTCTAATCACAATAATAATAACAGTGATGATGATGGCGACTACTAGACTGACAGGCTCGTCGTATTCTTTCATGCGCATTCGGCTGATTACAAATCCAGTCGAGAAAAAACATGGAGCCAGTATAACGCCACATGCATTGGATGATTTATAGACGTATAGAGCACAGCCACATAGGTGCTCGTTCCGAGCTCGGAGACAAAGGACAGACGTACACAGGTCTTGGAGGCGGCCACGCGCAGGTCAGGGCCAGCCGGTGCCGGACGCCGTACCAACACCGGATCCAAGCTCGGTTATACAACTCTTTAAAATATAAATATATTCGACAGTTACAAAGAGAGAAGATATCCAAATGTAACACCGTCGTTAAGAATACGGATATCTTTAACATGGCAGGTACAGGTGCTGTCCAATGATAGGCGGAGTCAGTGCGATCACGCATATATCGACATGTTCCCTCAAAGTGATGAGTCAGCAGGAAGCTGGAAAAACCTCGGAACTGCGTGAAATCCTGACGCAAAA
Organism: Amblyomma mixtum; assembly: GCF_055824585.1. Classification (NCBI taxonomy): domain Eukaryota; kingdom Metazoa; phylum Arthropoda; class Arachnida; order Ixodida; family Ixodidae; genus Amblyomma; species Amblyomma mixtum. The sequence continues at coordinate 223,789,809 of NC_143012.1, read as the reverse complement.
AGAAGAAACCAAATAGCCGCACCGCGCCATTTTCCTGTCAGCGGCTCGCGAAGCTGAGAAGCAGCGCGTTCTAAAGCGCTAAAAAATCGACAAAGGTGCCTTCCTCCTGCACTCCAAATTAAAATAGTTTTAGAAGATTGACCGGACGTCGCTCATCGCTGTCATGGAGCCTCGCGCGAGCGTTATTACGAGCTCCTGACGTACGGCCGTGTCGTCTGTGGCAGGCACTGACATTGCTACAGGAAACAGCAACCGTCGGGGGATTGCGACACCGACGGACTGATTGACGGACCCTGGGCAAATATGGCAGTGCAGAGGCGCGATAAGCTCGTGTATAGACTGTGTTCTCAGCGGCTGGCTTCCGCGGGTTCCAACTTTGCGCGGGTGTCACTCGCACTCAGGCAAGCCCAGACGTGTACACCGTCGACGAGCTAATGGTGGACACAGGACGTACGACCGGAGCTCAGCTCGGATTTTCCTCCTGCAAATGAGAGGCAATGCAAAACCGGTGTTTCTTGAGGGCCGTATACTATAGGAGTGGGCGTGGCGTAGTCCCCCCCCCCCCCCCCCCCCCCCCCCCCACCTTCCACTGTGTGTTACTGCTCTGCATGTGCATGCTTCTCCCCTTTTCTTTGCTCTGTCCAACAAAAGCGACGCGTCCAGCGGATGTACTTGTAACTATGCTGACTCAGCGGTTGCAAGAACGCGGTGCGCGCGTGGAAGGCAGGGCGCTATATAAAGGACCCGCGGCGAGGCAGCCTTCTCTTTGTCGTTTTTTTTTTTATCCTTTCTCTTAGTCCATGTCAGTTGGCAACCTTGACAGACGAGATTTAGCACATGTTTAAGTGCCAGGGTAACGTGTTTCTACTGCTAAGAAGTTTGTTCATAGTTTGTCGGTGGTCTGGCGGCGACGGCTACTTCTTTACTCTAGAGCTCGCCTCCAGAGACGAAAATAAGAATCTTCTGTGAAATCCTACATGAAAAAAAAGTTGAGGGAACATGCAAGATACCTGCTTGGACGCAGCTAAGGTTAAATAAAACGGGCATATAGAAGCAGTCTTTTCAAAGCCAAGGTAAACGTGTTTGCGACAAATTTTGTCACTCCGGACAGTTCATCCCTGACTTTACGACCTCTCTAGTTGTAAACAAAAACGTTATTTTTCGCCGCGCTGATTAACTGAAGAAGGCGGTAGTACAGATTAACAAAACGGTCTTTTGCTCGCCCCGAAGAAAACAGTATCTGTGTCTCCTTTGAAGCTGGCCGCGGCGGCCGTATTCTATTTGAGGGGGAATGCAAAAACGCCCGTGTGCTGTGCGATGTCAGTGAACACTAAATAAGTCCAGGTTGTCTGAACTGATCCGTAATCCTCCACTACGTCGTCTCTCATAGATGGACGTTTTACTCTCGTGGTCATTCTATAATATTCAGGACCCGCTCCGTTCAATAATTCGCTACGTGCAACATCTTTAGAATGTGGCCGAGGCTATTACAATGGCCAAAATTTATTTTTATTATAATGGGCCTGGCTGTGAGTGTAGCATCTCAGTAGATTTTTTTTTTAACAGTGGTCTCCACAACCAATCGCAAAACCGAATAGTTAGAAACAATGAAAAAGATGTTTGTCTAATTGGCAGCTGCCACACGATGGAATTCACTCAACTGAAATTACTTGCAAAGCATCGCATTTCATTTCCGTTACGGTCAAGTTCCTTTGACTGAAACTTTCATTCAAGTAAGGCTTCACTAAAGAAAAAGGATTATGCATCGAAGAGCAGCAGAGTAATTGCTCCGATTACTTACAAGCGGAGACGCTTTCTGTTTCCTACATTTATTAAGTGTTTGCGTAGAAAGAGGTATTCATTAACAAAACAAGCTCAATGGTAACGGACTTTCTCAACACATTTTGTGGGCTTTCTACCAGAATACAAACCTTCGTCTAGAGACTGGGCAACAGTACTGAGCGAGACGTTCATGTTCGAGCAGCGTTGGAAGTGACGGAGGAGTTCCAGGAGAAGGACACGGTGGGCACATGACAGCAAGGCAGCGGGAATACAGGCTTTTCATCTCATCGCTTCGTGCACTTAATTCCTCCAGTACCTAGTGCTTAAGGGTAGCTGGGGCAAAATGCCACGCTATTTACGTTTCGCTATTCTTGACGTCACTTTGATTTGAGTCGAAAAGAAAGGCGAAAAAGACAAAGAAAAGAAAAAGAAAGCTTCATCACTGTGATTGGGGGTAACATGAACTGCGTGAAAACCAGGCGAACGATTACCATTGGTAACAAGGTACCCATGTGGGCTAGTTGGTGTACATCAGACATAACTTCAGCAGCGAAAGAACGAGACACCAGGAGAAGAAGAACACAGGACAACAGCGTTGTCCTGTGTTCTTCTTCTCCTGGTGTCTCGTTCTTTCGCTGCTGAAGTTATGTCTGATTAGCATTCTCATTCACTTAAGTTCAGTGACACGCCTTGAAAGAAACGGTATTTAATGCAAGATCTTATTACAAAACTGTTCCTCAGTTTGAAATCTACATCTCCTCGATAATTTTCCCCAAGATTCACCAGAGAGAGCTCGCTGGCGGGTTGTAGTAGGTGGTGCGATCATATGATAACGCCCGTTTTCTATTAACCTACTCTTTTTTTTTCAATTCCATTTTGCTGATGTACAAATTTTTCGAAAAGGAATTCGAATGCGGATATCACGGATAGGGAGGCTTTGCTTATGCATGATTGAAATTAGCGCCACCAAATGTGCCTGTCTCACTTGTCATTACACGACAACTAGCAGCGTAAACGGAAGAGTTTAACTAAAATTGTCGCCGATAAAGGTACGAATCGATATTCCTTCCTTGATGCTGAGATCTAGGTCCAGACGAAAATTGCTCCTTTTCAAGGTTATGGCTATAGCTTACTTTTCCCTTATACTCGGGACTTAATGTGGACGTATGTGGCTATTCACACTTAGGTGATTCAAGTTACCTTGAAAATTCTGCTTGATGCTGTTGCCCAAATTTATACACGGGTACTTGCGCTTTTGAGCTTTTGCTACGGCAGTACTGTTGCTATGCCCACCGTCCAGCTGTTCGATATAAAGAATACAGGTGTATAGGTGTTTCTCTCGAGACAGGCAGTTACGACACAACTTGCTTCTCCTTCTCTTTTCTAATCACCAACCACTACCACCACATACGACCAACATGCTGCCAAGCTAGTATGGTGAGGTGCTCGATTGCTGGTCACCGCGACAGCGATTCAGTTCGACACAGAAGGCAATAAAATATGTATATCGACGATCCGTCGTACATTCAACAGCGCCAGAATGTTTGTCTGCTGGATGAAAACAGCACTGAAGACCTTTTTGACCGCTTTCAGAACTCGAAGAAAAAAAACGAAAAAGTAGAGGTTAGAAGGACAAGAGCCTCCAGCAGAACGTAAGGCGTATCCGCAGAACAGTTACGCAACAACTGTACATAACTACTACACGTAATGATCCGTAAAGCGTACACACTTATGACCTCTTTTTGATAAAAACTGTACGTGAAAATACCCCGCAAGTCACGCAGCAGCAAGTACCGAGGAATAGTCGCCGCCAATAAACAAAATAAGGATATATAGGTATATATAGTTTAGCGCCAGAGGCTGCGTAAAATCCAGCCAGAGTTATCCCGATGTTGTTGTCTTACCTTTCTTGAAAACTAACAGAAGTCACGTTTCAAAAGAATGCATCGCCCGCAAGTTTACCTCCTCCTCCTCGTCTTTATCGACTCTTGATTAATGCAATCGAAGCTCACTGCTTTCAGAGAAAAAAAAAAAATTTCTCTCGAATCCGACGAACGTTTTCGCGAAAAGATGATTTATATGTTTCACCGTCACGCCCGCTCAGCAATTATAGCCGGCGTTTCAAAGCTTGGGAGCCGTAAACAAGCCGTAAGGGGCAAATTCCTTTCATCGGCGTTTTCACATCTTTTATCCTTCGGTTTTTTTCACCAGCCTACATATTAAGCCATTGCCTTCATGGGGCCTCTTCATACGCATATACTATGGTTTCTCTTCCTCTATCGTTACTGCGCTAGCCACCTAAACGTGAAACAAAAGGGAAGAACCCTAGACTAGGCGAAAACAACACGTGTATAGTTCTCCGGGGTTAACCACGCCTCCGCACATGCTGCAATTTCACTCGGTGTTTTTTTTTTTCCTTCTTTTTTTTTTTATTTCTATACTGCCCATTGTCGGCCGAGTTCTACGGCCTGCCGGCGCGCGGAATTTCAGCCGCTCGTAAAGTCAGCCCTTGCGCAACACCCGCATAACCGTCTTCCTCTGCAAGGCTACGAAGAATGCGCTGCTCTCGTGTGACCTCACAAAAATCACTGATCGCGGGGTGTCTGCCCGCCCCGTCAGCCTCATGCCTCACTTAGTGCTTGGCGTAAGCCGCAGCGAGTCTCAGTGCCGTGCTGGGTATGGATGTGTGCTCAAGCCCACACACGTGCACTCCGGCACACTATGAGCGTAATTTATTTATTCTTCGCATCGCGCCATCCCTCTCCATTAAACCATTACCGATCGCCGGATCCCGACGTAATTGCTAGCCAGGCACCCGTACGCGGCCGCGCTCGTCTCACAGAGAGCAGAGGCGTATAGTTGGTGCCTATAAATCTTCACCCATTGTGTCCCTTCGATGCGTCTGCCCAGCGAAGAGCACATTAGCGGCCACCTTCCACATCACCTCCCAACCCCATCGGGTGAGGTTAGCGCGACGCTAGAGCTCTAGCGCTGTATACCGTCGGCGCAGTGAATAGAGAGTGCAGCCGCCAAAACTGTACACCTGTGACGCCGACGGTCGCATCACGTGAGCTAAAACACACTCAAAGACGAACGCACGCGAGCCCGCGTTTACATCTGGCCTGTCTGGCAGGCGTCTAGCCGTGGCGCAACAATGACCGGCGGTTATTTATTGCGCGCATGCCCGAGGAGGCGGCGGGTGTGAGCCCCCATGCGAGCAGTGTGTCGCAAGCACCGGGTTGGCAAGAGAGGTGCGCGCTCTGGAGAGATGATGCTCATGGGGATGAGGGGTAAGGTGTACAGCAGCGCCGGTCGACCGGTGTGGGATCGATTCGAGCTTAATCACTCCCACGCGCTAGCGTGTCGTCCAATTACTACGCCACCCAGCCGAGGCGGCTGAGCGGGCGGCGGTTCAAGGACTGCGACAACGGAGCCGACCCGTGTGCTATCGTGTTCCAGGGCGCCTGTTGTACGCCGCGTCCCTTTACTGGGGCAGAACGGGACAAAACCACCGGCATTAGCTGCACGATCAGCTGTTCGTTAACGGCAGCCGTCCTCGGCGACGTTGTTGGAAGCGAATGTCGTGCACAAGATGCGTTCGTGTTTCACGGAACTTCTCTATGAGAACCATCACGTGACCCGCGAAGGTCTAGCAACCATTCCGGAACTGTATTCGCAGAAAGCATGATGGACATCCAATTCGCGAAAGCTTGCGGACGTCACACGATAAAGCACTATTATCATGAATTTTACACAAACACTCTTAGCTCTCTACGACGTCTTTGTATAAAAATATGTTTCATGCCTTCTGGCTACTATTAATAGGCTGTTTGTTATTCACTACCGTTAATGTTTGCAGATAGAGTGAGAGCCTTGGCCATTACAAAAATTCCAAGGTGAACTTCATGCCGAGTAGCACTGGAGACCAAGATAAACTTGTTTACGACTTTCCTTTTCAATTCCTTTAGTGAAAAGCCGCTTGAAGAGCGAATATGAAGTGACCTCGGGGAACAAAAGGGAGGCTTTTAACAAAACTCGCGGTGTGGAATAGTTCACAACTTGTTAGGCTCCATCCGCTGTTTCGGCGCCTGGCTTGCGGAAGTGACAGGCAAACTTGTGAATGCTCTCAGTTTAGAAAGTCCTTTGTCTGAACTTGATTCGTATCGCGTCCACACTTCAGCTAAACTGTTCCACTTAACAGGACGTGACTAACGAACCGGGAAATATAAGCACTGTCATGCCACACAAACGACACCGAAAACATATCTCAGTGCTCTTGTCACCTACGCATAAAGAGCTCTAGCCGCAGCGAGGACTGCGGACTCATTGTCGACGAGTGACCCTTCCGCGTCATGGGGTCAGTCATAACTGCATCCTGTGATCAAGAGAAGACAAAGACAGGCACAGAAAGCGATCACGTGCCACCAAGGAAAACTAAGCGTCAGAGAACGCAGAAGTTAACAAAATCTTTTTCTGTGCCAAAGCTACACTGTGCCTTCAGGTTCGCATTGTAGCGCCCATGGGGCAGCTCATACCCGTAAGTGGTTCTCCTTTCTCTATCGCCGCTGTGCTAGTTACCATCTGTGTGTAAACGTGAACCAAAGCTGAAGAATCCGAGGCAAGATGAAAACAACAGGTTGATAGTATACCTCAGGGCTAACCACACCCCCGCATACGCTGTAATTTCGCCCGTCGGCGTTTTTTGTCTTTCCTTTTCAGTACCGCCCATTGTCGGCTCTGCTCTACGGCTGACCCGCGCGTGTAATTCCAACGGCTTGAAAAGTGAGTCTTTGCGCAAGACCCTTATCCCCTTTCCTTCGGAAAGCGGCTGGTGGCTGCGAATGATGCGAGGATGGCTTGGGAGCTAATGGAAATCACTGAGCGCGGCTTGCCAGCCTTGCTCTTCATGCACCTCTTGTCGAAAAACCTTTTTGCAGAAAAAAAATCTACTAAAAATCTACGTCGTGTCAATAAGGAGTTGTCCAAGGAGCAAGATTTTCAAGAACTTCAATGTAGCTGAAGAAACTAACCAAAGAAAAACAAGTCTTGCCAAGCCCCTACCATCCTGGTAGAATTCTCCAAAAACGTAGAATGCTTTCTTCACATAGGCACAAATACATTCACAAGCGTGTCTAAGGTTCCTTACTGGCGGCACGACCAACTGCTCATCTGTACTGCGCAAAGCAGTGGACCTTGATCCATGAGAACAAAGCCGCGCGCGACGCTGCAGCCAACTTGTTTAGCGCGCTGTCACAGCGCTGCTGTGGTATCTTGAGTCCATTCCCTGCTTTCTAGGCTTCGATTTCTAGCAGCTGGAAACAATATGTCGCAATGCTTGAGGCGGCAGTTACTTTAGAAGGGGAATGAGTCGCGGTTATTCGTTCGCAGGCCATCCGTTCATATCGTCCCATTTAGGGTTATTTGCTATGCCGAGAAAGTCTGCCAAGTCCAACATTCTTGGAGAAACATTTCGAATATGATTGGTTTATTGGTTTATTGGGATTTAACGTCCCAAAGCGACTGAGGCTATGAGAGACGCCGTAGTGAAAGGCTCCGGAAATTTCGACCACCTGGGGTTCTTTAACGTGCACTGACATCGCACAGCACACGGGCCTCTAGAATTTCGCCTTCATCAAAATTCTTCCGCCGCGGCCGGGATCGAACCCGCGTCTTTCGGGTCAGCAGCCGAGAGCCGTAACCACTGAGCCACCGCGGCGGGGCATTTCGAATATGAGAAAAATTTAAGATACTGTTATGGAAATATTGAAGGTAATGGTCCATTCTTCCGAAGTGAAGCAAAATCTTTCTTTTAAACTTTTCCATCGCTCGCACAGAGCAGTTGAAACTGTCATAGAAAAGCAATGAGAAACGCCTTTGACAATAGCAAGAACGTCAATAGCAAAAAAAAACGCAAGCCTCTCGAACGGAGATTTGAGGATATATTGACTGTTATAGTGAAATCTTGGAATATATAAAAACTGCCTTCATAAACTTTTTCCCGTTCAAAATTGCTTGTGTCCCGAATTGTTTCGTATGATTGGAGCTCGAGGTTTGTGCCGAGGAAGCATCAGGCTACGATAGAGATACTAGTGTGTCACCAACGATACATCATCAAGTCGCTTTACAAGCCAGCCGGTCAGCGGCGAGTCCCAATGGCCGAGTGAGTAAAAAAAAATCATGCTGTCACTCTCATAGGAATCATTCTGCCTTTCAAATCCTTTTCACAGCAGGAACAGCTGCTCAGAGCAAAGCCTGTTGCATAGCCGAACCGCCAACACGCAAAAAGTATGAAAAATGTGTTCGCAATGTCTGACTGCTGCTCTTTTCAACTCTACGTTGTTCTTCGCCATTGGCAGGTCAAGGAGAACTTCGCACTTGCTGGTTACGTCCTTCAAGTCTTGACGGGTTTGGCATAGTCGGACGCCAAGATCATAAAAGAGGCATTGGCACTTCGCGACGCTTGACAGGCGTTGTCAGAGTGCTTTCTTGGCAAAAGGACTTCTTTCTTCTTTAGAAAGCGATAATTAGGCTTGATGCTGGTTCTTATCTTGAATGTTTTTGACAACTGAGAACCAGGCAGACGTTCGGCATGCGCACGATAGGTTATTTTGCGCGCATCACTTTTTCTCAGTTAAGTTCTTACGTCATGCATAGGAATAAGTTTGGTTGTACGGAATTAAATGAAAGCACCGCCCTCAACGTGTCACTTGTTGATTGACTAAGGTGCATTGAGAAAGAATAAGCAAAACAATGTCAAACAACCAATACATCCATACAAAAAAATTCTGGACAAAAACATTTTTGAACGGGAAAGAGCAGATCTCCCACCGGCAGGCTTGCATTTTTTTCCTATTAACGTTTTTACTTTCGCCAAAAGCGTTCCCCATTTGATTTTTATGGCAGACTTGACTGCTCGATGCGAGTTACGGAAAAACTATACAAGGAAGATTTTGCTGCACATCGGAAGAATGAACCATTACCTTCAATATTTCCACAAGAGTACCTTACAATTATTCAAAATTCAAATTTTTTGTCGAAGAATGTTGGGCTTGACCGCAGACGCTGCGGTTGCTTATGTCCAACAATTTCTGACAAAAATTTTGAAGCTTGAAAAATTGCCAGTTAATTTTACGAAAAAATTGAAGGTGATGGTCCATCCTTCTCATGTGTAGCAAAATTTTCTTTTAAAATGTTTCCATCGATCGCATCGAGCAGTTAAGACTCCCATAGAAAACCTATAGGGACCGCTTTTCACGATAGCAAAAATATTAATAGAAAAAAATTCAAGACTGCCTTCGAGTGCTATACTGATGTATTGAGTGGTACATTGATGTACACTGAGTGACACACTGATGTATGTATTGATGTATTGATTGTTATAGTGAAATCTTAAATTAAATTACAAAACTGCGTACACAAAAGGTTTCCCGTTCAAAAGTGCTTTTTTCCAGAATTATTGTTGGGTATGACTAAAGACTCAGCATAAAGGTACAATACAGTTGCACGTTTGGAACTTCTGTTTAGCCTCTTATTTCGAACCATACGGCAAAGTCTGAGGCAGAATTGATGTGAATTCTCCGGAGCTTGATATCCAGTGTGTAAATGGAAAACGTAGAGTCAACTATACACAGGCCACGCGCCTGAGCTTGAGTATGAAACTTGGACCCACACAGACGTTTAAAAACAGCGCGAGTCGAATTGATGAACATACCGCTACGAACGTAACTGCCCCTTGCCGGGACATCGGAATTTGAAGCATGCTTCGAAATGCGCCCCCGCCTTACCTCCACATGATTCACGTCTGGGCTGTGGGCTTCAAGTATTGGTCGCTAATCACGGTTTCCGGCATCTGGCGTGCTTCCAGCGACACCCTTGATCGGCACACACAGACATACACGACGCTTAAGGAACTCCACCGCGCGACATCAACAACACAAAGAGAATGACGAAAAGCCTGTCAATTTTTTTTTCGAAGGTGGAACGCCCCTGGTAGATGCTGTCTGCCGCAGACCGACTCGACTTTCCTGTACAGCTGATAAGTGGCGTGGACCACCCTTTCTTCGTGCAGTGCACGCAACAGACATTGGAAGCTTTGAAAGGTTTCCAAACAGCACGCACACGTACACACACACACACAGAACTCCGCCACGACTCAGAGTCACTAATGAGTCCCGCCTCGCCGTCTGCACCGTGATTGAACGACGGAGTGAAAAACGGTTGGGTGGAGGTGGGGGTGAGGGGAGAAGGCAGTAGTAGTGCGTAGAGACAACAAGACGCCCAGAGCAGAGAGAAGTGAAACGGCGGCACACCACGCTGCTACAACAACCGTGCGTCCTCACAGAGCGGTGGAGGAGGGAGGTTGCGGGGGAGACCCTATTTCTGGCAACCATTCAATTAGGTGTGGACGTCTCTAACGTGTGTATGCGCCTTTTGTTCGAGGGCCGGCAGCTATCGCGAGCCCACCGGCTCGCCAAGGTTACATAACCGCTATGCGGCCCCGCTCTAGGATCTATCGACCCAAAGGCTTCGGCCCTCGCCCATGCACGCAGACATGGCGCAGCGAAACCGTTGGGTGGCAACGACAGCGGCCTTGGTCGCCGTCAAGCCGCGGGAGACTCGCTGACTCCGGCCGCCGGGCAAATATAGAACTGAAGACGTCCGAGTGGCACAGAACGGTGGACGACGTGGGGGAACAGCACGGTACAAAAGGAAGCGAGCGGTGGGGGACGGAAGAAGGCCGATGAAGAGAAAAGGATAGTTATTGCGATGGTGCTATTGGCATGGGGACAACGCGATGGCAAGGGCGGGCAGTCGCCACGCTCGAACGTAAACGGACGACAAGCACGAACGCTTGCTCGTCGACGACCAGGGTACAACGGCAGTACCGGAGACAGCCGCTGCGCGAGCCTTTGGAAATTGGAAAGAAACAGGAAACTCGGTTCTAGCGAGAGCAGAAGACGGGGGAAGGAAGAAGGAGCGCTAAGGAGTGAAGATAAAGGGGTGCCGTCCGAAAAGAGACTGTGTGCAACAAAGGCGGACTTCCTGTAGCTGGCACGCGCCTGCGCGGAACGACTGCCAAGTACTTAAGCATAACTGTGTTCGCCGTGCCGCATGAATTGTGTACACCGGAAGAAAGGAGGAAGGCGTTGTCTCCTTTTGCTTGCTACATTCGCCTGGATCCGCCGCCGCTTTGTGTAAACACGAGTGTATGGAAGAGCAGGACGGTGGGTGGGAGAGGCCGGGCTTAAGGTGCGCAACCAAGTCCTGTTATGCTCTGTATATAGGCATATGATGACGGTGTCATTTCACCAGCGCTTGTGCTTCCGTTGCAGCAACGCAGCCCGCTCCCTACCCCACTTACCGCGCCAAATTCGGTGGACCCCATTAAGCTTGCGATGCCCAGTTTGAAATCAAAGCGGTGTGTGTGCTCGAGTAGATACGCTTGTAGCAAGGGTATTCAAGGCTGCAGAGCTCCAGTAACTGCCGCCGCAAACACCAATGTCCTCTAATGTGTTTGCACTCAGACAGTTGCTATCTTATGACTAACATGTGAGCGCTTTAACTCAGATCAGGTTGTTTGTGGTCAGTACTGGTTTCTACTAGTTTTTTCTTGTTACTAAGCGCCATTTCCTTGTTCTGAGAGCATCATATCCGGGTTTCTTTGGATTGAGCGATAATGCTGAGCGCATGCATAACCAAGTTTCAACCATGCATATGAACACGGCAAGGTGGCGACCTACGCCATCTTCATCAAGCGGCTGGGGGTGTCCAGGAAGCATGAAGTGACAAAAGCGACCTTGATGACGCGTGAAAGTTTCTTGGAATATATCCACCGCGTAGCGACAAGCCTTGTCACATGAAAATAATGAGACCGCAATTTAGATAGCCATCATGACGTCCGCGGGAGAGTGCGGGATGCCGTCAGTAAGTTCGTGCTTTGTGCGAGTCTTGAGGTTATTTGCATAGTTTGCTGGCGATATATGAACAGTGTGAGCACTGAGCGTTTAATAGAACCAGTGTAGTGAAATACAACTCAAGGCGGAAGCGGCAAATGCCCCTCAAGGAGGCCCCCCAGCCAATGGTGTGAATCGATCTTCATGACGACTCGATTAAGCCGTGGTTAATCGTCAGCCAATGAATTGACGACAGATTAGCCTAGTATGAAAGAGGATTAGCAACGCTTTGTCCACAACGTCATGAAAATCACTCGACGACATTGGCTGCAGGGCATCCTTTGAGAGACATTTGCCGCTTCTGCCTTAAGTTGTATTCGGCTATAGTCTTCTGGCTATGAATCAGGGTAGATGTTTGAAGAAGTCAGTGAGAAAACAATGCAGTTTGGTTTGCAGATTTACCTGAAAGTGGTTAGCTTAAACGCCTGCAGTCTGAACACTTCAGCAAGTCGACGTGGTCCGTCCTAGTCAGTCAAAGTCCGAAGTGCAACCACTGACACAAATATAAAACTGTTCTAAGCAATCACCCATCGTGGTGGCTCAGTGGTTAGGGCGCTCGCCTACTGAGCCGGAGTACCCGGGTTCGAAGCCGACTGCGGCGGCATCGTTTCGATGGAGGCGAACCGCAAAAAGGCGCCCGTGTGCAGGGTGATGCAAGTGCACGTTAAAAATCCCCAGGTGGTCGAAATTATTCCGGAGCCCTCCACTACGGCACCTCTTCCTTCCTTCCTTCTCTCAGTCTCTCCTTGATCCCTTCCCTTACGGCGCGGTTCAGGTGTCCACCGATATACATGGTCTGTTCTTGTTCTGAAAGTAGTAGGACTGATTTTTTTAAACAAAATTTATTCAAGAGAATAGTACAAACGATTACAATTTTTCAAGGTAGCTCCCTTCCGCACCTACAGGCTACTGCCAATGTGTTTTACAGTTTTCGTGCGCCTCCAGGACCGCCTGGACCGGAATGATGTTTAGCTCCCTCGTCACGGCCTGTTGAACCGCCTCTACCGGTCCGTGATGTTTTCCCTCGAGCGTCGATTTTATTTTCGGGAATAGAAAAAAGTCTGGCGGGGCCAAGTAGAGGCTGTAGGGGGGCTGAGGCAGTGTTGCCGCCTTGTGCTGGACAAAAAATCGGGGTCCTCATTCTGATGATGAATGAGGACCTTTTCCTCCTCTGACAACACTCCCGGCACCAACTTCGCGCACGCTTTCCTCATCGATAAGTTTTCTGTCACGATCCCAAAAACTTGTGTTTGAGGAATGCTCAAGTCATCAGCAATCATTTTGATACTCATTCCACGATCACTGTTCAGTAAATCTTTCCCTCGCTACAGATTTTCGTGGGTCTTGCTGGTCGAAGGGCGTCTGAAGCGGTCGTCTTCCTCCACTCTTTCCTTACCTTCTCGGAAAAGCTTGTGCCACTCAAAAACACCTGATCTACCCATGGAAGCGTCACCGTAGGCCTCCTTAATCATGTTGAGAGTCTTTTTGCCCGTTTTACCAAGATTTACTCAAAATTTGATCGCGTATCGCTGATCTAGTAAACGCGCGACGATTCTGCGTGACGAGACGTTTCGACAGGGGTTCACAGTACAAGCGACCTCCTCTCTTCAACGGCCAAGAGCCGACTGCCGATTTTCCCCAGCATTCCCAATATCCCCCTTCAACGATCCTGCACGCGCAGACCACCTCTCGTCCGCCCGTTCGCCCAGGAAAAAACCAGTCCTACTACTTTCAGAACAGACCCTTTATGTGAGACAGATACTGCGCCATTCCCTTTCCTAGCACACCAATTCTGTCTCTCTAAGCAATCATTGGGACTTTTTGAGTAGAGTAGGATTTATAGCCGGTTCCAGGAAGGAGCAGAAGAGGGGAGGATGGGAAGGGGTGGTTTAGTGCTCTAGCACTTATAGTGGGCGTTCCCCGCGTTTAGCCGTTGTGTGTTTGTCTGAAGCCGATTTTGTGCAGGCTGCTCACCTGCCCACTGAGTGGACCCTGTCCAGGCATAATATATATATATCTATATATATATATATATATATATATATATATATATATATATATATATATATATATATATATATATATATATATATATATATATATATATAACAGAAACGAAAAGAGAGAGGGTTTTTTATTTATTTATTTTATGCTCTTGTTCGATTTAGAATATTACTGCATATGTTACCGCTTAAAGCTAATTTATTAGAAAAGTAGAAGAAAAAACAACCACATGCCACCGGTGGGATCCGAACCCACGACCTGCCACAGAAGGGCAGTTGAACACCAGTGCCACAGAAGCAGCGAAAGTGGTGCGGAATACGCTTTCGCCTCTGCACACTTTAGACAGTCAAAGTGCCCCCTGAATATTTATTTTGCGTCATGCATTTCTTGCACTTTATTTGGCGTATAAATGAAGGCCATTTAATTATTTTTCCCGCATCAAGCACCTCGTTTCAGAAGTGGACGCCCACCCTCTCTGTCTTAAATTCACTGCTTTTCGAGAATATTTGCAATGGTCGGATAATTTATTAATACGAAAGCATTATATAGCTATGTCGCGGCAGCAAAAAGTGTCCGCAAGACACGCCGGCACGATTACGGCGTTCTCTGAAGATAAATTTCTGAAAATACGATCGTGACAGATAGTGTGTGAGAAAATGTTGCAGTGGAAAAAATTTGGTTGATGACATGTAATTAGTTCATTAATTAAACACGAAAAAACGCTCTTAGACGTCAAAATAGCCATGGGCGTTGATATAGTGTCGATATAGACGACAGAAAGGGCGCTCAGTAGCTGAAAGCGACTGCTTCTTGTCGCCGATGCGTGCTCGATGTTGGTCGCTTCAGCGACGAATCCGGCTACTGTGGTCAGAGGATTGCGGATGAGACCTCCAAAGATGTCATTCCGGACACCCCTCATCAAGGCCCGCAGCTTTTTCTCTTCAGTAGCTCGGGGGTCAGCGCGGGCACTCACACGCAGCAAGTCTTCGACGAAGCTTCTGACGCTTCCGGTGGGGCCCTGGATATGAGCGTGGAGCAGATCTTCAGCTTGCTGTCGCCGGTGCTGGTTCGCGAACGTGCATACCAGTTCACTCTTGCACGTCTCCCATGATGTTAGCGAAGCCTCATGGTTCTCGAACCAGTATTTCGTTATGGCTTCCAAGGAGAAGTACAGGTTCTGCAGGCATTGGTCGAGTGTTCACCCCTTATGTCGAGCTACTCTTTGATAGTGGTGGATCCAGTCTTCAACATCGTCAAGGCCATCGCCACGGAACGGGGCGACAGATTTTGGAGTGACAGGGACGTAGACGATCCTTGACGCAATCGCGGGGTCGGTTTGTTGTGACTGGGACGCCATGGTGACGTTGGTCGTCCTAGATGTCCTTGATCCCTCGGGCAAGAGTCCGAATTCGGGCGCTTGGCTTTGCTGACGTCGGCTAGCGCGAATCTCAATTTCTGCCGACAGCTACTCTAAGAAAACCCGACGGCCAGGACGGTACCGGGTTCGAATTACGAGGCTGGGTGCGCTGCATGAGATGCGTCACCCAGCACCTGCACCTAATGTCACGGTTTGACGTACAGGGCGGAGGCGAGAACAGGTGAAGACAGGGGCACAAAAGCAGGCAGGTCCGCCAGCAGCAGCGTCGTCGTCGGCGCGCGCTACATTAGTTCATGAATGTCAGAACAGCCACGGACGTCGATATAGTACGTGGACGTCAGAGCAGTCGCGGACGTTGCTATAGCATCGTAATGAAACAAAACGAAGAACATGAGTGAGTAAATTCGAACAAAATTAAGTAATTGGTTAATGATCTATACAAACAACAATGCTTCCACATTTATTCAATGTGGGTCACCGCACTGATCTCAAAGCTTTTTGATAAACGAATTTTGGAGTTTCACGTGTTTTAATTAACATCACCTCCTCCCAACAAGCAGAATGTATTGACCACCGGCCCCGTTGCCCTGTCTATGCTGTTCTGCCTCGTTACCACCTGGCGACAGGATGATACGGCATCCGCCCCTAATTTGCGACACCTCGTGGAAGACAGGACATCCTGATGCAAGCTGGAAGATTGCCCGGAGGATTCACAGAGCCGGGCCATGTAAATCGCCCACGGATTGGCGTCTATACATCAGACGCGATAATTATCTGCGGTGCAGAACTTGGAAAAAAGATTGCCTTTCGAAATGACCGTCGGGGCTTCGAGAACGGGAGTGTCCGCTTTCTACAGGTATAGAAGACTGGCCGTCCTTAAACTAATTGGGAGATTGCCCAGGCGGTGTGCAGCCTTAAGCCATCGAAATGACTCGCGAGTGTTAACGCCCATGGACTAAAATAGCCCGCTGGTATAGATGAATTTCCCGTCCAGTTTATGTTCTAGAACGCAGGAATAAAGACATTATTATTATTAATAATAATGTAAAACGGTAAAACGCAACACCAGGAAATCGGTAAAACGATTTCCTGGTGTTGCGCACGAGCAAACATAGAGGAGAAGAAAATCAGCCCTCGTCAGCAATGGTCAGTGGGCGCTAACTGAATTAGTGCAGCACTCTTTTCTTTTGCATAACTTGGGCAGAGACAAATCTTTCATCGGCAGAATACTGCACGATCCCGACAGGGATGCCTATCGTCCAGCGTACTCACCTACAGGTCTCCATTATCGTTTTCAAAATACATAGGAGCGCTCTCGTCCACGAGCGAAACACGAAGACTACAATTTAAATAAAAACTGCAAAAGAAGACAGATAAGAAACTGATGATGCAGGTTAAATGATACAGCAGTTTGCTGTTCACATGCAAAAACTCAACGTTTTATTAGGTAGCTCTCTTCAACCATATTTTTCTATGTGCGCTTGCATGATGATACGTGAAGGCCATATTGCTTTCATGATCGCTGCCTATATGTAAGCCCCTTGTCCAAAATATGCGCTCAAACAATTACGTTTGCTGACAGACTTAGTAGTGGGGTCTTTGCAGTAGAGCTACCTATCATGTGAGTTGGTTGTCCGTTTTAGTCGAGAAGAAAAAAGCAGCAGAATAAACAGATGAACCCAGAAAGACACAGAAAGACACAATCCCTCTTCGACTGGCGTTCAGCAAAATGACCAACTAGCTAGCCTAAATTACGCACTAGTGTGAGCGCATGACTTCATCTGTCGATCTTTCGAGTCACTGTGCTTAATCTCATGCGCTGTTGTTCCTCAGCGAAATTAGCTCTGTAGCATCCACCGTGGTAGCAACCTTGGAATCCTAACCTATGCTAGAGTAAGGACAACAATTCGCCTCTCTCATGAGAGAGTCGGTACGAGGCTATCAACACTGCACAACCCAGAAGCACATCTGCTGGCAGGTATTTTTGACAAAGGCTGAGTCTGTGAAAGGCGGAGGGGACAAGTAGGCCTGAGGTTACTCGGACAGGGTTTCAAGGTGGAGTTTCACTGTTACGCACTTGCGTCTGTGGTCGGACCACGTGTCGAAACCTGGCGGTACGCCAGCGCAAGCACACCGTCTTACGGAAGAAATTGTCGTACGCTTCCCTCAAGGCTACAGGGGGTAATATTAACGCTGTCAGGGCCCTCTAGGAAGTGCAGTTTCGTAATCCTCTCTAGGTGCGTGTTCCTGACGCCTCGCATAACGCATTGCCGTGATAAAGCTTAGGGCGTATCCCTCGCGCGATCAGATTACTTACCGCCGCACGTGGTGCATATCGCGGCGGCCCTGCAGAAGCGAAGGCACTAAGCAGAAAGTGCGAAGCGTCGCACAGCCGAAGGAGCTATGAATGGTGACAGGGTACTTTGAGAAAACGAACGCTTATTATAATTTCTTTTTCACGCTCCCGTACAAAATAGCAATCAAGGAGTAAACTGATTCTGCAAAGGCACGCACAGTGTTACATCTGTTTTTCAATGGTGCACATTTACTTTTCTGGTTGAAAGTGGAAATATCAAAACGGAAAACGAAAACGCTGGGTGGTTAACGAGGCGTCAAATCCACTTAGCTAACCTGTACCTGCGTATGGCGATAGAGGAAGGCAAAGAGAAGAGAGCACTATATTCGACGGCGTCGTTCCTATCACCATCTAAAGAAAAAAAAAATATAGGGAACATTTAAGCTCCGCCTAAGGACACGACGCGATAGCTTTAATGAGTTGCTGCCCATATATGCGGAATTGGTCATTTTCAACTTTACATTAATAGGTCCTTGGGAGTCCTCGTACCACTGCTTACGCAATGTTGCAGCTATTAAGGTATGCGCCACTGCCCCGCGATGGCAGGTGCTGCCACCGGTGTGGCTTGTGCGACCCGAGTTGCTCTTCCCGGAGCAACCTCTGGCGGTGAACCACTAATTTAACTGCCACCTGCCAGTGTGGTTAGTTTTCCCACAATCCGGTGGGTAGGTTTTTGAAGACCCCACAAAGTCAAGTGACGTAGGTTGCCCACCTAGGTTGTTTCTCCAGGGCTGGCTGCCTGGGCCACCCTACGCCACACTATCTATTGCTCACAACGCCGACGACGCCGACGCCGGATTTTTTTGGTAACGGGGCCTTTAATGCTATCGCATTATGCCCGATGTGTCAACAGCTCAAGCCCGTAGACCTCAAATATGGAAGTAGTGCCTTGGTCACCCTGAGGATCGGTGTGCCAAGTTTCCGACCTCCGTGAACGGAGATGAGCCCTAACGAAAATGATAATTGGGAGCAGATAAACGAAGACTGGAAGCACGTCGCTAGCGCGCTGAATGTGTTGTGCAGTGCAATATGCACAGCGTCTTCTCAGGGTACGTTACACGTAGTGAAACAAAAACATCCCCCAAACCTTGCCTTGTCGAACAGGACTCAACTCAGTGATATATCAAGTCTTCATGTTCGGGTGCCTAGCCAGGAAAGGTATAGTTATGACTATTTGACGCAGAGATACTTTATTCCGTCGATTTTGCCCGATTGCACACTGCCAGCGAGCACTGCACCAGTAAATTTGGCTGTTCGCCGATAGAAGTTGTTCTACTCTATAAAGGATGCCTTATAGTGGAATAATAGAACATGATTCAACTGATGTTGTCGCAAGCAAGTTATAATTAGTCAGCCGCTGCAGGGCTACCGCTAATAAAGGGGCATAAATTGCTCACATTACGGAAATTTAACTAGTTCGAAAGAGGGTCTTTTAGGAGCGTCATAAATAGCTGCAACAACTTATATTCAGGTGTTAAGAGTGAACGGTGAAGACTCAATTAGATGAATGGAAGAACAGTGAAGGTTTCTCAAATACAGCGTACCTGTAGCTAGCTAGATTGTTTTGAAGAGTTGAGCTGCAGAACACTAGATCGTAATGAAGCAGTCATTCTTTAATGAACCTACACTTGAAAAGCATAAATTTCACGTAATATATAAGAAGATTTTAAATAAATCAGGGAGAACTCAAGGCGGTGGAGCTACAACGAGCGAACGAACTTCGTGAAGCACAAATCCGCATTTTGTTTTGAATGTGCGGGTAGGGTCAATCACGTGTCCTTCGCTCTAGTTTTACACCTTCTAACCCCTAGGCACATCACAGTACTTTGAAGTAAAATAATTCGAGGTATTTTATTTTCCTCGCCTTCCGCAGTGCAGTAAAGTATAGCTTCAGAGCCGTTTTTATCCGTCAAATTTTCAGCTTAGAATGAATTTCCTGTAAGCGTTTATTTTGCGCAGTGTTCAGTAGGTTCGGCAGCTGAATAAACCAGACAACGTTTATCATGGAAGCCTTCAAATAAATGGGTAGTGACAGCTCTGTTGTATCGGGCAGACGATGATGCCGCCTTCACATGTGCGTCGCACAAACGCCCACTCCTTTACCGCCTTTAACCTGAAGAAACACTCTTTCGCTTTCTTTTTCACTACCTCAGTTCAGAAATCTTTCCAATAGCCGCCAGCAGACACACGTGTGTACAGGCCGGAACTGGCCCGCCTGCCGACACAGGACGATGCATCCACGCTGAACCATCGCGAACCGTCCGTAATCACAGCCGGTAAAGGTGCTGATCAAACACGTGCGAAAAGTTTCAAGGCAGGGAGAGCCCATGCGTCGGCGCATGTCGAAACGCGCGCTACAGAAAGCACGCGTACACCCGTGCACGTGCGTACATGCACACAAATGAGAAACTCCGAGGGTCAATAGGTAATGTTATAACAGGTGCTCGGAATTTCTCTCCCCCTTCGAGGAAAGGAAGCCCCGATGAAACTGCTGGGTATGACTAAGTGGGAGCTCGACCGAGAAACAATGATTACGAGCGCTCCATGACAGGGGAGAACCCGAGCCGATCTCGTCTTGGTCTTTCCTGCCTTGGGCAGCTGGGCTCGCGGCGTCAATATCTGCCCCCCCCCCCTTCTTCTCATGAAGCAGAAACAACGTAGCCGATCGGTCGTGAGGTGATCCTGTCCACGTGTCCACATGTTCTCCACCCCTCCTCCCCTTTTCTTTCTTTCTGGCTGCACGAGCAGAGAGTCCTGGGCACGGCCCCAACCAAAGCCTGTCCGGTCTCAGGAAGAGTCGATGACGAAAGAAGAACAAAAACGAGGTACTTCCCGGCTAAGCTACTAACTTCGTCGTTTAACGAGGTGGTCAGGGAGGGTGAAAGAGACCGGAGAATTTATTTGCAAAGAAAGACAGGGTGGTCAGTCTGAGGCATGATCCTCCGAGCCGCAGGGGATAGCATACAGCCCAGGGCCTATCGTCGGTCCGTCTTTATGCCACACTGCTAGTGCTCAAAGCGCTACGCTCGAGCCAAGCCACACAGGACTCGGTTCGCAGTCATCCGTGTTGACCGCTGATCGGGCTAGCGACCCGTGAACCCACCTCCTTCCTTCTGGGCTTTCCCAAAACTCTCGGCTTCCCTTCAGTGAGGCGCTGTGGCCCAGCCGCCGACCTTGGAGGGGGGTCGCACGTGTTCACGCGGAGATCGCGTGAGAAAGGGTCGCCAGCAGTTTGCTCTGCCGGTATTCAAAGGAATCGAGGCCCCCGCAGCGTGGTGGCTGCTCCCGTGGGACGCGAACGACCCCATCTCAGCTAAGCGCGCCTTCTTCTGGCCATCATAATAGGCGGCCCGCACCCGGCCCGGCGGCCAAAATGCCTGATGATGGAGATGGTCCTGAAAGCCCGGCCCCCGCGGGGCGCCTGGCGTGGTTTATATACGCTGCTCTTGTTAGCTTTAGTCAGCCGGCCAGCAGCTGCACGCAATCGCCCGAGGAACAGGAATTTCCCTGCTTTAGAGTGGCTATAACTGGACGCCCTCGAAGAGCTCGGGGCAAGGTGCGTGTATGTATTCAAAAGGTCGTGCCAAACGATGCGTGTTAGAGATCTTCGAACCGGCCCATGTTTTTTTTGGGCTTGTAGTCCGTTCAAACAGCTGTAGAAATAGCCTTGTCGGAGTTGACCTTGATGATGAGAAGCGAAATTAGGTGAATCGCTCAGAAAAGCATGCTGTTGGGTTATTTACTGCACGACTTCGGCTAAGCCAAGAAAGTTTAGCGGTGCGCTGACGCGTCCTTCTCATATCTAGTGAAGCAGCGCAATGGCACCGGGCCAAGGGAAGAAAGGGACAAACACAGCGCTGTGTCGCAGTATATGGGCTAAAATTCAGACATGGAATCCTCACTGAACTGGAAAGGACAGAACGGTACAGCTCATATTTTTATGTAAAAAAAAAACGGACAAATTTTCCAAAAACTTGGTTTAGAACCATAACACCATGTTAAATTCATCTATTGTAATCGTGAACCACACCAGCAACAAGGTTCGAAGGTGTTCCGACTCCTCAGCAATAAGTTGAAAAGCACAGATCAGAAACATGAAGAAATGCTATAGTTATACAGGACTCAACTAGCTCGGCTTTGCAGCCAGCTGCTTCAGACGTCCTGTTGCACTCCCTCTCACCGACTGACAAGGTCGTGCTGTGCCTCTATATGTAGCAGACAACAAATAAAGACTTCTGCTTAAAAAGGCGTCGGGCGCTGCGGAAGTCGCTCCTCCTGTTTTCTTTTTGTTCCTCTTTCTCACGGCCTCTTCAGAGAAGGCAGGAGGCTCGGTCAAAAAGCAAGGCCGTGTATTGACGCCGCAGTTGATCACATGCCCTGCAATTTCCGATTTTGAGGGGGATCGCGCAGGGTGCTTTTCCGCGAAGAATTGAGCCTGCAACGCGAGTTGGGAGCTTGTATAGGCAAGGCGAAGAAAAAGCCGTGAAGCTTTGCTTTCTTGTGCGGCCCGGCTTTGAGTTCCGGAATGCTTCAATGTCGTTTGGCTTGTGTGTTTTGTTTAGCTTTCCATTTGATTCTCGCCTTACGTGATATAGATTTAAAGAGCGCATTCTTTCTGCTCAAACAGCTCGATGCATGAGAAAGGTACAGGAGCGAAAGACATCGATATAAGCCGGATTAAAAGCTATCTTTCGTGCCCACTGCTTATTTGAAGCTGAATGAAATTGAGTGGACATGTAAGCAGTAAGGAATCTTTGCTTCCGTCTTTGATCTTTTTCTCGAATTCCGAGGACTCGGAGCTTTTCAATAGCAGAGAGACTGCCAGCATCCATGCATACCCTGTTTTAGTGTGTCTTCACCGCAGTCCCACTTTCATAACTTCGTCTGCAGTATGCGTCTACTGTTGGCATCCACCTCTGCCCCATGACGCCCTTAACTTAAGCCTTACAGTTTCTTTAACCGGCTCGACTACGAATGATTTCTAATCACATGCTTTTTTTTTTCTTTTTGAACACGATTCTTCTCACTACGTTAAATGGGCAGCGTACTTGGGCGATGAGATCCGATTAAGCAGCACAAAAAAATTAAAAAAACCTCCTCCGGACTACAGGAGACACCCACGTAAGCCTTAGGTTTACGTGAGTAGATAAAGGCCGCCAAAGCGCTAAAAAATTCAATCTCTAAATCGAACAGGCCCCGCGCGCGCGATATCCGCGTTTTGAGTTAGAGCTGTAAGTGACCTTGTCATGCGGCTATCTGGACCCGGACAAGCCTGATCCTGTTTCGGCAAAAAGCACGAACAAATGCGGGACCGAAGTCGACCTTGTCTGTCCCTGCCGTTTCCTCGCCGGGAAATATAACGATCTGCTCACGTTCGAGCTACCGTGCAGTGCGCTTGCTGGTATCGTAACACTGCTAGCGCGTTGTGCGCCTCGCGGGCAGGGTACAATTACAGTGGCGAACAAAAGGGGATTATCTAACGGCGCGCCACTGACCTTCATACAGGGGGGGGTCTGTCCCTGGACGGACCCACCGGGCAGGTCCAGCCGAGCGACGATTTATCGTTGCTTTTCTTGGGCTCGTCTCCGTACATAAGTGGGAAACGGCGTCGTGGGTGCTTCCGCTATCAAGGTCGCGCCGCCGACGCCGTGCAACTGCACAGCTCACACAACTCCTCGGCCGTTGGTAACGCTCTGGTCTCCAGGTGGTAGGAATCAATGCATAGTCCTACACTAAAGTGTCTCTCATGTCCCACGGGGAGCTTTGGAACGTTGCACCCACTATGCCATGTCCCGTCTTTGCCAAGATTAACCAGGCAGCGGAGTTTCCTTCACAACCGTGGTAGCCCTTACGGCAACTTTCAAGACCGAGAGGTCTTGAAAGGCGCGAACAAGTTTTCTCTTCATCTTACAAAGATTTAGAGCTCAAGAGGGGCCATAAGTGCTTCACTGCATGGCCAAGAAACAAACAATGCTCAGCAATACTAACCAAAAGCATTTTAGAACGGGAAGTAGTTTACGAACGCAATTTTTTCATACATTGCCAGATTTCACTATAACAATCAATATATCCGCAGATCTCCCGTCAACAGGCTTGAATGTTTTTTGCTATTAACGCTTTTGCTGCAGTCAAAAGCGTTCTCTGTTGGTTTTCTACGACCATCTTCACTGCTGCAAGCGAGCGATGGAAAAACTTTATAAGAGATTTCATTACACATCGCATAAACGGACCCATTCCTTCAATATTTGTATATCAGTATCTTACAACTTTCCAATATTTAAAATTCCTGTCCAAGAATGTTGGAAAAAACAAATAGCGGCCACGAGACCAAGTCTCGAGCACGCATCGCATCGAGGCTCTCGTGGATGTTCGTTTCCAATTCGTAAGCAGCCACGTAAGCCGAGCTGTGTCTGTGTCTAACGCGCTGACACGCTCGGATCGCCTCTGCAGCTATCCAACTCGAGAGTCCGAACGGCAGACGCCTGACTCCCTGACCTCCCTGGGCTCCTTGAGCAAGGGAGGGAGACGCGTAAGATCCGACCACATTCCTGGAGAGGAGTCAAATATCGTTCGCAAACATGTGTAGGTGCTTGTATATCCGTGTGTGTATTTTTGTGTTTGTATTCCTATGTAATTTTTCATAATCCTACAGCCCACTCTGTGCCTCGATTGTCGCGTATTGCAATGACAAGTTTAACACAGCTGTTGAAAAGAGAGCAAAAATAGTAATTTTTACCTGGCACCTGCCATTATACGAGCATGATATTGTTTTATTCATTTTGATATAGATTCATTTTCCTGCCCTCATCGCCACCTACAATCCAAACCCGTGGATTAAAAAATTTGGAGACCTGCGACGTGCCGGTGGCTTCATCTGATGGCAGACTTAATGCCCCGCATACTGCTCGCACATAATGGCGCTATCCGATGTGCCGCTCCTATTCCACGGGCCAGTGACGACACTCAGCGATTCAAAAGTACATTGAGCCCCAAATCGCGAACTGATGTCGTTTTTCTGCTGATGACCTTACGCACAAATACAACGGAGGAGCACTAGAGACAAGGCAGCGTCTTTAGTACTTAGCCTCTGATTAGTTGTGGTCGACTGCAGAGTCCGCGACGCAGAGTGCTCTGGTGGAATATTCCAAAAAAAAAAAAAAAACGAAAATTCGACGCTTGAGCTTGTGGCTTGACTCGACTAATTCAGCGAGTAGCAGACGTCGGTGCTCGGTTTGGCCACAAAGTCTACCACGTTCACGCTCAGCTTCAGGCATGGCTGTGTCGTGTCGCCGCCGAAGCTTTAGCTCCCTGTCACGAGCTCGTTTGCGAGCGGCCGCGTACGGCTGTTTAGAAGATACTGCGTTCGCCATGCAAAACTGTTGGCAGGGAGGCTGTTCAGGCTGGTTTCACGTGGGTGCCACGTGGGAGGGTATGGCCACGTGATGGCTCCGTGGAGCAACGAACCACGTGATGTCCATTTGGTAAACAGCTGCAAAACGTTTCGTTTTAAAAGGCAGAGGAAAAGTCGCTCAGGTTGCTTTGTGTCCGGATAACAGCTTCCGATAGCAGTGATCAATGTGAACCCACAAGCGCGTGGCGAGCCTCCTAATGGTAGGGTGTGTTTCGTGAGCCCTGGGGTGTCGCATTCGTGATCACTGACCAAATGCCGGACGGTGATGGTAGCGTTTTCCCGTAAGCGGTGCGCAAAGCACAGTCGTAAAGCATCCCTTGATTTCGATGGGCGCCGCGCCCAATGTCCCACGATTTCTCCCCCCCCCCCCCCTCTCTTTAATGCATCGCTCCAGGTGTTAGCATGCACTGTAGATGAAGCCCCTCGATCCATTTCTGCAGGGTGCATTGCTGGCTGAGCGGCAGTCCGTACACAGTGGCTTCGGCTCTCTATGGTCGGATGTAATGCATTACAGTCGCGATCGATAAAGTGCGGTCAATAGGAGGAGATACGACAAACGAAAGCATTGTCTTGCTCCGTAAAAGACGACAGTATGAAAGAATAATGTGTATTCATCACTAACGTGCTCGGCTGACACGTTTTCGGGGCTCCGAGCAGTTCGCAGAATATTAATATAGATGGAAACCGGAACGTTCTGTTGCTATACGCAGACATATGTGCGATATCAAGAGTACAGAGAAACGATGCCTATACAGTTGTCTCCAATATTAAAGGAAGCAGTTAGCTTGGAGAAAATAATAAATCTGCTGCTACTTTTTCCCTTAGGCCTAAGTTTAAAATGTTCTGTTTCCTGGAGAAAATTAAACAACGCAGCTAAGGTGTATTTCACAAATAGTTGTGGAGTAACCATCGTCTGGATGCGGATAATGAGTTGCATTTCATACTGCAGCTCTCTGTACCACACAAGCAGTCAGCTCCATTGCCAGCTAAGCAACACTTCAGCTGAGGCTACAGTTGATGGAAATCTCATTACTGGAGCGTTACCAAAGTGTGAACACATCAGGAACTGCGGCAAATACACACTGGCTGCGCACTTTCCATTGATTTGTTTCTGTTACAACTGTCATGTATGAACGAAATGTAAAAGAACAGAGAATAAACGGCAGGAAAGGGTGCGGTGATACCGAAGTAAAATTTAGTCTTTGTAATGTAATTTAGCTCTGGTAAAACTTAAAAGTTAGCTTTAAGGTGCCATAAATTAAAAAGTAGTAAAGTAAACAAAAATTCGAGCAAAACTTAGGCCGTAATTTAGCACCAGTAACGAGATAATCTTTAGCCTGAACTGACCAGTGCGAAACAAGACTGTGTGAAGTATCCCCACGCAGTGAGGAGGAAAAGAGAGAGCTTTCTTCTATACCCCCTGTGCCTTTGTGCTAGGGTTCTGTAGCGTTGAGTACAAAATATACCACTACGGCCGCTACCGCTACTTGTAACTTCACCAAGCTAGTATCACAACTTAAAACCGAACCACTACCACCTGTCACTGAAGTGTCCTTGCCAAGCTGCGATCGCCGGGTGGGTAAGGGGACGGAGCTTTGTCAGGCATTTCTCTGCCTTTTCGCCAATCTCCCAGAAACTTTTATTTGTCCGAATAAACTTTTCATATTATTTTATTAGAGCCGGTGCTTGATTATAGCCGTGTATCATCATAGGTGGTGTTTAGATATAACCGGTGTCATTATAGCCAATGTTTCGTTTAGCCGGTGTTATAGTAGGTGGCAGGCGGAGATTTGAAACTCCCCCAAAACGTCACCGGCCACCTGCCATGACTGGCAGTTTGAGGCTTTACACAGACGCCGACGCAGGACAGTTTTCGCCATCACGGCCCTTGTAATGCTCTCGCATTAATGTAACATTCACCGCTGTTCTTACAATAAACAGTTCGATGCCCAGCATGAAGCGTGACGCCCGATCACATACGAGGCGGTGGGCGCCGATGCCTTTTCCCGACCAGAGGTCCCTGTCTGGCCAGACAGACTGACGTCGCAACTCACTGAGGTGCCTATAGGCGCAAGCGACGATCCTGTATAGATTGCAATGAAACTTCGATGCTGCTGCTTTCTGCTTTCATTTTCCCCTTTGTTTTCTTCCTTTTTTTTCTTTTTTCGTGTCTGAGGTCGCAGTAGACGCTTTCGAGTTGCTAGACGGCATGCGGATCAGGATCTTGGTGGCTGCCGACGGGGATGAAATAAATCATCGCCGCTGGGCTACCTGATGTGCCGACAGAGTTAATAATGAACTCGAGAGTGCGCCGTCGATTCCTTCGGCCCCTATTTTGTAGCCACATGATGACTGGCTTTCCTCCACAAACACGCGATGACGCGACCTTCCACGTGTGTGTGTGGAAGTCATGGTCACGCAAGTATTTCATTAAAAACCCCTGTACAGAGCAGACGCTCGCTATACGCTCATCAAGAGCTGACCTGTCTGGATGGCGGCATCAGGATGCAACCGCACGTCTCTGGAGCTAAGCTGGAGCCTGGCACGTCCATGTCTGCGTCCGAGGCTATTAGGCTGGACCGCAGCCAAAATGGCAAGACTATGCAGCGTCATTGACACGCGTTTAGCTTCAGCAAAAACATGGAAATAGCATCAGACCGTCTTACTTTGATTTATGAAAGATGCAGAACATAGCCGGGAGGAGCATTTTGGTAACATACAGTGAGAAACACGATTTAATTACCCTCGCTACGCAGGCACCTTTATCCTTCTCTTTGGTCTGATGTCTGTTGCCTTCAGTTATTTTCAGGCAGTTATACGTTGTAGCACCAGCAGAGACACTCGTTTCACTTTCTGGTGAAAGCTAAAGTCAGTTGCCTGCGTTTACACTGGCTCCGTTCAGCGTTTCAAAGTCATCACAGTTCCTGACCTTGAGCATCGAGTACGCGTACACAGCCTTTACCTTCTCTACGGCGTTCCCGTTTTATTTCACGTTTCGTGAATCAGAGTGCGCGCAACTCTTAATTTTAATAGCGGGCAAGAAGTGGTATGGTATGGTATGGTATGGTATGGTATGGTATGGTATGGTATGGTATGGTATGGTATGGTATGGTATGGTATGGTATGGTATGGTATGGTATGGTATGGTATGGTATGGTATGGTATGTAGTGGTGTGGTTTGGTGGCGTACAAAGCTGCACACGCACTTACATTCTACACCACACAATGGTTTTCGCATTTCCCCTCCATCGAATTCCAGCTGCCATGGCGCGGTTTCAATAAGCTCAGCGTACGACCGTGACGGGTGCAAGCTACCGCAACGTGTACAAGAAATGCTATGAGCTGCGGTGGTGATCAATGCCGCTGCACGAGCGCTTCTTTTCGCGCATATCCTGCCCTGCTCCCGGCCGTGGGCAAACGCATGCTTCCTGCCCCTGACTCCCACCGCCCCAACACGTGTTCAGCTCGTGCGTACCGATGAAAGCGGTGGCTTCGCTGCCTGAGAAACGATGCGCCAGCGCCTTTTATCAGAGCCGGAAAGACGTCGCCACCGCAGACAGGCGGGGAGGCCCGCCGGTTCCCATCCGAGAGTCGTTGTTACCGAACGACGATCTTCCGGCCTGATGTCGCCATGGCTGACATCGGTGCACAGCGTGCAGGTGGAAGGCGGAAACAAGGGAGGAAGTTAGATGCGAGCGAGAAGTTCCCTTCTGCTTAAGACGCGTTTGGAAGGGCAGCGTGGAGTCTTTGCTCAAGGTCGCCTCCCATCGTTGCACAAAACGGGTCGACAGCCGCTCTACATAAAAGGAAACTTAAAAAAAAGAGAAGTGGCGTACGGAGCGTACTTCTGAAGGCGGGTCTAAAGGCGGAAACATTGCAGTGAATAATTACAACAGTCGTTGGCAATTAACCGCACATCCTTTTGCAGATGTTCAAGGAACGATGCTGCAACTGCTCAGGCCGGACATCAAAACCTTCTTCTCTACATACGCCCCAAGAAATAATTCTATCCTGGTAATCGTATGTTTGTTTGTTAACACGTGACCGCAGTTACTTTTTAACTCCTTTTCTTCGCTTACCAATGATGTTTTAAGTCACTGCGTGCCGCATGGTCCCTTCAAGATAATTTGAATTTCCTCAGGTCTTTCATGTCTTGCTCTTACAGTTTTGCTCCTGAAACAACCGAATAAGTCACTGCGTGCCGCATGGTCCCTTCAAGATAATTTGAATTTCCTCAGGTCTTTCATGTCCTGCTCTTGCAGTTTTGCTCCTGAAACAACCGAAATACTGGTCGTTGGGACAAGCGGCAAGATCATCTTTATTTTATTACACTAATTTTTAGTGGAATCGCCTTCACGGCTCCTTTTGGAGGAGAGCTTCGCTGTGCCGTACTCGGAGCGCGGACGACTTTCTGTGGCTCTACACCACATCATCCTGACTTGTGTGACCCGCCATTGATCGCAAAAGAGCAACACACAAAAGCCATCGTCTTGAACTTGTACACTACGTACTATACCAGGATGCAACTCAAAAAAAAAAAAAAAGCAGCTGTTAACAGGGTCGCGGTGCGCGGCGTTTTGTAGTCTCGAAAGTAAACGAAATCATCTTTTTAATATTTGAATATATCAAGCAATCCACGTATCACAATTCTAGAGCTCATAATTTTTTTCTTGGAATAAGCTTCTTGTTTAGGTAACAAGAAACGTCTAACTAGCGGACTACTTTTTCGTCGTGGAGGAATTCTGTGAGCGGAGGCTCAATGTGGGCGGAACTTCACTGCCGATTTAAGTTGTACCCGACTATAGATAGCTATAAAAAGTTGCGCCTGATTACAGCCACCTTCACGACCTGACTACATTGTTCATTCCTAAACTTAAAAAAAACCGCAAATTGTGGGTTCTAACGCCCCGAAGCGACACATTGAGTGCGCCTTAATCTCCATTAATCCGGACTACATCGGGTTCTTTAATGTGGGCTGCGATCGAGCAGCGCTCGGGCTTTTTTGCCTTTCGCCTCCATCAAAATACGTCCGCACGAACCGAACCCGCGACCTTGGGAGCAGCAGCCGGACGCCAAATCCACTGAGCCACCGCGGCGCGTCATTCCTGATCTTAAGTAGAGTTACACACGCGTCAAATTATCTCGATGATGGCAGACAAATTTTGTTATGGACTGCTAGCGTAGTTTCTCGAAGCGAGAAAATGTTCCGCTATGCTGTCCTGTTTTCTACATGGATATCTCTTCACACTCCGGGATCGTAAACCGTTGGGATCAGTTATTGTCAACTAGAGAAATGAGCATCTTGAAGTACATACACCGACTGACGTGCGCCGAGGCTAGAGAATGCAGCGAAAGGCATCCGGAACCGAATAACTTTGTTTTCGGAGTTCGCAACGCATCAGCAGCGCGCGCTACGCGCAGTGGCCGCGCCAACGCGTGTTCCGACCGATCCATCAACGCCCGAGGGAATTCAGAATGCCCCATCGGCGAATGCGGAATTCTCATCACCAGGCGGATAGACCGGCGGGGTTCGAACTAAGAGGAAATTCCATCGTCCCAGGATGGGGAAACCACCTTAAAAAGCGATCGTACCGTATCGGAATTGGCTCGCCTACCACTTTTACCCGGCGAATACGCGAAACTATACATACGCACCCCGCTTCCTTGAGAGCCGACGCTTCGCAAAGTTAGACGTTGGCGCTTTCGAAACACTGTCGGCCGAACCAGGATGTCAAAGCGGAGGAAAATAAAGAAAGTGGAAGAAGAGAGAGAGAGAGGAAACAAGAAAATGCGCGCGTATCTTTCTTTCTCTTGTCTTCGTTCTAGTCCCTACACTCTCCGCAATGTGGATCGCATGTGCTAAGCAGGCGGGAAAAAACGCTGCCGGTTTCAAAGTTTGCGCTCGCTCGCGTGCGAGCACGTGTTGAGGTGGTGCTCCCTGGAGCGTGGAAAAGAAAAAAGTCGCGTCCGCACATGTTCGCTCTGGGTAGCAGTTGATTAGCACACGGCACGGGCGCGTGCCGACATAAATAATGTGGGCCTTTACGCCCCTTATATAGCAACGGAAGGAGCACGGGAAACGACGCGTTGGAAGGACACGCTCGTGGGACTTCACCGTGCAACGGTATGCCGCTGAAGAACTGACTGGTGTTCAGGAGAGCGTAAAAACCACATGACCCGTGTCGCTCAGTAATAAGGATCTTTTAAAGCTATGCAGGTGCCAGCTGGCCTATGACACAACGTTGCTCTTGTTGCGATAGGCCATGCGAATTCGGGCTAAGTTTGACCAGATAGGGCCATCCTAACCTTCAACGACGTGCGCTGTTCTAGTGCCAGGGTACCTAAGCCTGAGCGTCCATTTAGAGTTGTAAGAAGAACTGTTAAAATTCCGAGACGCAATTATGTTTCCCAACGATTGCATATACGTGCCGTATCGAACGTGTCGAACAAAATAACACAGTTGATATCAGCTTAAACGTGAAAACTGAACACCGAGGTTCCATCGGCAATGACCTTGGAAAGGCACCTTGCTTCATCTGTGGCGCTAACAAATTGAACATGGCAAGGGGAAGGTGTGAAATGGTTTGGTTTGGTTTATGGGGTTTAACGTCCCAAAGCGACTAAGGCTATGAGAGACGCCGTAGTGGAGGGCTCCGGAAATTTCGACCACCTGGGGTTCTTTAACGTGCACTGACATCGCACAGTACACGGGCCTCTAGAATTTCTCCTCCAAAGAAATTCCAGCCGCCGCGGCCGGGATCGAACCCGCGTCTTTTGGGTCAGCAGCCGAGAACCATAGCCACTGAGCCACCGCGGCGGCGGTGTGAAATGGGGAGTGCTGATCGCTGCCTATTTTTCGTGCAGTTAACCGAGGTAATAAATTTTCACGGGTACTTCAAATACTTGGATGCCTCTTTATATTCCTACCCCGTCTGTATTCAACCGCAACTGAAGACAAATGAATAAGTGTCCGAGCCAAAAAAAAAACAAGAACAAATAAACAAGAACGACTTCCAGCGTAGCTCGTACACTGTCTAAAAATTGTCTAGTTTATAAACAATAACATTATAAAGAAATGAATGAACATATCGCAACAATGACTGCGGAAGGAAACTGCCTTATATGAAACTAGCAGGCCGAACAGATACCTGAAAATAAAGAAAAAAGAACGGTAAATTCAGAAAACTGCGTTCGAAACGCGTGTTCTGATCTGGCCATATAGGCTCGACCAGCCCATCAATGCTTCTCAATGTACACTTAGCCTAGTTATTATCCACGCTCTTAAACACAGCAGATCAGTTCTGTGAGGGATGAGCTGTCCTCTTAAGGGCGTTGCCCCGCCGCGGTGGCTCAGTGGTTACGGCGCTCGGCTGCTGACCCGAAAGACGCGGGTTCGATACCGGCCGCGGCGGCTGAATTTCGATGAAGGCGATATTCTAGAGGCCCGTGTGCTGTGCGATGTCAGTGCACGTTGAAGAACCCCAGGTGGTCGAAATTTCCGGAGCTCTTCACTACGGCGTCTCTCATAGCCTGAGTTGCTTTGGGACGTTAAACCCCAATAAACCAAACCAATAAACCAATCCTAAGGGCGTCCGCATTTAGCCATCTAGCGTCCGCCGCAAAGTCGGCGCCTCAGGAACCCCAAAGCTTCCACCAAAAAAAATAATAAATGGCCGCGTACACATCGCAACTGGTTTCGTGTACAGGCCAGTTACCAAGGGAGGGCACGCCCAGAAACGAACAAGACTCGCGACACTTCCGCATCGCACGCGCTTCGCCGAAATAAAGCACCTCGCAACGAACACGGGATGCGAGTTTCGTTTTGGTGTACATGCATGACAGCACATACACCATTCCTGCATAGCAGCAGCAGCAGCGGCGACCGACCGAGAATCTCCCCCTTTTCGGTGAGTCACGCGTCAAGGACACTGCGGGGCTCGAGCGAGGAACCTCCTGTATCCTGGCAAGCTACGCTGCCCCCCCCCCCCCCCCCCGTCTCCCCGACAGACGCGGCCAGTGCCAAGGCCGGCTGTGGTTGCGGATTACAACCAGCTAGCCTGGCTCTGGTCGCCTGCCGAGATCGGACCCGATTTCGCCCGCAGCCACCTCTAATGGAACGAAACGGATGCCCGGAGAGCGAGTGACGTGTGCCTCGAAGCGCGGCGGTGCTCACAAGAGCGCCGACCAGATCGTGGATAAGCATGCATAACGAGCCAAACGAGCCCAACACAATATTCTTGAGGGGAAAAAAAAAGCGAATTTTCCCAGCATATCCACACAATGGGCGCCGCCATTAAGAGCTCGCGCAGACT
The DNA here is from genome assembly GCF_055824585.1 of Amblyomma mixtum. NCBI lineage: Eukaryota > Metazoa > Arthropoda > Arachnida > Ixodida > Ixodidae > Amblyomma > Amblyomma mixtum. The sequence goes on along the minus strand of NC_143012.1, from coordinate 223,756,613 downwards.
CACCTCTATAGATAGCAACAATCGGATGGCATGAATAACGAGCCAAAGGCGCCATGCTTGGGACAACGCGCCCGTTCCCGGGGTAAACAAAGATCTTCCCAACGATGCGCTGAGAGCGATATCAGGGTTCACACCTCTTAGTCGTCAATTAGGTGATGGAGGAGGAGACAGTGATATGCATATGTGTTTTGCGTTCTCAGGCGATGGAAGTCGTGGTAAGCTGTCGTGATCTACTCGGCGCGTCGCTGTGGCTGAGTGGTTACGGCGTTCGGCTGGGGAGCCCAATTTCGGTGGGATGAATCCCAGTCTTGGCGGCCGGCCGCATTTCGATGGAGACTAAGAGCAGAAACACCCGTGGGCTTTGCGATGGGAGTGCATGTGAAAGAACTCAAGATGCCCGGAATTAATCCACAGCACACCACTGCGGCGTCTCTCATAGGAACGTTCAGCTTCAGAGCAGTGTACGTGCAGAATGCTTCCGTACTCAACAATTACATACAAAATCGTTTTTGCACAGGAACAGTTTATTAACGCAATTTCTTCAAATATTGTAAGACTTCACTCTGACAATAAATATATCCGCAGATCTACCGTCGGCAGGCTTGCATTTATTTGCTATTAACGTTTTTGCTGTCGTCCAAAGTGTTCCCCATTGGTTTTCTTCGGCGGTCTTGAACTGCTCGATGAGATTGATGGAAGCACTCGCAAAGAAAGATTTTTCTGCACATCGCAAGAATGGACCATAACTTTTAATATTTCTACTACAATACCTAAACACATTCCAAAATTCAACATTTTTGCCCAATAATCTTGCACATGTATGCCTTGATTTCAGCGTCCAACTTTTCTGCAATCTAAGAACACTTAAGACTTAGCCAGTCACTCACTTCGGAGTTTATTACTGTTATAATAATGCTACCGTAACTACCCCCCCCCCCCCCTAACTTTTGAGAATCTGTATGATTGCTGAAGTGAAGCCTCCATCATCCAGAAGCGCCACCCGTCAGCCACCCCCAACTCCACCTCCTCAGCTATAGACGGCTGCCCCCCCACCCCGCCTCCCTACCACCGCCATTTCCGACCAGTCTCCGCCCATCGCCACCTTCCAGAAAAACTGTTGCGTGTGTGAAGCCTCGGCTTAGAGTAAAATCATCAAATTAATCATCGAGACAAAATCTTACTGAAGAAGCGTATCTTGTTGGGCCAGTTCGTGCAAGTTACAAAGGAATAGAAAAACTAGCAAAACAGAACGCGTTCTCACGGCGAAGAAATACACATGGACAGTAGTGGAACAGTTGTGTTCTAGCACTGTCCATGTGTATTTCTTCGCCGTGTGAACGCGTCCTGTTTTGCTGGTTTTTATATTCCTTTGTAAACATCACTGCTTTCGCACAACTGTCGCATCAGGTGCGTGATCGCTCCGTAATTTTTCCTTTTTTTTTTGTGCAGCAGAGGAAAAAAAGACAAGAAACAACTCACACGTCAAGTACAAGACAGCCCCTCACCGCGGTGGCTCAGTGGTTATGGTGCTCGGCTGCTGACCCGAAAGAAGCGGGTTCGATCCCGGCTGCGGCGGCTGAATTTCGATGAAGGCGAAATTCTGGAGGCCCGTGTACTGTGCGATGTCAGTGCACGTTAAAGAACCCCAGGTGGTCGAAATTTCCGGAGCCTTTCACTACGGCGTCCCTCATAGCCTTTGTTGCTTCGGAACGTTAAACCCCAATAAACCGAACTAAACCAAACCAAGTACAAGACAAAATTGAACACTCGTAGAGCGTAGGAGGCTGTATTACAGGCTAGTGGAAGCTGTGCTGTCGACGCTGGTTTAGCAGCGGAATGTAATTAATAACAATAAAGCAAATTCCAATCGCACAGGAATGCATGCAAAAGGAAATAAACCAGGGAGCCGTGCGTAGAGTCGAGCAGGATATCCTCTTATTAGCGTCAGGTACGTTCGTGACTTCGTTAAAAGCCCACCCACTACGCACTGGTGAAGGTGGATAAGAATCGCGAACTTTATTTCAACGCCGTCTTCTCTTTACGTACATCTGTTCTGCGTACGTCATTCGGCCGTTTAACACCGCCGCGGTGCTCGATCGGCAGTGCGCGCACTACCGTTCGCAGTGCAATGCGCCATTACGTCGCAATTAACCATCGAGCGCTGCTTCAAGGACCTCGTCGATCCCCTGATCTCGTTTCACGCAAATTACTCCGCACCGTTTATCAGGGGACCACGCGCTGCGTTATGCGGAAGCGAAAGGCACGACGCCCTGACGTACGTACTCTATACCGGAGAAACTCACCCGCATCAACTGTACCCAGAGATACCGGGTGTTTCAGAGATGCCTTTAGATAATTGTCAAAAATATTTTTTATATAAAAATTATGGCTTCTTCAGCATAGTATTACCATTATTGGCGGATATACAGGGTGTGTCAAGGAAAGCTTTAGATATAGATAATTCTAAAAAATAGGTTATTTTTTTCGATAAAATTATGACTTTTTCAGCATAATATAATCAATGTCGGCGGACACCAGAAAAGCGGAGGATAATCTTAAATAGTAAGCTGGTTAACTAATTTTTAATAATTAACTTTGTAACTATCAGAGTTAGGCGCCTAGTTGCAATTAGAGATTTGCAGCCGGTCATTAGTAACAGCCATATCAATCTTCAGAATTTCGAAAACGCGACTTCCTTTGGCGCTGTGGTTCGACGAGATTTGGCTTTTTTTGACTAGTTACGTGCACTGGGAAGGTCGCTTTGCCTGCATGTTTTTAGAAACCGCGTGTATTTCGGCACGATGTAGCCACATTTTGACCAGCCACAGCACCGAGAATAATCGCGGTTTTGATATTCTAAAAACTGATGTGGCCATTACTAACTACCGGCTGCAAATCTCTCATTCTAACTAGGCGCCTAACTCTAGTAGTTAGAAAGCTAATTGTTAAAAAGCAGTTAACCAGCGTACTACTGAGGAGGATGATTCACAGGTTTTCTGACGTCCGCCAACACTGGTAATACTATGCAGCAAAAGCCATATTTTTACTCGAAAAAGCCTATTTTTCAAAATTACTTAAAGTCTTCCCTGAAATACCCTGAAGCCAGGCAACGTCGCTGAGCTGTCATGGAACGACTGAAAAGGACGCTGTAGGGCAATGTATGCTTTTTCATCTTCAATGTTTCGTCTCTTCGGAGAAACGCGTTCCCCAGAGCTGCGTAGAATACAGAATAAGGCAAGAAAAATTACTTCTATTAGCTTAATTACTAACCAGCGGTTATCGACGTGCGTTCGGACGTCTTCGCGGCACCGGCTCGCTCACTTCCTGTATTTTTCCGTTCGGCCAATGGCTCGAAGGAAAAGCGTCCTTCGGAGCGCGCTAATCAGCCGCCTACGGGCAAGGCGACGACTTAAGTTTCGCAATTACGGGCTGGCGGCTTCTCTGTTCCAGCGGCTCCGTTGAATTAGCTACTGGAGACACCTGGCAACAGCTCTGAGATCGTGCTTGATCGTGCAGGGTTTATGCTCATATCCAGCCTTTGTATTTACTTGTTTCCAGAAGTTATATACATTTTCACTTTACTTTCAAGGATACCGATATTGTTGACACAGCTGCGAAAGAATTCGGCGCTTTTAAGTGTTAGCCATGTCCCTGGGTGTGAACGTTTGGCACGCAGTAGCGGCGTGCATTGCCGGTCACATGTGCTTAAAAACACATGGCTGACTGCAATAGACCAGTTGCGCCATTATCCTGCGGTTAGTTTTCAAGGAACCGCTCCGATTTCCGCGCCAGTCGAGCAGTTATGTAATTTTTTTGTTTCTTCGTAGTACAAAAATGGTCTTATCAAACGCGAAAGAAATGAAAGGCATTTGGGGTTCATACTACCTGAAGGCAGTTAAGAAGAATATTTGCGTCTGCTTCCCAATTTAGGAGGGTGTTATAGAAAGCGGGAAATTGGGTTAATGACGACGGCTTGCTGAATGCATTGGCTACCATGGCCTGTATAATAGTGCAAGTCTTTGGTGAGATTCTATTCCATCCCTATCGCCCGCTGCACCAGCTGCCAGATTGCAGCGATAACGGGGGCGTGGTATCGCATAAGACGATGCCGAAGGACGAAAGGAATAAAAAACAAACTCCCAGCCACTAAACGCAGCCGGGAGAAATGCATTTTCACCGATTGGTAGTAACGCATTAATGCTTGCCAGTTTGTTACATTTTAAGGCGTCTTTCCTCTGATACTCTCCGCTTTTTCCTGAGGGACCTCAAATATGATCCAATGTTTCGATTCAATACGATCCAAATACGATCGCCGTCTTCTTGTCTGCTACTTCTTCCTCTTCATTCACGCGTGTTTTCGAACTCGTCTGAAAAACATGCATGATTCTACCCGCAGGGGATTACAGTGTTTACAGTGCTGTTTAAAGCTTCTCAGGTTGGTTCTGCGTTGCGAACGCGAGAGTTTTGCGCAAAATCGTGGCGTGCAAAACGCAGAAGGTGTTTCTCGATGAAAAATAGAATTGAAATCGACTTGTTACATCGTGCGGTGCTAGATGTACATCTAGACATTACTAATTAATTCAAATACGATAACTAAGGATGGGCAGGCCGGCTTGAGGGGCTGTGCTATATAACGGAAGGCGAAGTCAGTCTTGATTAATCGTGACGAAGACGCAGCGTAGTGAGGAGGAAAGTTTCCCCATGAATCCTTTTACCATGAATTTCACTGAGTGTTTGGTTTGGTTTGGTTTGGTTTATGGGGTTTAACGTCCCAAAGCGACTAAGGCTATGAGAGACGCCGTAGCGGAGGGCTCCGGAAATTTCGACCACCTGGGGTTCTTTCACGTGCACTGACATCGCACAGTACACGGGCCTCTAGAATTTCTCCTCCAAAGAAATTCCAGGCGCCGCGGCCGGGATCGAACCCGCGTCTTTTGGGTCAGTAGCCGAGCACCATAACCGGTGAGCCACCGCGGCGGCTCACTGCGTGTTTGCTTCACCACCAGAGCATTGTCTCCAAAGGAGAAGAAGCTTTATAGAAGACGGCTTTACCGTGGCGTTTACCGAAGACGGCTCACAGTTGTAATTAAGCAAATCACATGCAGCAGCGAAGGTTCATGTCCTGTTCTTTACATCGGATGTTTTCTTCCTTTTCATTTTTTTTATAAAAAAAAAAGGCTTCCATCACACGCGGTACACTGACTAAGTGGTCATGCTTCCAAAAAAACAAAGTATTTCTCGTATGGGCTACCGTATGAAATAAGTCAACGTACAAGGCAGCCGAACGCAAGGTGGCACGAGCCCTAATCATCACCCAAGTAATCTAACTAGACCTGACGTATAACTCATAAGATATCATCGTATTCAGCAGGAGGAGAGAAAGCTGGCGCGGAGTGAGCCAAGGTTCCAACGCAGCAATAATCATTCATGTAGACATGAGCGAATCTGTGCGATTATGAAGAGAAAACCTCCAGAGCCTAGACTAAGAAGTCTCCAGGGGCTGAACGCGACAGACGAGAATTTTCGGCTACGACATACGACGCCAACGTCATTTCCTCCCCAGCGAAAGTGCACCAGAGCCGTAAAATTTCTTTGCCTTCTTTGAATCTTTGGAGACGAGAGAAAGCAGGTCCAGGAGGCAGGCATGAATCCGAAATCACTGCCGGAATGAGTGAGGTCAGCTGCATGCCCTCTCCACATCCGCCAATAGCTCACGATGAAGCTGCAACCAGTAAAAAAATTATTCTGCTCCCCTCCACTTCCTCCCCCCCCCCCCCGCCCTCTTCCCCACCCGTGTTCTCTGCCCCCTGTAATGAAAGCTTTACTAATCAAATCTACCCACTGGTTTGGCGACGGAGATAGCACGTGGTGTAACTCAAGGACAAACTGGCCAGAAAGTCGATGTGAAAACGGGTTCGGTCTGATGTGGTTCACGGGGAATTCCCTTCCTGGGCTGCCTCACTCCTCCCCATACTTCGAGGGGAAAACTTTTCAGACAAGGTGAGAATTACTTTTTTTTACGATGAACCAAGCATAGGTTCATGAAAGCTCTATGTCGTCTTTCCTGGGTGTTGCGTGCAGTCTGCGAGGCACTTCAATAACTAGCCTTACTCTGTGTCAAAGTATCTAAAATGATTTATACAAACGGACATGTTTACATCAACATTATTACTGTTATTACTAAGGAATCACAACTAATTATAATTACTAGTGCTGATAATTATTAGGAAGATTCAGAAAATGGGACCTGCTGAACGTGGTACGATCGCGCAGTCCTGTGCAGCAAGTTTCGACAGATGAACGGTACGGAAAAGCCTTCACAGTCGTATTTACGACGACTTTGAGTGACACTGAATTGGAGCGCTTCGGATAAATATCGACCACCTCGAAACTCCTTACGTGCACCAGTACAGCAGGGTTTCTTCCTATGGTCACCAACGGACTGTGTTCGATCCAGCGTTCACTGGCAGGTGCAAACACTGTGGAGAGGTGAGGTGGCTGACACCTACCACACGGTTTGGGCTTGCCAGCGTAGCTCAGCTGTCTCCCCCCCCCCCCCCCCCCCAACCTTACCAGAGAGGAATGGGAGGCGGCCCTGCTTGGCTGCTCGGACCTCCAGGCCCAAAAGGATCTGGTCAAGAGGGCTAAGCTGGCGGCTTCGACCAATGGGGTCCCGGAATAAGGACTCCACCCATTGCGGGGCTCTTTAAAGAGCCTCACCTCTTTTATTCAATGAAGGCTTTTCACCACTACCACCTCAAAGACCACCGTTTCGAACCCGCGACGTCGTGCTCAGAGGCAGGACACGTTACTCACTACGCAGCTTGTCAGAGAGGTCACTTGCAGCCACCTTTGCCCTTTTTATGTATATTTTTTTCGGCGACCAAATGCGCAATTGATCGAACTGAATTCAGGACAGACTGACTCGCAATGACGCGCGAAGTGTCACCCAGACAGACGCGTGGCTCAAGGTCTTCTCTCGGCACATACGCACACACGCGGCGGCCTTACAACACGACGTGACGCAGTCCTAGAGCGGCGGGGGCTGAGCCAGAAGTGTGATAAGGGCGAGACGGAAGGTTAACTCTAGACGTTTTTTGGCAGCTGGCATCGAGTGCTAGACACGGAGGGAGGTACAGGAGGCGGAGGAGGAAGGTGTCACTTTTTTTGGCAGCGAGGTTTGAGACGTGTCCGCCTCCACGAATCAAGTTGCGCGTCTACACCGGCGCCCTCCGGTTCAGGAAGCGGATGTGCGAATATCAAAACTGGAAAACGAAGAGCTACATGCGAGTGCAGCTTTGTTCTTTTTGTGTATTCGTTCGCTTTATTTGCGCTTCAAGGAAAGCTGTAAACAAAGGTAGCGAGGCCAACACTACCTCTGTAATTCCGCACGCATTCCGCAGCCTTGGCGCAGCACAGGCAGAGAAAAACAAAACAACATAAGGTTTGAGTTTACACCAACAAAAAAAAAACAAAAAACAAATGAAAGAACGGGACGAGAAAAAAAGAGGGGGGGGGGGGATAAGAAAGGAGAGCTGTGCCAATCCAATCGGGAAATCGAAAACGAATGCTAGAAACGTGTATACGAGTACAAGGCGGTCACATAAAAGAGTGCGGCGCCGTTCCGCTATAAAACCTTCTTCGGAGAACAAGAAAATTAAATTTTTATGCGCCATGATATCGGCAGAGCACAGCCCGATGCCGTCATCGTGTCCAGGACCATTCTTCACACTGTCTTCAGTAAGGCGGTTTAACGTCGAAAGCATTCGACTCGTGTATTTGTACCAAAATCACTTTCAATACCATTTCCTCTGTTTCAAATTAATCCCCTTCTGTTTTTGTCCAATCGCTTCACAATCGACTTGTAATCCGCTCTCCCGCTGCGGCGATGGCGTACATCGCAGCCAAACATAAGCGTTCATCGGCATTTCGATGTTCTCCGACGAAAACGCGCCGCCCAAGTTTATTGCCTATCGATCGAAACAGAATACAGTAAAAAAGCACGAGACAAAGAGCTTCAATAACTGCGGAAAGGCACAAGCGGAGAGGCCACAGCGCAAGGAAAAAATACAGGTGGATAATCTACGACGACCTTTCTTCGGTTGTGCCGCACCTCCATTTTTTCGTCTCAGGATCCTGCCCCCACGTCAATAAACTACAGAGAGAGAGACAAGGTAGGGACGCACGCGGGCATTATTATTATCGAACCCCTCCGCATTAGAGACCCAATGACCGCGCTGCTTTTCCGGCGGACACTGCTGCGTCTTCGATCTCCCCGCGGAACAAGGCTACCCGCCGCATAAGTGGCCACGCAATGTTATCTAATGCGACCCTTCAGCCGCCCAGGAGAGGATGCCTGAGCGCGGGTGAAAGTGCACGACCAATGTAGGAGGGGACGGGTGGCGCCAGAAATGACTGTGCATTGCATTCCGGAATGTAGTGCGACTGCGAAGACAAACAAACAAACAAACAACCGAAGGTAACAAAACACCATTCTCCTCAGGCAGTGTACGGTAATCGATCGAGTAACCCCTTCCTTCGAGGCAAAGTAACCCTTCCGAACACACGCGCACACACAGGCACACGATGAGACGGAGCGCTTGAGGCAATGGCTGACTGCGCCCACCCGCTGACCACTTGGAGCCGGCTCACATACATGTCTTCCGATCTCGAGGTACGATAATGGGTTGTTAGCCCGCGTGGCTATTTATACACCCCTGCCCCCACGGGCGCTATCGCCCCAGGCGAGCCAACAGCACTGGCTTCGTTATTCGCGGCGGGCGGTGGTACGGCCACGATTTGTGCACGCGTCTTGCATGAAGAAACAGGTTCTCAGCTGCCAACTGTGTCTTTAGTACCCCTGTACTTCGCCATCCAGCTCCCACCTCCCCCGTCCCAAAAGCAACCTCGCAATCCCCTCTTCCAGATTCACTGGAAACCTCTCAATTTCGGAGGGCAGCCTGCAGTCGGGGAACACTACCGCCGTCGCATACGTCTAAGTGGTTTGCCGCAAACACAAAGCGTTTAAGCGTAAGCTCGTTCCTGGATGCCTTTTTGGCCACTGAAGGTTCGTTAAGCCCACCACGAAGTGGTTATTCGCTTCTCGCGAACTATATCCGCGAAGTCCATAAGGCACGCATGGGATGCAGTAGGCACCCATTGGAAACTACAAACTTCTCAGAAGCGAACGATAGCGGCGCCCATGGTCGACAAGGGCGATGCGCCGGAATCGTAACCCTTCTCGAGAACCGTGGAAGCCCGAAGCCGGTACACGGCTATAAACTCATCGTTCTCGCTTCCTGGAACTGCGCGGTCAGTCACTGGATATCGCACCCTCAAGTCAGTTCAGAGTGAGGACCGCTGAAATCATTCAGCTTATAACAGGTTAGGGTAGGGTCGAGCTAGCTGAACAAAATATGGGGTAGACCCAGGGCCTCTCCACGACTACGTTTTGCCCGCTTACCGGACGCATATAGCCACCGAAGAGGGTAAAAAAGAGGGCGGTCAACACGACGCTCTCATAACACGGCGATCAATCACGTTCCCCCCGTCCCGGTTCTCTCTGCAGGTGCGTAACAGAGACGTGTGAAGGAATGCGCCCAAGATGTAAAGGCTGCAGCAGAGAGGACAGTGAAGGATTTGTTGCCTGTTTTCATATACAAGACCGTCTACGCGCGCGTCTTGTTCTAAATTACACGGTCCGAGTTTCCGATGATTCCCGTCGGGTAGCATGCTTGAAAAGCGACCACAACAGGACGGCAAGATGAGTCAAAAAGCGAAACGCTGAAATGCAACCGCGCGCGGCGCAGCGATGTCAGCGGCGACGAGTGGTCCACCACGGCTCTTATTACCGGCGCAGCTCCCAACTCAAGCCAAGGTGATCGCTTTTCCCTTCAGCTACCGACGTCTGCGGCGATGTATGCTCCGCAGGGGTCGGCCTCCGTCGACACCGGCCGTCCCCTCCGGTCTCTGTGCTTTGGCGACCTCCGAAGGTCACCAGGGCCATCAGTGGCGCGAGCCTCCCGTCGGCACAGACGCATGCTGTGCGCGCCGAGAAAGAGGCAGACGACGGACTGAGAGAGAATGAAGAGAGATGAAAAAGAAGACATTCGAGACCGAGGCCGCCGCAGGCTTGGAAAATAGTCCTTTCTTTCTTTCTTTCTTTCTTTCTTTCTTTCTTTCTTTCTTTCTTTCTTTCTCTCTTTCTTTCTTTCTTTCTTTCTTTCTTTCTTTCTCTCTTTCTTTCTTTCTTTCTTTCTTCCTTTCTTTTTTCTTTCTTCCTTTCCTTCTTTCTTCCCTTCTTTCTTTCTTTCTTTCTTTCTTTCTTTCTTTTCTTCCTTCCTTTCTTTCTTTCTTCACGTCTTCTGCGACGACCTCATCTTTTATCTGATTATCTGATTCCGGAGCAACACAGCAGTCAGGCATCGGGTCAGTAGAGCTCCTCGGGTGGTCGTCGGCACAAGGTTCATATATTCTCGGTGAAGACGAACAAAACGACACAAGGTGAATTTGAGGTGCTCATCCTGCTGAGCTATATGGGAATATTTTTTATCTCCCTGGCTTACGGGTGACCCGATTGATCAAGATTAATCGAGCCAAAAAAGAGATTCGAATCAAGGTCTGTGTCACTTAGTTTACTGCTCCTCATCATACTCGCCGGTCGATAACCACAGCGTGCTTCCAAGTACGAGTGTCTCTTTATATTCTGCGCGGTATATATATAGTGCATATCTACTATTCGGTCAAACATTCCACCCATGTCCAAAGCGTGTGGTCAGATTGTTGCGACGATAAGCAAATATTTAATGGCAAACTCGTGTATTGCACGAGGAGTTAGTAAACTGCTCAGCCTCCGTGTCACCGAACCGTACCTGACTTCGCTGGAAACAAAAATAGAAAAGGGAATAAAAAAAAAGGGCAAGTCAGGACTCGCAGGCGGTAAATCGCGTCCGCGCCGTAGCACTCTGGAGGCATGACCTCTTCGTTGAGGAATGTTGTTCCCCGTGAGTCTGCAATTGCAGCATGCATTTCATACAACTGCCCGCCGCGATGATTGCGACAACGATAAATGCGCGCAGAGGTGATACTTAGCAAGGGTGGGCAACTGCGATCAGCGACGCCGTGAGAATGAATGTGCTCACGGTGCCCTGTGCGCGGCCGCCGACTCCGCAACAGCTGAGGTGTGATATACGCTGGCAATGAATTTATAACAGCCGGCAATTTATCAGCGCAGCCAGCTCAACTCGTCGGACATCGCACTCGGATCGCCGTTCTCTACGTGCGAATAGCCGAGCGGTGCAAGTAAGCATCGTGGTTTCTCCACTACTCTGCAGTCTGTTCTTTTTTTTCTTTTGTCTTTCCCAGAGTTGTTTTCTGTACATCTTGCGCCGACGCCCCCTTACGTCACCAACTCTTATTTGTCTTGGATTGCAATTTCTCGCCTGACTCAATGTGGAGGTCTCGCGGCTAACAATTATATTTTGTTCCCTTCACGCCTTTGAAACGAAGATAAAAGAGACTAAGGAAAAGGGGGGGGGGGGGGGGATGAGGGGAAGGGGTCCTTTTAAAATATTGGTCCTGTCATTATAAAACAAACTGCCTGACATATCGTGGTCGGGATCTTGTGGCGCAGCGACATTAAGTTGTTCAACTGCTTTGAACGCAATGCTTCAGTATTGTAAAGGAACCTTCGTTCGAAGGCCACTACTCTATAGTCCATGAAGATCCGTTCCTACAATTTCTGCCTGTGCTCAAACACTTTTATACGAATAGGTTCAAGGCATATGCTAACTGAACGGCATCCGAAACAATTTGCTAGCATATTTCAGACTAAAACATTTTATTAGTTAGGCTTACTTGGGCTTCGAATTAGGCTTAGTGGCTGCTCAAGCTGACACCAGTCACCACTCGTTCTCATTTGCAGTGTGCGCCACATGTCGGAAATTCGTAGTCAAGTTTCCAGAAATCGGACCCCGCTAATGCGTACCTATCGACAGGTGCGTGTGTCTACATACTAGCGACTATGCTGCGTGCTATCAAATGTCAATGCGGAAACCTGAGGCTTTCGTCTTACCTCATCTCGCCGTTATAAGCAGACACAGACCATTAGGTCGCATTTTACATGACATCCGTGCTCAATAAATACTGCAACACAAAAGTTGTGATCAGTCGATGCTGAAGACACAAGGTACGGTACTCCAGTTCTGGCGTTCCCTGTAAGCCACGACTATAGCTGAAAGCTTTATAGGGACACTGAGGACAACGGTATTCAATTATTTTTCTCAGTAAAAATTGATTTTCTGGTTCTTCCTGGGTATGCAGACGTTTTTTTCCGACAGCAAAACATAGAAATATGGCTGAGCAAAAGTGAATTAAAAAATTTCCCCGTCACTCGATTCAAACTGATGACGTCCACACAAAAAAGAACGGGTTGCCACCGTTTGGTAGCGAACGGCGGTGTAGCGTATCTTCAGGGATCGGCGCATTTAAAAAAAAAATTCATTTCGATTTGGGAAATTAGGCCAAATGCTAATTAGTTGCGCTAGCAGTTCGGTTTTTCCCTTCGGGTCCGGTGTATATGTCCAGTGCTCACGTGTGGCAGTTGTATGGATAGCGGTAATGGGTTAATGTCCATGTATGCGGAATTGGTCATTCAGTCCATTCATAGACTTCTGGGAGTCCTCGTGTACCCCTCTTTGGCAGTGGTTCAGAGGTCAAGTGATGCACCACTGCCCTTCTATGGCAGGGGCTGTCATCGGTGGAACTTGGGTTGCTTGCGTACGGTTGCGAGCCAGGTCGCTTTTCCCGGGCAGACTCTCAAAATTAATTGAGCTGCGCCTGACACGCTGGGCCGGTGATCAGTCTGCCACAAAACCGGCTTCAGATAAAGAGACAGACATACACACAACGGCTAAATGCGGCGTACGGCCACTGTAAGTACTAGCGCATTTAAAAGGCGTCGATGGATGGATTTTACTTCTGGAATCGGCCGATGATGGCGACACTTGTATCTCGATTTTTGGCCTTCTCCAGCTTACAAAAACCCCGTTTTTGGCGACAGTGGTGTTTTTGTGATCAAAATGCCAAACCCTGTCGATACATGCCTACTGCGATTTGTTCTCAGAGTCCCTTCAAAGAGATGGTTCCCTTGAGTGTACCAGCCAGGTGTGTGCGCTAAATTCCTTATCACTATCTTACTTTAGGCCGGAAGATGCGCACCGTTTGCTGCCCAAGTATTTTACCCAGCAATGAGTGCCGTTTATTTCACAAGTGCATGGTCGCGACAAAGATAGCGAACAAAAGCGGCAACCATGAAAGTCTGCTGAGCCTGTACCCCGTCAGCTCAACAATCTTCAGCCGCGTTAAAAAGTACTAACTGTCAAAGCTAATCATCTACGCCTGTCCTTGCATTGCTAGCAACGAAGCGACGCTAATTGCTCTGGCATAATTCGCTTTTTAGTGAGAAAGTGCTGTTTCATCAGGTCAAATCCAACCAAGATTCTTTCGGCGTCCTTTACCTTGAGGGTGCAGAAATAAAATAGATATTGCCGCCACTGGGTCTCGAACCCGCGACGCCGCGAACAGATCAGCTTCGCTGGCCACTGCACTAGAGCACTATGCTGTTGTTGTTGTTGTTGTTGTTGTTAGCCTTTGAAAAGATGGCGCATACCCACACTGGGGAAAAAAACAAACTCAATACACACTCGCGCTGTGCATTGAACATCGTCGTCTTCGCCAAATTCCATCTGCGCCGCGAGCAGATCAAATCGGCTTAACCTCGATCAGAGCTTAACGTGAGTATAATATTTTCGCCAAATGTTCCGACGACCCATCAAAGCAAAACCATGTACAAACCAGGCTAAACACATGCTTTCACGTGCTGCTCGGTATAACTACGTTGAAACCCTATCAATTTAAAAAAAAAATGGCTACTAATAGGAGTTGTTCAGTACTTCTTTCGTTCTGTGAACCCTTGCGTGGAATATCGCACCCGAACGTGAATTCCAGAGTGTTAGCACAGAGTGTCGACCTTCGCAATAGCTATGAGAAAGAAAATAATTACGCGCTTCCAGCTCGGCGCATATCAGCTCACCATCCTAAGTTTCCTGTCCGTGATGCGCGTCGTAAACACAGACAGTGTACACACACTACAAGCTGCTAGGGTGCGGCCCGCCACAGTTCCTTCACGCCCCGTCCACCTACACCTGCAGCGCACCTCGGTTATTGAGGCATCTCAGCCAAACCCCATATATACTGAGTTTCAACATCCCGCGTGAACAAGCTCACACCACGGGTCGCGGGAAAACTCTCACGGCGTGTGTGATTACAAGTTTGCCAATTTCTAGCGAAGCGTTGTTTTTCGTCCTTGCCCCGTCAATAATGAGCGGCTGGCAAACCGCGCCGGTATTCTCCCGTAAAGCTTCAGCTGATGCTTTTCCTGCATCGCTGCGCGAACGGGCCCAGCAGCGCTCGCGCACTGCCGTATGAAAAATGCGCAATTTTGTCGTCCGGGAAACCAGGAGAAAAAAAAAAGAAAACATAGAAAGAACAACGAAGAAAACGAAGGAAACTATAGAAAGGAAGATGAAAAAGAAATAAAAAATATCGCTGTCGTGCACATCGGAGCGATACTGGAAACGCGCAATTTGAGTCTCGCCGTTGTTGTTGTAAGAGCTACACGCGCTTGACGTATGGCCATATTCTTGCATACTGCTCAGGAAGAGGCGGAGGAGGTAAGAAGAATAGCGTGTGCACGCGTCAGCGCGGCGCGGCCCGCGAGAAGTCGTCGAACCGCGCGCTACATAGCGAGCCCATACGCGCGTGTCGGAAAACACGCTAACCACAGGTTGAAGCGCAAACACACGCGTAGTTGGCGAACGCAAAAACGCAAGGCGCGCCGCCGCCCATGCAAGATCGGGACTCCGGAGTGCGCGGCGCGTTCAAAGAGACGTGGCATTATTTCTGTCGCAACGCATCGACGTGAAACGTCCGGCCAACAGCTGACGTTCAAGACACGCGGGAGAGGCCTACGGGCATACTGAGCTCGATGTCTTACTCTGTAGCGTGAGGAAAAGATGGAAGAAAAAAAAAATAAAGAAGGAGAGCTGAGCGTTTTCTTTGCTTTGTGCACATACGATACACGTCACGATCATTTTGCAGCGAACTGTTGTTTTGGCGCCGAGGACACAGTATAGACCCACGTGTTATGGGCTACCACGGGACCAAGATCGACAGTACAGCCTATGCATTGCAATAGAAAGTACAAACGAGAGGTCTTCGGAATGGAGAGCAGCAGAGGGTTATTCTTCTATCAGATTCTGTAACAAACATTTGTTTAGACGGTCTATAGCCTGTCTATAAACTTCTGTTTATAAGTCTATAGACTTTCTATAGACAAATCCTATAGACTAGTTTTAGATAACACAAATCCTACAGAAAATCTATACATTCACATACACTTTTAGTAAACTTACGCCTACAGACTATTAACAGACAAAAAGGAATATCTGGTATAAGGCAGTGGTGTTTGTAAGAACTCAATATAAAGTCCACATAGCATATTTATAAGCGTCGTACTTTATATCATTATGTGGCTGTTGCTTTTGGATGAATTCTTCTGTTTTACTGCGATTAGTTTAACCAATGATACTTCTTGAAAATGCTGGTGTTGTCTGTGCGAAGCCAGCACCCTCCACAAACGCCACCTACTAACAACCTACACTCCACAGCCCCGTGGCTAGAGGGCTACTCACACCCACCGCCAATTTTGACCCACCTCCCCGCCCACCTCCTCCATCCAGATGCTTCGTCCACTAACCACCACTCTGCTCTGGTTTCTAGAGGCGCCACCCAGTACCATTCCACGTACCTTAACCTTCCACAAGGCGCCATCCACTAGAAGCTCATGCAGCAGCGCAAGGAAAAAAAAAACGATGGTAGAATCGAATTTAAAGAAGCTGTGCAAAAGCCAGCTGCCCTCCCATACAAAGTAATTCTGGACAAACGCGATTTTCTACGAGACAGAGTTTACGAAAGCAATCCTTTCAGATTTTGCACGATATCAATATGTCTGCAGATCGCCCATGGTCAGACTTGTATTTCTTTTGCTTTTAACGTTCCAGCTATCCTCAAAGGAGTTCCCCATTGGTTCTGTATGTCAGACTTAATTCTGCTCGATGTGAGAGAGGGATAAACTTTTAGAGAAAGATTTTGCTACGCATCGGAATGATGGACCATTATCTTCAATATGTTCATAAGAGCGCCTTATAATCTTCCAAAATGCAACATTTTTCTCCAAGAATGCTGGACACGAAGCACCAATCACAAGCCACCTCCACACCCAACCTCGTAGGTTACCAAAGATGGTGTTCAGGTGCACTTCGCCCCCGTAACGAGGGTTCGGGTCAGAGCACGCTGAAGGCACAACCAGCGTTCACCGCGCCAACCCGCTGAACCCTCCGAAGGAAGGCGGAATTAATTAAAAACACCAGTATTCATTACACAGTTAGCTGCATTATTCAACTCATCCCTACTCCCCCCCGGAAAACAAACAAACAGCAGATCAGTACAACTTACAGCCCTGTCTCGGCACCCGGAAGCGGACCAGCAGAGCCGCGCGGGCACTGCAAGGACTACGTACGCGTTTTCCAGCGGAGCTAAGGGCGCTCGCTGGCCGTATGGCCGACCGAAGGATTAAATCGCACGACACAATACGAAGGAAAATGAGGAATGCGAGGAGTAAATCTTGACCACACAGGTTGCACGTCGATGGCTCATCGCCACCGGTAATGTAGTACAGCGGAGGCGCGAACCAGCCAAATCAGACCCTCCCGACTCTGGAGAGTCAGTGCCGTACAGGCAGGGGACAGGACTCCCTTCGGGCCAGCTTGAATGCGAGCATGATAAAGTGCGCGCTCTTCACCACCCCACGTTCTGGGTCCCCTGGCAAAAAGAATGCCCAGAGAACCGGGAAGAAACCTACGCACCTTGCTGCTGCCTGGGTCGGTGGCGGCCTCTCTCTGTTCATTACCAGCTCGCGGCCTCTCGCCGAAACAACGCTACAAACGTCACTCCAAGTGACCCAATGGGATCGCGACGTCGAAGCGGGAAGAACGGAGGGGAGAGGGATTTACAGAGATGCTCGAAAAAGGTTCCCTTCGAAGGAGGAGGACAAGAGGTGCGACTGCCCGCATTCCGCCCCGCAGACACCCCACGGGGGGGGGATCCCTAATGGACGAAACGATAGCAACGGCCGCGCGCCCTAGTTAAAGTGAGCTAGAAGGGGGTAGTGGGCTCGCTGGGGCTCTTTCCCTGACGCGGTATATGTTACACGCACGGGGTGGCGCCACCGGCGACTTCACTGTAGCGCTTTGCTGGTTGAGCAGCTTTCTCGCGGCAGTCTGGCTTGGAAAAACTCGCTGCCTTCAGTCACATTTTTTAGACTTGCATGGAGCAGGTAGACAGACGTCGAATATAATAATAAATAATGCTGCTACCGGTAGCACACGATGAACTAACAGGTTACAGTGTTCGAACCGCAAACGCGTTTCTGGCTCCTCTCCGGCGTACCTGCCGCAACGCAGATCAGAAACATGAATGCACAGCTGTATGAAAATGATTGCGGCGCCCAATAGCCCCGCTTTCTGAGGATTATTATTCACGGCTTCAAGTATACGAAGCGTGCAAGGACATGCATACGTTCTTGGTATTTCTTTGGCTACAGCTGTAGCTGCCAGCGCCGTTTCGTTGTGCGCATTTCTTTTGGCTCATGAATTTGCTGCTCACACCGTTTCTGGAACAGAGCTAGCTAAAATTGTTGTGTTCAACATAGCTTAAAAGCTTGCAGCAGCACATTCTCCACTACTCGCGCTTGTTCAATGTAGATAAAGTATCTCAAATAACTGTTAAATGAAATGGCTATTTGCGCATATGGAGTTTTTACACTGACATTAAAACTGACCTATAGGAAAGAAGTGAGGCCGCACCATGGAGTTCTGAGCACATGAAAACCGCGATTTATAGGACGTGTATGCTTCATGAGCAGCGGCTCAACTTTAAATGTTTAGCTTTTTCTCGCTTCCCTGATCCGCCAGCGTTCCTTTCACAAACACAAAAAAAAATGCAACCGTGTCGTTAGATAACAGCTGATAACGTTAGCCGAGAGACGCGAGGCATGCTGTGGTCACCCGATTTCTTGCAAGAGCCTTTCTTTTACTACTCCGAGTACATCCATGATGCTGTCCGAATGCAGCTCGTTGCAGGAAAAACACTCCGTGAACATATTTTCTAGTTTGTTCATGTAGCTGTACAGCTGACCTGATGGATACAGCAGTCTCTCATTTATTTATTTACTTGGTACCTGCATCGCCTTTCGGCATTACAGCAGGGGGGCACTTCACATTCAAAAAACAAGAAATCATGCACTTAACGAGTGAAAAAAGGCTTCATTAGGTAGAACATTAACAATATGTGGCGGCAAAGCATTCCATTCGCCAGTTGTTCGCAGAAAAAACGAATAGCAGAGTATACCTTTAGAAGGAAGCTTTAAGTTGTGGTCCCAATTCGCTTCGAGACAGGCGGCTTCAAATATTTTGTTCCGTCTATACCTACTCTTGGAATAGAAAATGTTATGTAACAATTTTGATCTCAGATTTCTTCTTCGAGTTTTAAGTTCTGGCCACTGCAGATTCCTTTTGCTTTCTGAGATACTGAGTGTCCTGGAATAATTTCCAAATACAAAGCGGACTGCCCTGTTTTGTATTTTTTCCACTTTATCAATAAGTTCTTGTGTGTGCGGGTCCCAGCACACTGAGGCATATTCGAGTACCGTGCGGACGCGAGTAAAATATAGCTGTTCTTTGAGATGTTGTGAATATTTCGAAATTGTCGCGAAAAGTTGTAAAGCCTCCCTGCGGTGCCGTGGTTAGTAGTACAGGCTTCGCAATTCGTTTTCACTACACATTTTCTAGCAGAGTACCCAGAAATGTAAAATATCAGCCTAGAATCACTTCTATAGCTATATGCTGGCTGTGGTCAGCAGATGTCTGTGCAGTAACTGGCTGACCTGCAGTATTTATACTTGTAGCTGCATTTGTGCTTTCTTGATGTGACAGCGTGTCAGCACAAGTCTGTATATCTAGCAATGCGGCTAGCTCGCCCTGGTCACAGTTCCCCTGGCTTACTGTCTTTACAAGACCACTAAATGAAAGACATTATCAAAAACTGTGTTGGGAGTGGGGCCGTCCCTGCTACCTGTTTACTGCCGGATAATACCAAATAGGTTTTCAAGGGGGTCCTGACTGGTTCTTCACGTCATCCAGTATTTGTATCCGACTTTCTGCGTAAGATAGGCTGGTGTACTGATTATGGCAACGCGCAAGACGCGAAGGCATACAGCAGCGGCTGCAGCGGCGGCAGCGGCTCAAACGCGCGTCAGCGCACGCTCCTACAGTGAAGGCGGCGGTGGTGCCGCCTCGCGGTGGCGCGGAGAAGTAGAATCTGTTGACATAGACGGCGTCACCGCAATGCATGGCGGCGGCTAAGGAGTGAGCCCACTACCCTCTTCTAGCTCACTTTACCCTAGTCGCTCACGAAGCCCAATCTTGACAACATCCACCATCTGAAAGGGCCACCCACGTTTGCCCGCCTTCATATTTCAGAAAAATTTTGTCACTTGTTTGGAGCCTCGGCTTAGAGTAAAATCATCGATTATACCAAAAGCAGCAAAATAATCACCGATAGTAAATAAAACTGTCATCACAAATTTCCAGAATGATGTTTCATGATCGTCCTCTCACTTTTTTTCCCGCTTTGTGCTGTCTCCCATTTATTATTCCCTGCTTTCTGTTCCCAGCATTGAGGCCTTCTGGCGTCGTTCACCTTTGCTCAGGACTACCTCATTTAATAAATCCCTAGGCTTTACAATCAGTTGCCATAGATGCGCTCACATCAGGGCAAATTCGCGATCTGTGGTATGCAGAAAAGTAGCGCACAAGTACGACGGACAAGGACTGCAACGTTAGAGGACGAGCGCTATACCTGGCAATTAAAAGTTATTGGGGAATGTGGGGAATGTTCCGCACATTAATCGAAAGGAACCTAGAGGGCGCCCACCATCGCACATTCGAGCCCTCGATCTCAGTATCCGATGAAGTCTGCGACTGCCGGCACTATGGGGAAACGCGGCCTTTATCGTTGCATTTAAATTTGCTGTTGCGTAAGGACGTCTGACGAAAGTAGTAAGTGCTTTCATGTTTCACGGTGAAAAATGCTTCCGGATGTTCGCGGGTGCGGTTACCTGCGCGGAAAACAAGGTTTTGAACAGTTCAAAGGGCACCTTGGGCCCATAGTCGGTGCAAAGCTTAGTACAGCAATGCTTCCATTGTCTTTTTTACCTACAAAGTTTAATGTTTCCTCACTTTTATAAGACCTATTAAGTGTGCCTTCCCGAGTTTCTCACGTTTGCCCTCCCTATGCATTGCGCGATATCAATCGCTCATTTTTTGTTGTGCCATGTGTACTTTTGCCTTACTGTCGTGTTTTCAGCTGAATTGGATAGTCAGAATGGGAGAAGAATATTAAACAAAGTTCCACTTACGGTCACTAGTAAGGAAAACATCTTTAAAGGTGCACGAATGATAGCAATACGAGCCGGAGTGTGCTCAGGTTCTTACATGGCAGCAGCCTCCGAGGTGATGTACAAACTAGTTCAAATGTCAGTGTTACGACAAAATTCAATGAAACAGAAAACTTCAAAATGTCGCATTCTGCCCCACCCCCTGAGGCAAAGTCAGACAGTGGATGCGGCAAAATGAGGCCACCTCCCGAGAAAAGTATTACGCGCGAGTGGAATGAATGCGCACGAAATCGAAATAGCCGATCAGGTAAATTTTTAAAAACTGTTGTATACACATGTGGCGGGTCATACCATGTAAAAAAAGTTAGTATGGCGGCACATATAAACGTTAGTATGCGCTAAGTAACAAAATGTCGCGTTCTGCCCCGCGTAGCGTCGCGCCCCACTTTTCCTCATAATTCATATTTCCGAGTTTTAATGCATCAAGAGACAAGAGACGGTGAACGAGAAAAAGAACTAAAATGCATGTTGCACTGCCGCGACATCAAGCGACATGCGTGTAAACACTGAAAACAAAAGTAAGCAAGTTATTTTTCTGAAAGACAAACAGATGGCGTGCTCACGCAAACACTTCCTAGTCTGGCTCTCTTTTCCGCTTCGATAATTTCTTATGAAAGCTTATTACTACTTTTTCCGGAAAACTTCTTTTTTTCCGCAGGCTTTCTTCTTCTTGTATACCTGTGCTCTTATAGTTGTAAATCTATTCCATTTCGTTTAAACACCTTCATGATTTTTATCCTCTGACGTGCTGTTTCAGGTTTTCCTTTTTCTGCGCACTTTACACAGACTTAGTAATATGGAGGTGATTACTCATTAGCATCCGCCCAAGCGCAGCTCCGCAGCTAAAAAGCAATGTTATAGCGCTCGCACAGAACTGCGTAGTTGAAGAAAATCCGTACTGGACCTGGGCACCGGACCGTAGGCCAGGACGAATTTTTCAACTAAGAAGTTTCTCTGCAAGCTATGTAGCTTTCCCTTCTAGCCGTAGGGCTGCGCTTGGTGGATGCTGATGAGTGTAGTTGCTCCCTTTTTACAAATACTACACCACCTTGGAGGATTCTCACAAACATAAGACTTTCAAACAGCCTTCTTGCCGGTTTTTTATATAATATATAATCCTGGTGTTTCAGAGAAGCCCACCACTAGTTTTGCTGCGAGAGCAACACTACGCGAGTTGCCGAGCCATTTCGCGGAGCCGAGGAAAAGCCATAAGGCCATACTGCGAATGCGCGAGGAGCAGTGACGTCACGCGGTGCACAGCTGGCGCGCCGCCGCCGTATAGCTGCGCGGGTGACTCAGAGGTGCCGCTGCCGCGCTCGCCAGTTGCGCATGCGCAGTAGCGGCGCATAGCTAGCGTGCCGGGGCCGCCGCCGCTGACACGCGCTCTCCTTAGCCTCTCTCTCCCTCTCCTCGTTGCTTTCGCAAGGTTTAACCAGAGCTGAATCACTGATAATTTGGTTTTTGAGGAAAGGAAATGGAGCAGTGTCTGTCTCACATATCTCGGCGGACACCTGAACCTAAAATAGGTTTGTTTGTTTTTTCATGGTAAAGAGGCACTTTCTGCGGCATAAAAATACCAGTGTTGGGGGGCACCAGAAAACAGGCGAATCATGTTAATTCGTAAAGTGGTTTATTAAATTCTAATAGTTAACTTTGTAACTATTACGGATAGGCACCTCATTACAAGTAGCGATTTGTAGCCGGCTTACTTACTCATTATTTTTAAAAAATCCTCGGAGTAAAGAGACGAAAATCAAGTACGTTCAAAGTCATAGATCATAAGACATTTACTGTGCCACAAATAACATAAATATTTTGAAACGTAATTTCAATGCTGCAGTATATTATTTACCTGCACAACGTGTTATCTCGATTGATACGTCAGGGATTCCCCGAAGGTGGCGGTGTCACGTAATGACACCGTCACGATATTTTACATTACAGACCACGAATTGAAATGCTATTTCGCTTAAGATATGCCTGTCTCCGCAAATACAGAGCCTATCATTATCACGAAAAGCGAAACAACAAGGTAAGTTACAGACCTTCACGCGCGTGCGACCTGTACATATTTGTATTTACCATGTACATATGTAAATAGATTTATTTATTGTCAGTGTACCACTCCCCCTGTCCTTTCTACAATCCCCTCACCTCTTTTACTTCATTTCTACACACTGCCTGCTATCCTTTATTTCCGCTGCCCCAGCTCAGAGGCTTCAAGCCGCGATAGGAGATGCCGGGGCAACAAACATTCTTTTACCTTCCATATGAAATGTAATAATAAAGCCACTACTACTACTACAAGATAAGTTAACAATAGTTCGAAGGCACCTGTCGTAATTCCATGTTTACTTCCGTACTAAGCCAAAAGGTACACGCTCTAAATCTCCGTTGAAGTCCCTCACAGGTGACAAAATCCTCCAGCGAGCAAAACAGCCTTTCGCAAGCGTGTACGCGAGAACCAATATCGCCAGGAAGCCGCTCCTGCTGCCATCTAAAGTAAGCGGCCACGCGTGCGGACAATGGACCTAAGCTACACACGTGGCGGACGTAGAAACCTATAAGAGCGCTTCCTTATATGAAAGCCAGCTTCGGCGAATTTCAGAATAAACTCTGGAAGCGAAGTTCGGTGGAATACCACTTTCAGCGGTGTTTTCCTTGTCGCGCCTGCTGCGGCGTCCGTAGGTGTCGGAAGTGAATAATGCGATGTTCTCGCAACCTTCTCTTTTTCTCTTTATCCTTCCGACGCCGACGCTATATACGGCAACAGCGTTGGCGCGCGAAGAAAGCGTGAAAAACACGCGACTAGGCTTGTTTTTTTTGTTTTATTTTTTTAAGGTGGGGAGGGGGGGCGATGCGCTGGACTCTTTGACCTTTTTCGCGACAGGTACGAAGCAGTGGCTTGTCAACACAGCCTTATTGAACGCACATCAGTGGAGAATTGTGCGCAGAGAATATCGGCACAGTCACGCAGACACACCAGCGTGTCGTAACATCGGAGCAGACTATCGCATTATTGCCTTCCAGAGCCAGCAGGTGGCCATCCAGGAACTCGTGCCAGACTACAACATAACATATATGAACATTTGCCGTCTCCTCGCCAGAAATGGACGTTTTTGTGGCGTTCAGTGCCCGACACGTACAGATTCCCTTCTATTGCCTCGTCCTCGCATTGGACGAAGTTCGTTCCGTAGTAAACGCACGTGATACGAATCAGAATGCTACAACTATATCTTCCGAGTCACAGTAGCCACTCGCAAGATCCACCGATACAGCTGATCAGGAATGGCATTTCCTGCAGCCGCGTTTCAGCCTAGGCAGTCTAGACGGCTTTAAGAAATGCAGGGCAGTTTTATTAACGGATGAATGACCGCAGATCCAGCATTGAGCGCATTAGATAAACTGGGGAACCAACGCTGCGACCATAAAGAATCACGTCGACTTTTCGGCGGTCAAATTTTGAGGCAGACGAAATTCTAGAGGCCCGTGTACTGTGCCATGTCAGTGCACGTCAGAGAACCCCAGGTGGTCGAAATTTCTGGAGCCCTTCACTACGACGTCCCTCGTGGGCTTAGTCGCTTTGGGACGTTAAGCCCCCGTGAACCGTAAACTGTAAACCATAAACCATCTTCTTTATTTTATTTTTTCGCTGATAAAACACCACAAGCCGTCTTTTTGGGGTTTGGAGTCAAATTCAGAGTCCACCTCACCGACATGTAGCTGGTGCGTCCCATCGCTGTCTTCGAAGCCAAGTATTGAGGGTCTGATTCACGCCTATCAGTGATCGTCTGTTCAAGCAGTTCGTGGATATATTGTAATTAGCATTACAGAGGATGACCTTGACGATATCCTCCTTCCTTTTGATGTCTCCATCCAAGAGAAGCGAAAGCTGCATGACTGAATAAATAAGATAGATTTGCAACATAGGGGGCTTTGCCTAGGATTTGTGAAAGCTCTTTCAAACCGAAAAGGAATTCCAGCGGTTTTAAGTTAAGTTCTCCAGTTCCACACGGACGAACGCTTCTTGTTACAAAAGACCGGTGACCATTGAATAGAATGTGAAATAACAAAGGTAGAAACAGACAGGCCACTGAGAATCGCAATAACATAGAAGTAAACAGAGCAAGCGTGTTTTCTTTTAAAGGACTAAGCTGAGGACTTTTCTACCTTTTCCACGGTGAAAGATGCCGATCACGAGCTCAAATAACGATTGAGTGTGTTTTTGTTTATGAGAGTTTGCTTAGGGCACGCTTCTGTTAATCGTCTTCTCAATAGCTTGTTAAGCGCTTGTTATTCATCTGATGTGTCTCCTCCGTTCTCCTTTGTCTTTGTTTTTTAGCGCTAATTTCTTTACATAGTTACTCCCATCCGTTCTGACATTCCATGCTGTGGTTCGTTTTGCACGTTTGCGCATTCTTGAAAAAGCTGCGCTACCCGCCTTAGCTGTCATTTAAGATTTGGTTTTGGTTTCATGGGATGTAACGTCCCAAAGCGACTCAGGTTATCAGAGACGCCGGCTCCGGATAATTTCGACCATGTGGGATTCTTTTACGTGTACAGACATCGCACAGTACACGGGCCTCTAGAGTTTCGCTGCCATCGAAATGCGACCGCCACAACCGGGATCGAACCCGCGCCTTTCGGGTGAGCAGCTGAGCTCCATAACAAATCAGCAATAGCGACGGCTCTGTTAGTGAATTGTATCGAAGTTTCTTGGAGTTTCGACTTTCATGCACTTGTCACGGCTCTCACTTGAGTGACTTGCTTTTCACAAGCTAATTGTTTGTTCAACTAAAGCAAGGTCTCATTGAGGTTTTCGAGAAATTGTCTCAACGAATACAATAATGTGGCCATTGGAATACATCGGGAGATTGTGAACCTTGCTTCGCCTATACGAACTGTGTATTATTCAGGGGATATTATTGGTGAACTGTACTGTACACGACATAATGTGGAGCGAGGAGTCCTCCTCTTTTGCACTCATCTACTATCTGTACACGATAGAAAAGAAGCATGTATTTTTAACGCTCCTAATCTGTCCTTAGGATCAAAGGTAGTCGAGCAGTCAAGGAAGAACTTTGAATCAACCTCCTGCTGAGGGAAATGAATGCTTATTTCTTAATGAGGATATGTAGAACGCTGTCGACTTTGCTCTCTTCTGTGCAAGCAAATTGGGGGGTGGGGGTGGGGGGGGGGGCTTAAACGAACGAAAGTTTCTTCAGGTGAAGTTTGTACAGGAAAATCACGCCAACGATGAGCTAACTCACGTTTATGGCCTTCCGAAATTCCCCATTAGCCAAGCAAGGGTCATCTCATGGGAGCCCTTCTATGACAACCGTCCCTTGTTAATACGCCGCAGCCGACGGCATGTCGGTGGGCGTGCTGTCTTGCAAAGAGCGAGCGCGTCTAACATTACCCCGCGCTATCAAAATCACTTGCATGAGACGGGCACTGTCTCATAAAACGTGAAATGAATGCTCAAGTGTCATTGTTAGTTCCATCCTATTTCGAATTGCACTGCTTTCACCTAGACACTGTTCCCCACCCAAGACCATGACGTTAACTCGAAACTAAAATGACGAACGCGAACGTTCCTGAGCCTTTTGTAGCGAGAGCTACACTACGCCAGCTCTTCAAGCCTCCAGCGTGGCACCCATTGAGCTCCGTGGCGGCACCGTGGCCTTGAGCCGGTTGGTCACGTGGTGCGGAGAAGCTGCTGCTGCCGGCGGCGCGGCGCGCCGGCGAAACAGAGCTGCAACCGCTGTGCGCATGCGCCGTGTCGAGGGGGGGGGGGGGGGGGGGGGATGGACAGGTGTCGCAGCTGTATACGTTGGTGGTTCAGCGGAGCCGCCGGGCCAAAGATGGAGAGTTGAGGAGAGAACGCGAGATGTAGCTCTCGCGTCACCCCAGGTTTAACCAAAGCTAAACCACAGCCCATTTTTTTTTATTACTATTCGAGAAGTGCGCCATGAGGCATAGGTTGATAAAGGAGGAAGGGAATGCAGGAGAATGTTTATAGAACGAGCGAAGACCAGTTTTGCTCAGATAGTCGCAAAGGTGGACGATGTAGCGTTTGTCGGTGGTCCACTTTTCGTAGCCACATTCGTAGTTACACCGCAGGCTAAACTCCCTGAGGAAGCGAATCCTCAGGAAAGTTGCAAGGTTCTAAATTATTCTACTCTTTTCGGCAATATCGACAAGAAATTCTCTAAACGCAAATATAAAAAAAAACACAATTGTTTACAAAAGCTATTTCATCACTTCATGTGGCAAAATAAGCACATTTCTAATTTCTGGCCGATGCTCTACTGCCTCGTTAACCTCGCATGAACCTGCCTCGTTTACACTTTTTATTTGCATTTCTGACTGCCGTATTTTACACAAAAACTGCAAAAATTAAGGTAAAGGACCTTTGCGAGAGCATTGTTCTGCTAACTGTATTGCAGCAATGAAAAAACGCCTCTGATTTATGGTATGGGATTTACGGCTAAACTCCTCGTTGTGTGAGCAGCGCCGAAGACCTTACACTGATGGTATACAGGCAATCTTCGCATAATATCATTAAAAGCATACAAACTGTGATTCAGCTGTATCTCGCAGATTTTCTGTGTTCAGAATCTGCACAATTTTCATAATGCATTGCGTGCAGTTTAAGAACTGTTGATGGAAAATGTACAGCAGTCGACTTCTTAGGGACTTGTTTCACAGGTCGTGTCGGAGGGCTTGATTGATTTATTGCTTTGATTAATCGCTTATCCGCTTTCTTCTCATATGACTTTCAAATACGATGTATGCGAACCACTCAGCAATTCCTACAGGACGATGTTTTTTCTCGAAAAGGAAAAAAAAACCTAAGTGTACGTACAATGCGTTCGTTGCTGTTCACTCTGAATATTTCCGATGCGTTACCTCAACAGAAGATAGAAGGAGCGTCATATCGTTTAACTGCATGCCATCCAAGTCTTGCAGCGTTCCCTCTATGGCAGAATCACACGATCCTCTCCTGTACTGTTCGGTATGCAATGACACCGGTGATGACACGTTGCTGAAAAGACATACGCAGTTCCTTCCTATCAAGCAAAGAAATGCCAGCAGGTTTCTGTGCGACGGTTTGTTTATAGCCGCCTCATCACAGGGGGTTGGGAGAGAACATGACACGTACCACGAAAGAGTGATATACAACTTTCTTCCTAATTCCTTTGCTCAGTAACACATTAACAGAAGATATTAAGAGTCAAAAAACCTTGCGTGTTTATGAGAAGACTCACGTAACACCGGATTTACAGAACGGGATCTAGTTCTATACTCGAGGCTCTAATTCGAGGAATAACTTATGTGACATAAAGATGGCGCATTCTGGTGGCATTCGAACAAATTGAATGTTTTCTGGTGATGAACCAGGTAGAAGACATCATGCGGAATCATGGCATTTGATTTCCTGGGACACCGGAGCCACTTTATTGAAAGCCACTGTTGTAAATAATTTTTCATGATGGCCGAGGCTCCAAACCTTCGCCTTGGAGCTTAGGTAGGGACATTTATCCAGGCGCCGGTGGGACGAGTACATAGAGCGTTAGACTTGCTTATATTGTTCCAGTGCAGCGCTGTGAAGTCAACATAGCCAAACCTGACATTAATTGCTGTATCTGTGGTACGATGCTCACGTTTGTGCTTCATGAGTGACTACTTGCTCCATCTGAATGCACAAGCAGTGATACTAAATCTCGGAGGCTAAGCAGAGGACTTATATAAGAGGACACATATAGTTTGTTTGCTAGCTCCAAACGTTTGTTAGTAGAATAAATGTCTTAGCTGATGGCCGAGTTAATACTTATAATAAGATTTTTTTTTTCCTTTTCAGTGAGAACTCTGCCTACTTACTCTTTGTTGCAGCATCCTCTAAGTTGTGGCCTCATTTTACGTTATACAGCAACAAAGTTATAGTGAAGCACTGAAAATATAGGTGCAGCGAACTGGACAAGAAAATGTCTTGATTGTTTGCTTGCTCATTGCTCTGTGTGCAGGAAAGGGAGTCATGTAGCAGTCACTGTCACTTTAGGACAGAGTGCGGAGAGTTTGATCTTATTATTGCGGCTATTTGCAAGTGATTTCCTGTGGCGCAGGTCAGGATACTAGAACAGTTAAAAAAACAGCAGTAGTACCCCGAAAAGCGGAGAAACGCTTTTCGAATCCCAGTGGAGTAATCGTCACGAAGGCTACCGGTGTCTATAAGACAAGCCAGTTGGCGTAAATGGCCGTTAGTTTATAAAAGTACGGCAACGGTGTCGCTTAGGTAACCTGTGTCAAGCGCACGACAGAGACATTTTTGTACAAAGTTGAAACATGGCAGCGCGGTCGACCTCCAGCGATCGCCGGCGCAACTAGACCGGCCGCATTCGAAACAGGTTTTTGGCGATTCTTCAGAGATGGCGCTGCACGTAAAAGATGCACATGGTGGCCCTATCTTGAATTTCTGCGTATTTTTCACTTACGGAGTTGGCTAGAGGTGTCACTGAATATTCTTCGAAGCCGAAGTATATCGTCTCCTTGCGTGTTTCATGCGTCATAGCAGTTGTCCCTTATAGCTAATATACGATGCTTGTAGCACAAGTGATTCTTACGCCTCGTTGAACAGTATCATAGGTTGTCAAGCTTAAGATGTTGCCGGCGTCACAGTAAAGAAATAGGTGGCAATAGGCCACGCACGTATCCAAGGGGGAGGGTCCCGAAAGGGCACGATAGGGCCCGGTCCTCCCCCCCCCCCCCTCCCCCCCCCCCCCCCAACCCTAAAATAGACCTCTTCAAGTGACTTTTCAAGTGAATATTTCACTGCAGGGATACTAATTTTGACACCGACAGTGACAGCGCCAAGGGGAGGCGTCCGAGAGGTGGCGGTCGCCACTTGAAAAATCTGCGGGCCACAGAAAATTATGCGCTTCGTTCAGACCCTGACCAGGAGGAGGTTACATGATAGTAGAGCATGTGTTGGGCCCCCTCAGTACGGGCCCAATGCATTTTGTTCATTCATTTTATTTTTATAAAAAGCAGTGTCACAGAGACAACATGCCTACCAGATATTTTACGCCCCCTCGCCCCCCCTCCCTTCCTTTCTCCTGCTCATCAGCGCCACCTCACCACGAATGTCCTAACGCCGTCCCTGGACCGCGAGCTGTAGATACACACTAAATACGAATTACCTAGGAGAGAACGGTTTCTCCTCCAGCTGACTTCCCAATGGAGGCAGGATATGCTCCGCAAGCGCAGGAGCAGATTTCCACCCCAGGTGGAAATATTTTCTCTCAGTGCTAATGGTGCAGATTTCCACCTCAGAAAGTACGGATTTAGGCTAAGCCACAGGACAATATTTTTTAATGCGACAGCGGAGTTGGTGTGGTTAGCAATAGTCGGAGGTTTTAACCGCAAGCGCTACGTGTTTATTTATGTGCGAATCTGCTCGCCATTGATAAATGGAAGTATTCCGTATTTTTAGGGGTAGAAATCTACATTGGGGCTTGCGGTGCATATCCCGACTCTGCTATGGAGCGCACGTTGACTCCTATTTTTGAGGTAATTCGGGTTTAGTGTGTTCAGAGAGGATTAAACTTCTAGACTTCTCCTCTTGAAACGCAAAGAAGTGACGCCGGTAGCTGCACCGCTGCCTTGGGGAGAGAAGGACAACGACGGTTTTGCTGTTCGCCCACGAGTGGCAATGACCCTGTCCCGTCTTCATCAGCCATGCATAAACACTGATTAATTGGAACAGTATTGCAATAGATGCTTCTAACAGGGCGCCAGCTTCCTGGCTGAGCCCAGAACAACGCAGAACCAGAACACAAGAACAAGAGCATGGCAAACGCTAACCGACGCCATTACAGGTTTTCGAAAAGCACGCGAGCGTTGACCACCGTCCTTGCGAAATTGCGACATTGTAGGTTACGCCAGTGTCCTTCAATAACTTTCTGGTCATGAAGCTTCAGCGTAACGCTATGGGACAGCTTGGTGCTCCGCTAGGAGTGGCCGCCACGCGGCGCTATGGTCTCGAGGGACCAGCGGGGAAGGCACCCGCCAGTGGTAGTGATGTGATGCGCTGGCATCGTGGCTAACTGATACGGAATTCCTTCAAGTCATCGTGTGTAGTGCATGTGAAATGCTGCGTGTGATCGCGACGACGAATACCGAAGATCTACGCACGAAAATGCATCGTTATCCTTCTCGCTATATGGCTGCAAATGGCGCGGAGTGCTGTAATGGGTCAAGCCAAGCCACGGCGGGAAGCAGTGGTTGTTTCTTTCGGCTCTCCGAACGTCCGCGTCTGCAGCAACCATTTTGAAGTGAGTGACGCCCAGGTTGCCGTCCGTCGCAGCGCGAGCTAGAGAAGGTGAAATCCACTGTTACCGCTAAGAATGAAGCTCGGACCCACGCTGCCCTGACTGCTCCGGCTGTTATGTTCTTTGTTTCATTCCTCCAGATTTCAGTCAGCAGCAGGGTATACGTATGTCCCTTTGTTTTCGGGTAAAAGCGAATTTTATCGGACTACTTCACCCCGAACATATTTCTTAAAAATTGTGTTAAACCTGATTTCTAAAAGAAAATGGTCCTTCTAGACGATGCTCATTTTCCAGTTCACAAAGCTGAAGACACCGCATGAGAATTGCGGACATCTAGTTGAATTCAAAGGGCTGTCTTCCGTGAACTAGACATCTTAACCTCTTTTAACGCTCGTTTTCTTGAGGCAAATGAATTTGAGGATAAGTCTGAAAATGAAATTTGGAAGCGAGAGGCCAAAACACGGCTATCGAGGAGACGTCTTATCGGAGTCACTGTATGAACAGCTGCCCACACTAACGATACCTCGATCTAAGGACCTTGTGTATTTAAAATCGTCTCGGTGATGTTGCATGTTTCCCCACTCTACAAATAGTGGCAGGCCGGTCTTGCACATACGCGGGAGTGCTCCGTAGGGAATTGGTAATGTACGCAACGAAATACTTTTAATAGACTAGAAAACAAATCTTTATTTGTAAACATTTTTTTACTGGAACACCACGATTGCATGTCGTTTCTTGAAATAATTAGGAAACAGTAGGAAGTTTTATGTCTAGCAGAAAAACTCACTGCCATAATGAAATGACTCGTGCTGCAAGAAATTGCCCGAAAAAAAGCCTAACTATCGAAATAACTCGATTTTCAACCAAACTTGAGCTCCAAAAATTTCGCCCGATTTTCACCCTCCCAATTACGAAAAAAAAAATCGAAAACGAGGGGCTCTACGTATACGGCATCCAGCACAATCATGTAAGGCTCCACGAGCACATTTTGTTCTTAGTGATTTCTCGAGAGACCTGCGGAGCTTGTATTCAGGTCGCGTGGCATTAAAGCCTTCTGGACTTATCCTTAAATAAGAAAGGCCACCGCCTACCTGTCACATGTAATGTTGTAATGTCTGAAGTGTTCTCTTTTTAAACTTTTATCAGCTTATCAAGCTAAGTACATCGTGTATTGACACATCGCTAATGACGTCCTCCGTCACGACATCCTAACGCGATGTCTTGTGTCTTGAGCCCAATGCGGCGCATTCGGAAAGTAAAACCAAATATATCGAACAGCTGCTCAGAGGAGGCGTTTTTAGTTTGCGACAGCCTCAGGTACCGTAAGGTGCGCCCACTTTCTTTGTGAAGCATTTACTGAGGACACGATGTAGTAGCGTTCGTTCGATTCGTTATCGATCGCGGATTCGAGCAACGCTGGGAGAAAACGCTCGGTCTCTTAGCATATCTTTGATGTCATCTTTGCGTTTCATTCGATCACAGAGTCTACAGAAGCCGCTGTGCACTTGCTCTGCACCGATAACCGTGTATGTTTTCATCTCTTATTTCGTGCGGTCTCCGTATGGGAGCAAGCATATAGTGGTCATCGTTAATCGAACTTGTTTCGTAACTGCGACGTCCTATGATTGCGTCACGAGACTATTATCTCTGAAAAGCGGAGCCAATTGGCCCTCGCCTCTGCAGAGTTTCTATTGCGATGTGCTCGTAGCCATATGGGACCCCATAATGACAGGGGTTATTCCCGTTCAGGCTTCCAAGCAACTGAGTAGTTACGTGTGGTGTGAAGATAACTCCTGCCTTCCTGTTTTTTTTTTTTTTCTGTCGAGCGCTTGTCTGAGCATTTGATCTTCATAACCATCCATTAACTTAAATCCGCTGGTTTCGACATACCAAGTATGTCAGTATCTGGACGTCTGTACGAAAGACGTATATAGTAACTTCATTCCGTATTACAAAACATGACCCGGAACACGGTCATAAAGGTCAGGTGCCTTTAGTCAGTGTCCATTATCTGAAAGGCGTAGTATACGAAAGGAACCTTGCAGACCGCGTGCCCTAAGCTTCTCTTGGTGGCAATACCTCGCTCCCCACCGTTCCTCTTGCCGGAAGCATGTACTTGCCGGAAGCATGAAAACGTACAACCAATGTCCTCCCGTGCCATCGAACTGAGCGGACTTCCTGTCGCTACCAAGTTCCATGAAACACTTGCGTTGCCCGACGCCTTGCAAGAGCCGTTTGCCAAATCAGTCCCAACGTTCCGGTAAACAACACAGCGCTATCCTCGAAAGAGTGCGAAATAGAAGTCCTCTTATCAGGGCGTCCCCTGCACCAGCGCACCAGGAGGGCGGATCGACGAAGCCTCCTCGCAGTAACGATGACGACGGCGGCGGACAGAGCGACGACAATCGGTGGATTCGAGAACTGCCCGCGCCGTACCGTGGCCGCCTTACGGCCGTACACGCAGTAAGGACCGCTCGGCGCATTTGTATGGGCGGAGCGGGCTCGATCGGGGAGCGTAAGGTATACGCTGGTATCGCAAAGACTGTGGCACGAGTGCTCAAGCAAGGCTGCGCAGACAAACGTCGCCGTGTCGCGGCACAACGGACGACACCCACGTGTTCAGGATAGCGGGATATCGGTGCCCTGCCCTCGGCCCTGTTCCCACGTTTTCTCGATATGTCGGCCGTGTGTCGTCGGCGATATGCCTTTGGGAGTGCGTTGCGGCCGTGGAAAGTGACGCTGTTTGTTTCTATTTTCATTTTTTTTTCTCTCGTCGCACTGGCGAAGAGACATGCGTACACGCCTTCGTGATTTCCGGCTTTGGGTGGTTGCCTTAGTCAGCCTCGGTCCAGAAGAAAAGCGCTACGGTTCGAAGAGGCTGACGGTAGTCATGCTACGGGTATAAACGGGTATAAGGATACGGCATATAACGTCAGATGAACACCGAAGAGCACAGCGTGAGACGAGTATCAAGCATTTCGTCAATCCGGAAAAGTGCCCATTTGAAGAAGGAAATATTGCTTCGGCTTCAATGCTATAAGCGGGCCGCAAAAAAGTTGCGCTCACGCGAGCAGTGGCAAGCACAAGGGACGAATCACCTATGTCTCTAATACTTATTCCGTTCTACATGTGGAATCCTGCAATGCCATGTGGACATCCAGTTCTTTCCCTCTTTGCTGCTTTTAAAGCAATAGTGCTCTCGGAAGTTTAATGCTTTCGTAAGTTAATCGATGCCCATTAACATTGCATGGATCCTATTTTGTTTTAAGTATTTTCATTATCGTGAAAAATCTGACCAATTGCGCATTCCTTTCGCAGAAGTACGATGGCAGCAAAGCTCGAGTAACCGTTGGTTCACTAATTAAGGTTTGCTTCAGTTAGTAAACCGTCGTGTCGCCTCCACAGTTTCTATACTGCCGTTCAAACTGAATGCAAAATGAATGAGACTAGCACATATGTGTCACCTGAAGGTTTCAGGATCCCCTCTTTCGATATTAAATTAAAGCACCAGCGAATAACGTCTGTTGATACAGACCTTCGCGAATATACACGCCAGAAAAAAAAAATTTGTAACTGGGCTCGTGCCTGACAGTCCAAAAATTTCACACCTTCGTACTAAGCAATACGCTCATTCGGAAGCGCACTTACTAGTGAAACTACTGAATAGTGTTTTTGCCAATGCTGCGTTTATGGTCATATGGTGTTTAGGAACTGCTTACGAACCCTGCGCATATGTCTCCATTAGAAGAAGGTCAACATGGTTATTTCAAATGTGGGTACTTCGACTCAGGCTGAAACTCTGATCACAGACGTTGTTATATTGATAAGTTCAAACAAAACTGTAGCATGCAGAGCATTCTTATTTACAATTAGAGGGCTCTGGCTTCAGATAGCAAGACAACACGAACATGAAGGGAATCACGTTGGTCAGTGCTCAAGAAACGAATAAAGTAAAGAAAACAAGCGCGTAATATATATCGATCGCGATGCGCTGCATCAGATATGCGAACATCACGACATCCGCGCAGCACGATTAAATGCAGAGAAGCGTGAAGGAAGCAAGCAAAAGGAAATTTTGCACGAAGAAGTCTGGCAGGTTTCATAAGGTTGTACACTTTGAAGCTATTAGTGCTGAGCGAAATGCGTCATTAGAGACATAAGCAACGGTGTGCTTCTTATCGCTCTTTTCTATAAAAAGCTGCAGTAAAGCATAGAGATTTTCTTATCGTTAGTAAGCTCACAATAAGCTGCAAAGAAGGCTCCCGGCAAAAGCGTTCAAAGGAGGATGTTGAAAAGTGATCTGAGGAGAACTTACCTTGGGTATTTGCTGGAAAAATGAATCAAGTTAGACGATTCTGGCATGTATGACATACGCCCGCAGTGATTAGCGTGCGAGAACACTCTGCATACGGTTTTTCTGGGTTTATTTGCGAAGAGAAATAACTGCTAGCAAATGTCGACCGGTGGAAAGCAAATTTGACTCAACGAAGAACCTGCCTCTGTATATTTTAAGTAGAAAAAACTAAGAACAGAAGTTGTTTGAGTCACCTCTTTATATCAGCGACAAGCTGGTGCACAAATTGTGTGGTGTCTCTTGTATTCTATAACGCTAAACGGCGATAATTAAGGCACGCTGCATTTGGCTGATAATTAGTGCTTCAAATGAAAGACCTACCATTTTAATACCTGGGTTTGCACGAGGGGGCACTACGTCACCATAGAAAATGTAGCACGAGTTATTCCGGCGACGTGCCTTCCATACCGAAAGCTGCGACGATAAACATATCAAGACTTTGACGTTAAGCGTCGGTAATTTCCGATAATGATAGGTGTCTTGAGGAAAGGACTTCTCATTTTCCCTGCAGTTCCAGATGCGTGCCTAAACCTCGTTTGAAATTTATGTTCAAATGACAATGTCATCGGTTGTATCCGCGGCACTGAGCAATAATTTCTTTGCAGCGGGGATTATGTTGACGAAGGCTGCCCACTGATGCGACACAAAGTTAATGGCTTCCGACACCGGCAATTTGGTTCCCATCGGGGCTGAGCAGAACCATTTCTTGTCGACTATATATATGCATTAAAGTTATGCGTGTTCTCCGAGCTTCACAATATTTCTTTGTTCTATGTTTGGGATGTTAGGGGCTCTTGGCGGTGACTTTTATATATTTACATTATTTTAACCTTCCTGCATTCACTAATATCAGTAGCATGCAGTAAATGACCCCTCCAATCAAGTTAGGTTAGCTTTCAATATATACGCAAAAGAATGTAGCGGAAAGTTCCTGTAGATTAAAAACAAACTAGTAAGGCTGAGTTAGTAAAGCTAGTAAAGCCTATACCTTGACTTTTTGTCCCCGCCCCTCACATACCTGTTGTGGAATAAGCCTAATTGATTGATTGATTGATTGATTGATTGATTGATTGATTGATTGATTGATTGATTGATTGATTGATTGATTGATTGATTGATTGATTGATTGATTCTACCCGCGTTAGTATGCTCGGCGGGGGTGGCATACGCACCTGGGGGCCGGCTATCGGCGGCCGGCACACGAGCTTTGCCCCCCTCAGGAATGGCTGGCTCCTATGTGCGCCTCAGTCAGTCGAAAACACTTCCGGGCACACCTGAAACGAGATGAAAGCGGTTGGAGTAAGGACACAGCAGCTGCAACTACAGTACACAAAAAAAGTGGCGAACCCGTGAGGCAAAAATACCGAAAGCACTGACATGGCCAGTAGTGTTGCACCTTTATGCTTAGAGGAAAAATAGTTGATGAAAACAGTTCGAAGTCCCACATAAAACATTTCTTGTACATTAGTGATAGAAGAAAAGTCGCTCCGATAGGCACGCATGGCTTGGATATCTATGGCAATGCTAAGAAGATATCGGTCTCTATGTGCAGTACGAGCCTGCATTTTGTAAGATCACCAATAAGCGGCTTAGAAAAATAGGGGCACAGGCTTGCCTGTGCTGTCAGCTTGTGGTTTCTACACGAGTGCTGCAAAACGGTGGATGCCTGAGGTTATGCGCTACCTGTACCCCTTGTGGCCCTCTGCTAGTATGTATGATCTCCGCTACTGACATGTGTGCACTGTGACATGTGTGCACTGTTGAGGGCGACATGATCTAAACAATATGGGGAGGCAACTTACACGTGAACGACTATCGCACATATGGCGCCCTGGAAGGGCTTTGTCCGTACCGAAGTCCATGCTTCCTTTCTTTTGAAAATAACTGACAATTAAGCCAACTTTCAAGCTTTTCATTCAGGAACCCTCTGCCTCCGAGCATACACAACTTGTGCTCATACGCGTTAGTAGCTTTTGTGTCTAACCTTATGACATCGAAATCGAGGCTACAAAGATATGCGCAGCCCGTGGAATTCTAAAAGCCGCAGCATACTTACAAGCGACGGCTCTGCATTAAGCGCTGCACATACAGACCAGCGTGTTTCTCGATTATTAAGTCTACGTAGAAGATGTGGAAAAGCGTCTATATACAAGCTGAACCCTCTGTTTCAACTTTGTACGCAAACCGCAACTGCCTGTGAGGGCACATCAGCGCTGTTTACAGAAACTATGTGCTGACGTAAATACAAACGCAGCACAGTGATAGCAGGATATTAGAAACATAACAACAAAGCTAACGAAAGGGCATGGGAACTACGGGGTATCATTTCATCATGTTTCGTGCGGTAAGACGAAGAAGACCCATGCACAACAGCAAAATTTAAAAGATCTACTTAGAAGCTCCTCCGAACGCGGCAGCGCTGGACGCTATATTTAGTTGACTTTGATGCAAAACTATCAAGCGAACGCTCTTGTTTTTCCCCAGAGTTTGAGAGACAAACACAGCTACGGGGTGCTTTTGTTTCCTACAAAAGGTAGTTACGTGAGGGCGCAGTGCTTGTTTGCGGGGAGGCTCCTGCCTCTTAGCCCGCGCAAATAACACGCGAATATAAGCCACGCATCGTACTCGCTAGTTAAGATAGGAGTTTTTCGTTTTTTTCACTTTGCCTTTTCGTTGATACGGTGTTCCAGTCACATTAACTTCATAAAGTTAGTTCTCGGATTACTCAAGACCCTTCGTGTGATATGCACGGACTCGCGTAACTTGGTCGTCACCTATCCTGGCTAAATATTCGTGTTGAGCTCGTTAATGATTGCAGCGTAATTGACGATGCCTGATGCAGCCCTCATCCTGCATGTACTTTCTCTTGGCAGTGATAACGAATGAATAAGTACATCTATCTTAAATTGCTGCCAGTGATGGTGAAATCCAGCAGATATTCGGACCTACTAGCGGTAGAAATAATGTAAAGAAAAAAGAGGACCCCAGCAGATGCGTGCCGCCTGCAACCGCAAATTTTTACCTGATAACTAAAAAACGACACTGAGTTTAACTCGTAAACTGTCAGGCTTTTATTTTTTTCTTTCTCTCTCTCTCCCTCTTGACTAGTTATCGAATTCATGTCCAATGTTTTTGGACAAAAATTGCGAATATTGGAAAATTATAAGGTACTGTTATGGAAATATTGAAGGCAATGGTCCATTCTTCCGATGTACAACGAAATCTTTCTTTCGTAGTTTTCCCATCGCTCGGACGCGGCAGTTAAGACTGCCACAGAAAACCAATGAGGAACGCTTCTGACGATCGCAAAAGCGATAATAGCAAAAAACAAACAAACAGAAATGCAACCCTGTAGACGGGAGATCTGCGGATACGTTGATTGTTATAGTGAAATCTTGCAACATATGAAAAAAATCGTGTTCATAAACTCTTTCTTGTTCAAAAATGCTTCTGTCCAGAATTGTGGGGTATATGCAGGACAAAATTTTGACAGGCCGGGGTCATAATAGAATCTTGCATAGCCATTCCTGTTTAGACCAGTGATCGTGGTGAAGTGTGGAGATGTCACCACCACCATCACGCAGCACTGCGTGGTTCGTAGCTATTCAACTGCTCCGCTGAAGCAACGGCTGCGTAGAGTAACGGTCTCCACTCTTAGATTCCTCACCTTGGAAAAGCTGCAAATAACGCGAAAGGAAAGGCGGTGAAGTCGACGATTAAAATACAATCCTGTAAAAACACGATGTAATATTTATTTTACGTTGTTTTGCACATCAATGCTTGCTAAAGCATACCACTGAGGAGTAGCGATTGGCTTCACAGGCCCTGATTAGTTATTTTGGCTAATAAGTTTTCTAAGCGAGTGCGGTAAAAAAAAAAGAGAGAGAAGAAGATATGTCAGAGTGAAACGATCTTCGGGAGCTGTAACGGTAGGCAGCATGCGGGTTTTCGCGGGCAGGAAATCGACGTTCTGTTGATGAAGCACTGGACAGGGGTTAGTAGCTTAGTCGCGGATACCTCAAAAGCGCCTTAGCGTGAACGAGAGAAATAAAGAACAAAGCAAATGTGTTTCGCATGGGTGCCTGAAGCATCGGTCTTTGAAGTTCGGCCTAGACTTCACCGTCCAAGTTGCAATGACAGAAAGCGCTCTTCCAGATTGCTACGCAACGTTCCACGCTTACACTCTAAAAAAAAAAAAAAAAAAAGCGGCCCAGGGAATAGCAAAGACAACTTTAGTCCTCAAAACGGCTCGTTAGCCCCTAATTTGCACACGACACTCTTCTTGCCACAAATGCGCGCCGTGCGCAAACTCAGCGGACTAACTGCTGAGAAAGAGACTAACGGGGGGTGAATCGCAGCATTGCAGCATGCGAATATTAGGAGTCACTTTGGCGACTAAAGTGGTGCAAGGCGAAAGCCTTAGTACAACATTTTGTCACGAATGTGGTTGTGAATGATGATTCAAGTGCTGTCAGCGAATGACGCGTCCATTGGCTGTCTGCGTGTGTTACTGATGTGTGGTTAACATGTTAAGCTTCGCCTGTAAGATTGGAACGCGACAGCGTCTTGCAACGCTGCCAGGGAGTCCACAGAACGCCATCGCCAATTCGGCTGTACGCCTTGCTGGACGGTAAATTTATTTTTTGAGGAAAGGAAATGTATCTCTCTCGCATATCTGGGTGGACACCTGCACCTCGCCGTGAGGGAAAGGGGGAAGATGGGAGTGAACGAAGACGCCGTATTAGCTAGACGCGCCTTTGTTCATTCCAAACCATTCTGCTGGCATTACGGAGTGGCTAGCGTGCTCGTATCGCACTCCGGAGACCCTGGTTCGATTCCCCAACTCGACCAATTTCGTTCTCGGTTTTATTGATTTATGCGGTCTAACTAGAAAGGTTAATTAGGCTATTTCATATTTATATTATTGTATTTCTATCCATCGTGTTCTGTCATTCACCTGTCAATTGTTGGAACTGTCTAGGATGTTCGACACAACGTATATGAAACGAGCAACGTCTTACTGAGTGGGGAAGTGCGTGGTGGTGGAGGGAACGCGGCTTCGTACTTATCTGTTTTTTTCAGCAGCGTCTTCCGCGGACGCTGTTGTCGCTGCGGCGCGCGTCTTTCTTTTCTTTTCCTCTTTCTTCTGACCTCTTCATTCTCCTCTATCTTAATGAGGCTAATTGATTATTTAAGCAATTAACTAAACTCAGTCCAACTTAGTTGGAGCATCACTATACGATCCCTTTCATTGGTTGCATGGTTACTAGCCAAAGTACAATTGACCCCATTTGAAATTCGCGCACTGTGACGTCACGAGCATTTCGACCAATTGAAAAGCGTGACATTTTCTGTCGACAACTCCTGCTTACAACGATGAGGCATTAAACGCTTCCGCCTTAAAATGGCGCGAGGAGACCTCAACTGCAATAGTACTCGATTTTTGAAGCGCAGGACGAGTTCTAAGGCCAGTGAGAGCACCGCCGCTGCCCGTGACGAAGAGGATAGACTCTATTGCGTGAGAAAAAGGCTTCGTGCAATCGAAACGGCTGGCAGCTGCGAAAGTGCATAAACAAATACTACGAGCTTCAATACGTGTCGAATGTCAGTTGTAAAGGTAAGGTGAGTTGTAAAGGCAGGTCAGTTAGTCCCCAAAAAGGTTAACCGTTCGCCCCCTGTTAGTCCCTTTTCCCTAAGAGTGTAACATCTGCACCTCTGCAGTCCTTCTGTCTATCTGGCAGCGGGTATATGAAAGCCTAAGGAAAATGAGTTAAAAAATCTGCAGCAAAAACATTGTGTTCTTACGGTACAGTTTCGTTGCAAGTCTAGTTCAGTTTATTGCCGCAAAGGTCCCCCGTAAGGGGGCATTACATAAGCGGTGAGTGATAAGCAGTCATTGAGTTTTGGAACAAGTATGATCGTAGGAAAAGTTAACAAAGTACTTAGGGTCGCAGAGGCTGAAAGCAAACTCAGGAGCCGTCGTCGATGCTCGCTAAATGTTAATAGAGCGGATTCAATCAAGCAGGCTGTATTGGAGCCTAATAAACAGGCACGAGCTACAGGTTTTTTGCACTTGTAGCTTTAAAACACGATCGATGGTGCTCTCGCAATAATGATCACAAACGAGAAAAATCTATCCCAAAGTAGAGAAAGCAAAAAGTGCAAATTAAACAGATATAACAATCGTCACACAAAGGTCCACGTCCGCGGCATATTTGATTCCATAACACGAGCACAAGCA
Organism: Amblyomma mixtum; assembly: GCF_055824585.1. NCBI lineage: Eukaryota > Metazoa > Arthropoda > Arachnida > Ixodida > Ixodidae > Amblyomma > Amblyomma mixtum. The sequence continues at coordinate 223,715,052 of NC_143012.1, read as the reverse complement.
AAGAAAGAGAAAAGAAATAGGCTGAAAACTGCCACCGCAAGAAGCACAACGCACGCCTGCTCCAGAAAGGAGAGGGAAGAGAAGCGATGAAGAAAATGAGAAGGGAGAGATAAGAGTGCTATGCGGCTGCACTTATAGCACGAACAAAATAAGAAAAACAGCTGCACAGAACAAAGTAACAGGGTAAAAAAAGAGGGGGGAGGGTATGCAGTACACAAAGGGCATGCCGCGGATCACATGAAGCAGACGAATCGCAGAATCGCACGAAGTACTAGAAGACCAATAAGCACAAAAGAAAAGGACACTGAGCATACAAGGCACGTTTCCCACACAAACTGCACTTATCGTGCAAAGCATAGAAAGCACACGAACCAAAGTAAAGCACGCAGACGAAAGCACAGCACACACCAAAACAAAGCAAACTAAGAATACAAAGGGGATAAAAAGAACACAAAGTGCAAAAATCAAACCAAGGTAGTGCGCCAAGGATCGCGAAAACGGCAGCGATAATGTCCTACTCGACACTCCAAAGCCCTCGTTATTCGCGCTGCATGCAAACGGCCCATACCGAGTACAGATTCCAACAGGCAACGTCGAACAACAGACAGCCCGCAGCCCGACGCGGCTAGGCCTAGCGCACGCACTCACGATGGGGCGGTTGCGGGCAGGGGGACAGAGTCCGTGGCGGCGATGCCGACGGGGCCCCTGCGCGCTTCGGGCGGAGACTGACACGGCTCGCGGTTCCACGACAAGCCGCCGCGCAATGGTGTTGGGCGCGGTCCGCAGCGCCGGGCCCGGGTGCGCGCCCTGGCCTTTCACGGCGTGACCCCCACCTCCACCCAGCTCGTCATCGCCGCCGCTCGTGGCGTGGCCCCCGGAGACGCGTTAGAACCGCGCGCGCGGCGAACCCGGGCAACAGCAGCAGCCTGCTGCGGAGGGAGACGAGTGCACTGCGGACCCTGAACCGGACGCGTAAATGTCAGGTTAAAAGTGCGGTCAGAGATGCGATTATGCATACATGCATGCTCTGGTGTGCGCATACCTGCTTCCTGGCCCCGTCAAACTTTTTTCATACTTTCTTCGCCAGAGGGACCAGGTTTTATTGGATCTTACTTTGTGTTATCTTGTTTTGGAATTCGACAGCTGCTGAAAAATAACCGCCCATGCCTGTGTCTGCGGTCTACGAGCATGAGGAGAGAAGAGGTGTATACGACTGAAAACTGCTGGAGGAATGCTGGCGACCGAAGCCGACTCCTCTGCTGCCGACTCCTGTGCTCACGCTGCCCAGCTAAGGTCTATTCCACACCTTTGCATTACGTCGCCCAGCTAGAAACAAATGTACAAGCCGCAGCAGCGGTTTTAGGGTCACAGCGTACGCATTACGTATAGGGCTCAAGATCCATCTTTTTTTTGTATCCTAGAGTTTTCGCGGGTGAAAAGGGGAAAAAAAAAGTTGAAAGTTGCGCTCGAAAGGAACACCTGTGCTGGACAACATCTCTCCCAGGTCTTCAGCGCCGCTGAAAAGAGTAACCTTGTGACTAAAGGCTATGCGACCCTTCCCACCAGCTAAGGATTTCCGGAAAGATGTTTCTTCGTAAGTGAGTGCTTGAAGCTCATTAAGAGAGCAGTATGGCTTGACTTTATTCACACAGCGAACCTGCTCCTTTTCATTTAGTATCCTTCATTTCTACCTTGAAACAAAACATACCCCCGCCCCCCAAGAGAAAAAGAGAAAAGTCATTTCATGGTTCCGCTATGATTTAGCGACCTCCACTGGTAAGTCCTTCCAGAATACGGCCCTGCGGCATTACCCTAATCAGCAGCTGAAAGAGATTACCCAAACCACAGGAATTAAATGACAAAAACAGCGATCAGTGCGAGCCTTTATGCACCACACATCTCGCGGGTTTTTATTGTTTCGTGCTAGATCCTTTTCGTACCGCAGTCGACTGAGTGCTCACTCAGGGCCACAGGACGATGGCAATGTCGTTGCTGGGAAGAAGACTGACACGTTGCGTAAATGCTGCTTCGGAGCTGTCCCCTACCATCAGTGTTCACCTTAACAATAAGACCACAAGCACTTCCTGCTTACGATGCTCCTGTGAGCAGCAACGGAATCCTCCCTGTTATCATCTTTTCCTTTCTTCTTTTCTTTCGTCTCCTCCCTTTCTACTTTTCTCTTCTGTGAGCGCACACAGTGATGCAAGCGAATGACCCCCTCAGCGTAAATTCTGCATCGCATGCGTCCTCTACCCCGCGATAGCGTACATCTGCACGCACGATGGAACAAACTCGGCCTTCCAACAACGAACTCGGCATACTCCTCCATTACATGCGTGCAAAATTAACGACCGACAGACGTGTGTGTACTCCGATACCGAGCCGCTCGCGCTTCTATATAATTCGCGACCTGTGCGGTGTAGACTGGACGCGAGAGGTGTCGAGGCAAGAAAAAGGTGAAGGGGCGAAGTAGCAGGAGGGGGAAGAACCCACGAGCGCACGCCGGCTTGGCGCGAATCGACGCTGATCACCACCTGCTCCCTCGAAGTGACGTCACTTGGCGCCCCCTTGACAATGACGTCACGTGCGACGGCACGCGACGCAAGAAGGGCAGCGCGGCGACCCGGCGGTCCGGAAGGTGGTGGCCCCGTTGCCATTTATAGGCTCGGGCGACGGCCGACTTTCGCCGAATTCGGCACGCGCTCGGGCCACCGATACCCGGGGTATAAATATACTTTGAATCGCTCGCGATTTCCGCGAAGAATAGAAGTTTTTGAGAACTATGTACGTGCACAGAGTGCGATTAAAAATGTGCGCACGAAGATCAATGGTTATCTCCTTTGAGCTTTCCTTGGTGTCATTGTTGCCAAATAAAAAAAACAGAAAGACGTATACGTACTCACCTCGCATAAACTTGTGTAACCTTTTAATCGAACCCAAAGTAGGGTCCTCTCGATAACGCATTGAATATGGAGAACGTAGTTTGTAAATGACAGCTCTTGCTACAAATATCAGTGTCCCTTAAAGTCATCAACTTTAAAGTCCTCGTTATACTTTTCTCGGGCTCCTTTTCAGTTCTTATTGCCGCATTCATATCATGGTTTGTACGCCGAACAACAAAAATACAACCGAAAGGAAGGGCCACCGATGACATAAACACCTAAGTTTTTATTTATGTACATATTATCGTCGCCGATGCGTAGTGTCACCGCTCAGATAAAGTCAAAGGTAAACTGAGTGTGCCGCTGTGATGGAAGATCATCCATACGCCACGCTGCGAGAACGGCCAGCAGTACTGTGCTCACGCACCACTGTATTCATGACAGCTCTTAATAATACGCAATGTTGCGATAAAATATAATTTTAATCCACCTCACCGCACTGGGCCCGTTCCCCACCTCTTTAGCCTGCAGGGCCGCAGTTGCGGCTTGCAGTTATCCTTGTAGTACGCCTCTAGCGACCTCCCAAAGACTCCAGTAGACAGGTAGAGGTGTCTAATCCAAGAATTTGTTTCATTATCGATAAAGGCGGCTTGAGCCAAACACCGCAAAGCATCGGCAATGACGTTCATGTTGTATAGTAGCCGCAGGCTACCATGAGGCATGTTTTTTCTGGGTTTGTGGCGTGCATAGCCGCTGTCAGCGTAGAACGTCGTAGCAGAAGTCTAAGTGAGGTCACCGGGAACCAATAAATAGCATGCAGATGCCATAGTGTTAGATTACTGTAATAGTAACACATTCTCTCGACCCTTCATTGTTAGAGAAATTCAGCGTAAGAGGAATGTACTAGCGTTGACGTAATACCATTCTACCGGATTGCTGTTGTCCCCGGACAGCTGAAGATACGTGCCCTGTCTAGTAATGCACCTGCCACAGGGCGTGAGCAAAGCCATCCGCTGATGCGGCTCACATCCGCTCTAGTACGTCTCCATTATCGTGAAACTCTCCAGTGGTAACTATACCGTCTGTCCTAGTCCAACAGGAGAGTCAGTGACGTCATTCCATCTGCATTCATGCATTCATGGTCCGCAGCCAAGGAACAGTCGGCAGATTTATCGCCTAAGCTTCATAGATTGGCTTTTATCTCGTCTTTCCTTGCAAATCGCTGGAGTAACTTCTTTTTTGTTACGTACACGTCTCCACTCGTCATCTCGCTCTGGCATAACCCATCGAGTTGCAATTCGGATTTCTCGCCGCGATAGACACGAGATGATGTGCCTGAAGCGTGTGCGGAATGAGAACCCGCAATTATGTCGTACCCAAACCGAGATAAAGCGCAAACTTGACCATTTAAACGCCGTCAATTTCTTGTCAACAGGCCCCATCACACCCACTTCTCCTCCAGCCTCGCCCAGTAGCTACGCCTCGCATTTAAAACAGGCACACGGTAATTGGAACTGGAAATAAACGTCGAGCGTGTTCAAACACGTTGTTTTCGTCACGCCCTTCTCAACTCCGATGAGTTCACAAACGACGAACGCAACCTCATTCTGGGCTCGTGCAAATCGTTCTTCATTCTGAGCACGCGACTGGTTCGCTAAGTGTTTTCCGCGTTCTTCTCCTGCCGTTCGCGTTTACTTTGTCCGGGGGCATAGAACTGTGAACGTTTGGAGGCTGAGGACTTGGGGGGGTAATCGCCAAAGGAGGGAAGGATGAGCAGCTGAGATTTGTTGCTGGCAGCGCAGTGGAAGCTACGAGCAAAAGGCGACGGCTATCTGGAGTGTCTGCATGGCTCTCGATTGCGTGAGCACAGAACACCGCTCGTCGTAGCTGCTACTCCACTGCGAACAAGTTGTGAGGACCGAGTACGAAAGCTTTCACTTCCGCTCTTCGTAAACAGCTATCTGCGTGTCCTTTCTTTTTAATTCCCAGCCTCCTCTTTAAGAGCGCGGGTAGCCAAGGGGGGCCGACATTGATGGACAGCTTTGACGTCTCGTACAAATGGATCCCGCCGGGAGGACAGGTGTGTGCAGCGGGCGCTGAGGTTCTCCGACCGCTTCTTGCGCACATCTCGGTCGCCCCGCCGCGGGGCCGGACCACATCCTGCGTTAAATGATCACGCGAGCGGCGCCGTAATTGAAAGACCACTGGCGGCGCATCACCGCGGGTCAGCCTGCGGTCTCCTGCTGTAGTCCGGCCGCTCCGCCGCCTACCCTTGAGCGCCCACGCCTTGGGAACATTCTGCTTCTATTTTTTTTTTTTTTGCAGCGTAAGCTGTTATAGCTAGACTCCCACGAAATCCCGTTGTCGTCGTCCGCATGACGTCATCAGTCAGCAAGGCTACGCGACCCTTAACGATGTGCGATCATTCGTGAAAAGGCTGTTCAAGTTGTGGAAACGTAAGGAGCTCGGCCCACTAAGCGAAGCAGAACGCGGTACCGTCTTGAACTTGTGCGACAACGAGAACGAGACGTTGAAAAGGCTTCCCGTGCGAGGAAAACATCAAGGCAGTATTATCAGAGAACATTTTGAACTTGGCTCTGTGGTTATGGTACTCGGCTGCTGACCCGAAAGACGCTGGTTCGATCCCGGCCGCGGCGGTCGCATTTCGATGGAGTAGAAAGGCTTGAGGTCCGTATACTATACGACGTCAGCGCATTTAAAGAGCCCCGGGTTGTCGAAATTATCCGGAGCCCTCCACTACCGCTTCCCTCATAGCCTCAGTCGATTTGGGACGTTAGCCCTGCAAAACTAACTAAAGCTGAACTTGGCTGTATGGGACTGCTGGTACGCCGCGCTGAACTGAGAGGATCTCGGCGTGGCCCACGCATGGTTTTGCGAGATGCTAATTGTTTTCTGCCTACTCTCGTTCGCAACGTTAAATATGGGGAAAACCTATGAAATATTCGTGAGTTTTTGAAGACTCTGATGGGCTACCTCGATGCGCAGACTATGAGTACCCGTATAAAGTGCCGAGATCCACACCTGAAAAGTGCGAACTGCAGTGTAATATGCTCTTATGGAAATATAGAAGGTAATGATCCATTCTTCTGATATGAAGGAAAGTCTTTCTTTTAGGGTGTTTCCATCGATGACATCGTATAGTTAAGACTGGCATAAAAAACCAATGAGGAACGTTTTTGACGATAGCAAAAACATTAATAGAACAAAAATTCAAGACTGCCCTCGGGCGATCTGTGGATATATTGATTTTTATATCGAGATCTTGCATTATATGAAAACATTGCGGTTATCAACGGTTTCCTGCTCAAAAGTGCTTCTGTCCAGAATTGTTAGGAATGTTCTTCTCCCTGACGTGACAGCAACGCTTTCCTCTGTCAAAGCTTCCAGTCCAGGGTCGGACCCATATGCTAGAAAGACCGCTGACCGCAGAGCTTCGGTGAAAACGACGATCACCGCGCCCACGAGCGACGCATTCCTGCTGGTTTAGAGAAGAGACGATCAAAAGCAAAAGCTTCATCGGCGCTCGCCCATTTCACAGTGCCACAGCGCTCGCAACGTCTGAGATCATCGCTACCCACCACACTCTGTGCGTGCGGGGCCAAGGGCGCGAGCTGCTCAATTATTCAGGACGCGCAGTTTACAGAAGGGGGAAACAAAAAGGTTCTTAGAGCGGTGACGTCACTCGCTTCGGAGGCGAAAAAATGCAAGCGATGGGTGCCTCGGATCTACGCCGACGCCCCAGGGAGAACATTTGCGGGGCGGACAATAGGAATTGCAGATTGTGCGCAAATTCATTGCTTCTACACATCGCCTTCGCGTAGGGATAAGTTGCTCATGTATGCATCGCGTGAGCGAACGGGAATAACATAAAGAGGAGAGAATAATCTGCGGTTAAGCAGGGAAGAAGCGTTGCCTCCAAACGCTTCCTCAAAAACTGAAGCTTACCATCATCCGTCATTTCCGAAGGTATGACCCTAACAGTGCCGCGTTCAGGTTCTGGTAGGACCCATTACGTATGGAGAATCCACGATGTGGGATACAATTTTTTTAGCCTTTTATTCCCATCGTTGTCTGGGCTCTGGATGGAACCACCTGGCATCAGAGATACGGACGTGACTTGAAAGGGCACAACGAGATTCAAATCGCATGCGATGGAGCGCTGACATGATTGAGAAGACGCCTCTGCCGAGACGTGCCCTGCGCGCTGGCTTCATTGGCAAGCGTACTTGGTATGCGCCTAATGCTCGCGGTCACTGTCTATATATCCGCTGGAGGGTACAGCCAGGAGCACACATTTCGATTTGCAACGAGCAGCTCAAAGTATACGTTGTGACAGAAGACTCCTTACGTACAGGTCTCCCTTCTTTCTCCTCTCAGAATATGCCTCAAAGGTGCGGGAGGACATTCGTGGCTCAAAGCATCACGGTCGCGCTCTTTTTTTTTCCCTCCACGGAGCGGATTTCAGTTAAGCTGCATGGCGAAAGCGACATATGCGTGCGCATATCTTACAGGTGTATAAGCGTGTATCGTAGAATAGACACTATAAGTTTGTGTGGTTCTCTCTCCCTCTGATCGCACAAAGGCGCCCCGTGACATCACGTTTGCGCTTGCTATCGAAAGTGCCGAATTCTACTTGCATGCTTGACGCCAAAGCGTCCGCGCAAAGCAATGCAAAAATTATCTAAAAAAAGTGAAATTCGAAGTAACACAATAACAAGCCTCCTGCTGCTCTTCAAGGTGGCATATACATAGTTTAGAATAGATGACGTTTCACGCTTGTTATACTTGACCCCATTGTGCACGTTAATGAGGCGCAGATAGTCGGAAAATTGATTATGCTTCCCTATAACTACAGAAGAAGGAGAGAGATTCGGGAAACTCCAACGTCACAGCATTCCGCGACTGCTAGACGCCTTCCCCTTGGGCTGTCGCCGCCTCCGAGATTGTGATTAAACAGTTATCTGGTATTATTAATCAATATAAACAAATTTCGGAACAACCAGGATCAGCTTTGTCAAGGCACAAATTTCCTCAATTTGCATGCATCAGCTTGAGTCTGCACGAAGTGCGGCACGACAAGTGTCAAGCTCGTGGTCGAAAAGATGAATGTGGAATAACTTTAAGTCTCGCACACGCCGAACGCACTTAACTGAACACACTTCCCAGAACAGCGCTCAAAACAGCCCTTGGGCTTTCTTCCTATACGCCTCCACACATCTTCTTCGACTCGATATACGCAACACCATCGTTGAACTCGCATGACGCCATCGCAGCAACGAGACGCCAAAAAAGACAGGATGTGAACGTCCAGGCTTGCCTAGATATCCAGGCCCTGAAACCTCTGCAAACCGCTCCTCTGCACAACCGACCGGCCCTTGCGACAAGATCCAAGTAATGCCTATCCCTCGCAGTATGTACCCCGAACATCTGCAATGACGCATACAGGCCAGAGGATAGGCACTAGCCAGAGTTCTGGGGTACGTTGCACAAGAACGTCACATCCTTTATACGAACGCAGCTGCTTGACACCAGCACCCGGCCATGGCCATCGAGGGTTTCTTTTATGGTTTATGGGGGCTTAACGTCCTAAAGGGACTGAGGCCATGAGGGGCGCCGTAGTGAAGGGCTCCGGAAATTTCGACCACCTGGGGTTCTTTAACCTGCACTGACATCGCACGGTACAGGGGCCTCTAGAATGTCGCCTCCATCGATATTCGATCGCCACGGCCAGGATGGAATCCGCGTCTTTCGGGTCAGAAGCTGAACGCCATAACTGCTGAGCCACTGCGGCGGCTACCCTATCATTTCATGACCACACGGATCATTTGTGTGCAGCGTGAACTCTCGACACCACCGACAGCAACATGGTGGAACGGAGTCACTAGCCATCCTACACTTAACCCCAATCCCAAAGTACACCGCACCCTCCACCGTCGTGACTGACTGATAGGAAGCCTCATAGGCACAGGCGGCCGTAATGAAACCAGTTTAGCCTGCATAGATCGCAAAAAAGCCCGAATAAGATGTCCTTCCTCACGTTTCATCATCCATTCCCTTTCCTTCTTAACGCTTTAGCATTACGGCACCCGTTCTGTAGAAAATCCGGCGTGGGCGCCGGCGTTATGAGCGAAAAATTCCGAGAGAAGCAACATAGGTGGGCTTAGGATGCTAGGTGACGTAACCTCGTGACGTCATCAGAACCTGCCTACCGGATTGCGAGAAAACTGACCACCCTGGCAGGTAGCAGTTCAGTCATTAATTGGTCGCGAGAGGTCACGCGAGAAGAGAAACCTAGGTCGCACAAGCCCCACTGGTGGTGGTACCTACCAACGCGTGGCAGTGGCGCATCGCTTAACCGCTTAGCCACGGCGCCAGGAGTGGTATGAGGAGACTCCCTGGCATCTATGAATGTAAAGTCGAGAATGACCCATACCGCCTATGGGCATGCACCCATGAACGCTACCGCGTCGTCCCCTTTAAAGAGAATTTTGTGTGTCCCCTTCAATTTTTTTGTTTTTTCTTCTTTTGTTCATAGAGCCCAGAAAATCGTTCTCAGTGGAATTTGGTCCATCTTACGTTTTATCGACTGAAATAGCGCTGAAAAAAAAAAACAGCGTCTACGCCTAGATGCATTGCCACCCGTGGTGGTTAGGGCCGAACATAAAATATGCGAACCAGGTCTAATACATCGTTAATGCCGCACATTTGAATAAAGAATGACAAAAACCCTGTTGCAGTGTTTTGCATTTTTGTAGCGTCCCCGTTCATCGTCTTCGTGGAGTCTTGACCCTGTTTCACGTTGAACATATGGCCGCCATAATTTTACCTGCTTCGGTACCTGGCGCATTCATCAGAGGGGCGTTGCGGGCACGTTCCGCCGGCTCGAATAAATCGACTCGAGCGCCGCACGGCGCCTTGAAACCGACATGCCACATTTGTTTTCCGCTGCTCTAACTCACCCGTGCGTGTCGCGGAGAGCGCGCTAGCTCGAGCGAGCGCTATATGGTAGCTTTTTCTCACGGTGCGCGCATTCCGTTATTATACATGTGAAGGAGTAAATATGTGGTACACGTGGAGACCGTGGACAATATATCAGTTTTGAGGGCGGCCTTGAGGATCGCTGCTGTCAAAACGGCAATAAATTCCGCCTCAGCCCAGCACATAACTGACATATTGGGGTCTATATAGAAGTAGACGTTGTTGTCGAGTAAACAGCGTGGTGGAAATATTCTTCAGGCAAAATCTTTAGGTTGGCGAAATTTACTGAAATGTTAGAAAAACGAAACAGCGCGATTGACGAGGGAGATAAAGACAGAAAATGCAGCCATGCGAAAATATCAAATGTAGAAATAAAAAGAATACTAGAAAAAAATTACAGTTTAAGTGATGTGAAACGCCATTCCACGCGCACGTCCCTGAAGATCAGCCTGGTCGATTTATTCTGGATGTAGGGAATTTTCGCACGAGCAGTGCAACAGGTGCCTGTGACACAGCAGCCATTTCTGTTCGACGTTAAACAAAAACTGTCCGTTAAGTGTGACCGTTAAGCGCTTATATTGTTTGATGGTGACCTACAAAAACGAAAATGTAGGCCGATCGATATTCTTGGATGTTGACGCGTTTACAGCCATCGCAGACTCCCTAACGAGGTCGTTAACGGGCTGGCATGTTTGTCGTTCCAGTATCATTTGCAACCTAGGAAAATCTTGTATCTTGAGTACCCACGTGTTGTCGGGCTAGTTGGTTCAATACTTCAGGCATGGTAGTTGAGCGAAACACACACACACACATGACAGGGTACGGGACGAGCGCTCGTCCCGTAACCTGTCGTGTGTGTGTGTTTCGCGCAACTACCACGTCTGAAGATTCATGGAGGGCGATCCGTCGCAAATACGCATCTTTGGGCGTCACTACTGACCTCTCTACGTGCTCTATTTGACCAGACGTGCTCGACACATCAGGTAGTTTTATTCTCTCTCTAGCCTCATCTTTCAAACAGTGGAAGGTCTTGATAGAAGGGGTTATGGCATAAGACTATACCTTTGAATATTCACCCCTTAAATAGAGGATCAGCCTGGAGACTGCTAATTCCAGTCTTCAGGTTTTCCAACTTGTTCGTACAACACGGCCACCTCTGACATATACGACCCTAAAGCTGGATTTTCTGTTGCAGTCAATTCCCTCGTTGTTTTCCCGAGCATTGATCTTTTCCTGTTTCTAGAATCCGTAACTTCAGCTAACGAACAAAGCAATTCACCAGCCGAGGAAACAATGAAGGAACGAAGAACAAACTAACAAATTGTCACACTCCAAACACGAATGCGCCTACATAGGATTAAACAGGGAGCAAGCCCTCCTCTAGCGCATTCTGCTTTTGTTGCTTTGTATGTGGCAGGTTCAGCTCTTTTGCTCTTCTAGCGCGACATTCAAACGTGTAGCTGTGCAGCAGTCTGAAGTGAAAGGAGTGAAAAGAAAGTAAGGCTGCACAGCTACACGTTTGAACGTCGCTCTCGAAGAGCAAAAGAGCTGAACCTGCCACGTACAAAGCAACAAGAGCAGCCGCAAGGCAAGCTTCTCGTTTGATTCTATTACACAGAAGCGCGATCGGCTCGCAGAGTGGCGACGGGGGGAATGCGGCCCGCCTCTTTTTTCGCGCCTGACTGCTCGACGAGGCCGGGGCGACGAACGCGTCAGAAAAAGAGACACCGCCGCCCTCAGCAGCGCGCCTGTCCGAGGAACGGCGCGCAGAGAGAGAAGGGGCGGCGACAGACACAATGTGTCCGCCCGCATGATCACAGAACGGCGACTCCTTACGCCGGGCAGGAAAAAAAAAAGCAAAACAAAACAACAACAACAAACACTCGCTCGCCATATGTGTGTTATGCGTATACCTGAGTTACGAGCCGACTCACGCGGCTCGACAAAAAAAAAAAAAAAACTAATGTGGCAACGGTGATTAACAACGAGTCTCGGCAGAGGCGGCGGCTGTTCTCACGGAACGCCCCCCCAAACGAATGGTCCTAATAACGCTATCCGATGGCTAGACGCGAAGAAACAAACCAACGCGCAGCCCCGGTGGTGAAGAATCGTCGTGTCAAGCACGCGCATATGAGTGCCCGACACATGGGCGCGCTTACACGTATATAGCGAGCAGCCCGAGTTACGGCCGACCGACCGAGACTGGGCGCGGTGAATCGATATGCACACATTGAGCGCGGCGGCGGCGGCGGTGGGGGTTGCTGTGCCACCGAGCAGCAACAGCGGGCAACTGCGCGCTGTGTATTGAAAAGCTGCAGCGCTTAGCGCGGGCCGAGCGTTTTGATACATGGCGCCGGCTGAATGCGAAGGCCGCTTGCGTGTCGACTAATGCGATTTTCACGCGTCATACATCCGTGGCGCGGCCCGTTGGCGCGTGTGTTTGTATGTTTGAGTGTATTTATGCTATGCGCTTGGGGTCCGAGCTATGCCTGCATTTTAGTTTCGTTGTGGTTGCTTTGCGGCCGCATTGGACTTACCTCGTTGCGGTTTTCGTTTTGCTACTGAGCAGGGCTTATGACATGCTTCGGCCTCTAATAAGTTAATCTCTGCTCCAGTGATGATATAATTTAATCCCCTTATTCTTTTCCATTACGCAGCAGCTTCTTTCTCTTTAGGCGAGGCTCCAATGCTGGCAGCTTCAGACTTCAATGTTTGTGCAGCTGCATGTTGAAACTAAGGTTTTAGACTGCCATATTTCATACTTTTGAAACTCGGCTCCTCTAGGCACACGCTCATATCCAGTCAACAATAATATGGGCTCGGTACATATCCTATCTCTTCTGTTATTAGGGGAATGTGGGGTGAATGAAACAGGGAACACAGCGTAATGATTTTGCGCTTACAGACGCCGATATAGCGAACATTGTGCGAAATTAGTGTGCATTGTGAGCTGCACTGTTCCTCCATTTGTCCACTTGATGTGAACCGAAACTGTCCTTGATTCTCCAAACAAAAGTAAAAAGCAAAAATGTAGGCGCATAGAACAAGAGGAGTGGCTAAAAAATTCAAATTATGCACTTAATTTTTCTTGAGGCTCGCGGCGTAATCAAGAAAGCATGGTAAACCAGCATGAACGTTATATAAAAATATTCGGTAACTGGCTGGAGTTCTTGAAAGTTTGCGAGATTTTCTTCTTTTTTTTTCTTTCCTATTTAAACATGGACTACACGTAACGACGAACACGCGGGGAGTGACGTTCTGCGAATTCAAAAGTAGCAATCGCGCATCCACTCCAACGCTATGTAAATTCGTGCGCCTTTGTCTAGGAAGGTTCAAATTTAAAAAGAAAACGCATGCAGTCAGTTGACGCAAAAAAGGCATTAAAAGAGCTTCGGGAAATTTAGGAAATTTGTACTCAGTTGAAGTCGCTGTTCAAATGTTCGGCGCATCCGAGGACGCGCCTATTTTTTTTTATATTTTTTTATGGTAGCCCTGAAACTGAAGACCTGCCGCTCTGCGGCGCTCTACGAAAAAGCTCTTGCCCCTGCTTCATCTTGATGGTGATGACGCATTTTTATTTTGCCTGAGATATGCCGAGCATCAGGTCAGGGGCATTTTGCGAAATGTTTTTCCTTAGCCTAATATATTCTGATGTTAAGACCAAGTTACTCTGAGACAAGCCACGTACCATCGTGACGACGCTGGCTCGTCATAGTTATGATGGGTGGATCGCTGTTGCTCCGAATTTTCTCCCCCAATTGTCGGTATTTTGGCACAGGGGAACAAACCCCGCGCCTCTCGCAAACGAGATGGATGCTCTAACCACTAGGCCACCACTGCTGTGCTTTTAACCGCTCCATTTCCTATTATGAAGACGTCTCCTTCCACACCACGCTGTATAGTGTTTAGCATTATATTGTTAGGCAAAGTGCCACTTTCGTGATTTGTAAATATCGCAAGATATTTTAGGGTTTATCTATATGCATTACTATATATGCCGATAGCGCTAACAGGAACGTAAATGATATTTTTGTGTCATTACCTTATTCAATTTTTCGGAAATGTAAAAGTAATAACTCATTAGCATGAAAACTTACCCTCTTTTTGTGCCGCCTTCCCTCAAGTGCTTACTTGTTCCCAGTAACGACAAAGCAAGCTACCACGACGACTTCAAGTTGGTGGAGTAGAACGCAGATTTTAAAACACCCGTATACGCGCCGGGCAGGTTATTTGGACAAGAACTGCTGGCTCGAACATCGTAAAAGACGTGGTTTAACTATAGATTTCAGGCGAAAAACACAAGGCTTAATGAATTATTTGCCTCAACGCTGGATGAAAGGGGCCGTCTCGAAAACGGAGAGAATGTCTGTCAGGCCATCAGTCTTAACTAATGCTGATCACCAGAAGGCAAAACTGAAGCTTTGCCGCATGGACATCGAACTGAAGCCCTCCGTTTGTGACACTTCACGTCTTGGCGAATTTCAGAAGGCCGACAGTAATTGCCCACACGTGCATCTATGTGCAGATAGCAAATATAACTTCCCGTGTATCAGCCTGCAGATACCAAATCTAACTGCTCGTGCACCAGCATGGCCACAACTTGGAAGCTTTATACGAACCGCACGGTAAATAGCTTGAGATAATGTCCGAAGCACTTGATAATGCACAAACGTTCAAGTTGTTTCCGCACACTGCGTCCGAGATTGTCCATCCTGATCACTCTCTGACCTATATATCCTTGACCGTGCCATCAAACAATTCCGTCTTTGGTTAAGAGTGTAGTCAACCTTGCTCGAGCATGCGCACGGCGCGCCCTCACGGATCGCTCTCGATAATTGCGCGCTCAGCGCACGCGGCGTTTACCTGCGCGCGTTCATGTCGAAAACTCCTGTCGCTATTAAGTACTGAACGCAAGAAACGCGGAGAGAGCGAGAGAGAGAGAGAGAGAGAAATGGGGGAAGAGAGAGAGCGAATGCAGGCAGAATAAAGACAAGGGAAAACAAAGAAAGAGTTGCGGTTTCATCAGTCGCTCCGATTACCAAATCGCCGCTGCTCCTCCTTTCCCGGACATTATTTCGCCGAGCAGCGCTCAACAAACGCCACAGACCCGCGTGCGTGGTTCAGAGTGCGGCCCGCTCGCTCAGAGATACCGCGCCGACTCGAGCCGCGGGGCGCATTCTAGGACGCGCCGTATCGCAACAACCTTCGGGCGCGAATGCCGACAGCTGATGGGGCCCCGCAGAATCGAACACACTTATTCTGTCTTTCTTTTTTCGGAGGCTGGACAACGGAGAGAGAGATTACTGAGAGAAAAAGAAGAGGAAAGTAAAAAGGAAGAAAGAAAAGCCCACATCCTGGCAGTCGCGAATCAAGGACCGGAAAAGGTGGCGAAAGCGCTTCATTACCCAAGTGTATGTACGCTGCTTGCTCTCAGTGGCGCGAGCGTGTGCGCGAGAGGAGTGTGCGACCCGTATGTTAAAAGCCACGTTCCGTCCAACGGCGAGAAAGGCGTTTTTTTTTTGTTTTTTTTTTTCAGCTCGACGGGCCTCTTTGTGCGGTCGTGCGGCATGTGCGCGAACACTTTTCGCGCGAGCTCGTGCAATCAACCAGCCATCTGTATCCTTGATCGCTCCCCCCCCCCCCCCCCCCGCATCGCTTCGCTTTCTTTTCGACGCGGAGATCTCTCTTTCAAATGCGGAGCTCTCTCGAGTTGTAATGCATACACGAGAATTGCTGGGGTCGCTTCCACCCGCGTTGGATGGCGGGGGTACATATAATATCTAGCAAGCCCAGCCGAGGTCTCTTTCAGGTTGTTCCTTCTCTGGGCGGGGTATGAGTAGCTGCAGTTGCGCGAGCGGTTCTCGCTGAAAGGGGCGTGGCGTAATCGTGCAGCTCGTGATGCATGCGGTACATAACTCAGGGGGCTGCCGTGAAAGGTTCGCGGGCTGCTGTTCCTGAGCTCCCGTACAAAGAAGCGGTACGCCACGTGTTTCTAAGCGCATGATGCTGAAGGCAGTTTCAAGCAGGTTCTCGCAGACTCACACCCCAGTACCACGTCAAATTCGAAACTACGCTGCCACCGCCCCTTGTTTGGAAAACAAAGCCAAAAAACATCAAAAACAGCGGAAAGTGCACTCGGAGGACCCGGCCGTGCAGACCATCGCCACCGGCCGTGCTGCCAGTGTTATGGACCTCAGGAACATAAACACTTGAGTGCAGTGGGGTCGTGCGGGGACCCTGGGGGGTGCCCCGAATTCCTCTGTAAATAAAGTTTTCTCTCTCTCTCTCTCTCTCTCCGAATATGGAGAAAGAATAAAGCTAGTCTGAACCTAAATGACATCCTAGTCTGTGGGCAGTAATCCGGAATATTTACCAGATCAGAATCCGGACGATAATCTGGATTCCCAGACTAACAATGTAATCGTTCAGCTTCGATCTACTGGGTGACCGTGAATGATGAGAAGAATAAAAAGAGACAAAGTGCACTACGCACGTTGCACTACATAGACCTCACGTAAAGGCGCCTGAGGAAATGTAAGCGAAGTCAATAACAAGAGCACATCGAAATTACATTCAAATAAATGCGCATAATCGCCACGTTACAATATTAAAAGCCCTCTTGTTCGTTATCAAGGCGGAAAGGGCGGGGAATAAGTGGAGTATGTACAGGCGCCGTCAGCCACCGAACAAGCTACTCAACCTGAAAGATCCGCAGTAGCGGGCCAATAAGTTCCTTACAATGGTTTTCGAGATCCCTTGCGTAGACCGTGGCCACGTACTCCCCGGCAAAAATGGAAAATTTTCAAGAACTTTGAAAGAGTACCAGCGCGATGTTACGAAAAGAGAGAGAGAAAAAAAAGAAACAAGCGCCCAGTGCGTTTGCAGAACATACACGCCCATATCCCCCGCCGTGGGATGTGCCATTCAGCCTGAGGACATCATCATCATCATTACACGCCCATAGGAATAACCAATGTAGTATGCCAGCTGGGAAGACGCCGCTATCGTGACAGAAGAGGAGAACGCGATAACTATGTGTTTTTATTAGGGCAACTCCTAACCAGGGATACCCCTCATATTATCAGCAGTACCCTTGGCTACCTACGCGCGACCATGTATGCCATATTTTGCTACTTAAATCGACGGCTGACTGTTGTCCGGCTGATTGTGAACAAGAAATCCGTAAGGGTACCAAATCTCAAACAGTCCTCCCCAGCCTTCATCCGCCTGATTTCTTAAGTAACTGTGATGTATTTCGATTCCTAGGCGAACATACAGCTCTCTGCCTGTAATAAACGTGATCGGAAGGCCCGCGTCTTCAGCACTTAGGTTACCACTGTGGGAGACAGGGACATTTGAATAGGTGTAAACTAGACAGGGAAGCAATATTTAAGGACAGAGGGAAGTGAGATGGGGCGATTAATATGTATTACCGGATTCCGTGAGAATATGTGATCACAGTTATGAAAGTGAGACAAGCACGGCTACTTCTGAGGGAACGAGGTGAAAGGTTGGCGCTGGTCGTTTAACCACGCAACGCCCGATGTGATGCAACGGACGTTATTAAAGGCTGCAATTACGCGAGTAATTTTTGTCTGGGGCAGAAAAAGTGTATATGCATTTAATTTCAAGTTACTGTACAAACCGAATTTTTGGACATATTTATCAAAGCAAAGTCCAAGCTTCCAGACATGCTGGAGGCTGCTAGAAGATAACTCGTGCGAAACCTGAACATACCGGCAAATTAACCTGAAATTTCAAGGCACTATTTCTGAACTTGCAGATGGTAGAATGATTTTCCTATTTGCCTTTTATTACTGCGTGAGCGAGCACGTGGGCGCAGTTTTATCGTTCCAGTGTGTTCAGAAATTGCTACCATAATTTGCTAATATTAAAGGGGTAGGAACTTTCTTCATAAATTTGCAAATTTTGCGCAGTTCTGCATCCCAAAGACCGGTAGCCACGAAACGCTGCACATTTACAAATTTTATGTGACTGTTACATTGTCCTGGAAAATTACTACGCTTACAACTTACAAAGGTGCGCCAATTCAACTAATCCAATTGAATCCAATCCAATTTTCAGCCTTAGCAAAATCCAGTAGTTGGACATTTTTGTGGTTCTGTTAGTGTTGTGGCTCTGTTGGCAAGGGACGCATTTATTGCAAACACATTTATAGTTCGGATGCTTTTGTCAGTGCTATGATTCGTATTTGTGATTTTGGCGACGGTGATGGGTACGATTGCGTCGGAGACTGATCGCGGCAAGGAAGAGCCAAGTGGTCAGATGCAGCCCAACAGTTTCGCGAGGAAAACTTCTCCTAATGTACCAACAGTTTGCTTGTGGAAAACGCCTGTTGCGGAGATATCTTCTATTCACTTTTGAACTTTTTTCTCTCAGAAAAAGTCAGTTTATAGTGAAGCTTGCCCCTTCGTCGTTAGAACGCACTAATAAATCGATGAAAACCCTAAGCATTGTCACGCTCCCTTTAGTGTCCCTCCCTTCAGCCTGCAAGCATAATGCTGTTGCCGACCTATGTCGACTTATCCAATATTGGCTGCCGACGTGTCAACCTTAGAGAAGAGCGTCAAAGTAAATATGTTTCCCTGTACTTAGCGTCTTTTGCACTTCCTAGGCATACATTTGCACGTTCTTTGAAAGTAAAAAATAAAAAGACTACAAAACTTAAAAAAAAAACAACTATACGAAAGATGTTCTGCCCGTTGTCCAGCTATGCGTTCCCCGTTGACCAACTATGCGCAATGTAAGGTGAGTAATCATTAACAAAAGCATTTCACATCAAAAACAGTTACCCGCAAGCTCCGACACTGCCTCGCTGGCTCTATATTTTCATTTTTGAGATCTTTACAGCGCGGAAATGTAGATGGGTATTGCTATATTTATCGGTGCGTTGCATTTAATTGTAAAGCATCAAACCAGAGAAGGTGGTTGAGCTAATTGGTACTCTTTGAATGGCTCCGACATCGTAACAGGCGCGGAAACGGGCAAGGAAAGAGTAAAAAGGATGTCTAGCGATGTGTTCTGTGTACACCTCTTTTGTGCTATAACGCTAACTATACCACGACGTAGACACCAAAGAAACCTTGCGAGACGGATGGACTTCTCATCAAATGTTGCGCACGTCTCACGACAAATCCACAGATGCCTGCGACACACACCCACTCGAGCACGACATCTCGTTTACGGTTAAAGACTATCGCGCATGCGCATCGGATCGCATCAAAGCTGGAAACCACAGTTTGTTTTCTCAACCAGTCAGTAACGCGACGCCAAGGGTCACCAACGAAACCTTCGCGTTATTCATCCCTGTCATAAAGGCTGTCGCCCTGCGCGCCTCGTGTCACTACTGCATGCAGTAAGCCTTCACAGAACGACGCCTTGCTCCTTTCTGCCTGCCCGGTCAGTTCTTGCGTCCCGACCGGAGAACCATAGCCGGACGACAATGCAGCAAGCATCCACTGCAACCGACACCGGTCAACACCAAACGGCCGACCGACGCAACTCGGTGAATGCTCTTTTGTGGCGACCGGTCCTTGCCAATCGCTCCGCAGCTATACCCCTGCAGTCCCTGACGTTATCTCGCTGCCGTATCCACACGGCTCCCTTTTCAGATGACGCGGACCCCGTTGACCCACCGTTAGCGCACGTGCCGTTCTCCGTGCTCATCGACCCTTTTGTTCTTGGCGGGTCGTCATTGTTTGCGCTCCCGGCCGAGCGTCGGGAGAGTTTGGTAACCTCGCTCTTCGCCTTCTCGGCCAAGGAACGCTCGCGAGCAGCCGTATCGCTTCTCGCGAGGGCGATTGTTACGTGCGTGTTGATTGAGAGGAAAAGCGAGCTGGCGGCGTAACGGGATGCGCTTGCCTTGTTATCGTTGGAGGTCATCGCTCCGTGCCATCGATCAGGGTCGGAAATTGCCGATCGCCTACAGGCTTAACCGATCGGTTAGCGAGGAATAGCCGGAGTGATTTTTGGTTATGGCAGAATCGGCGCATCGTGGGCTCGTTATTGCAAAGCAGGTGAATAACAAAAACAGAGACTGAGGGAAGCAGATGCGAGCGTTAAGTCTGACCTTGTTAAAGCTAGCTGGCTGAGCGGTAGCATCTGCAAGTCAATAGGTAAGCCGCGTATCTCACAAACAACAAACATCCGCGTATCTCACAAACAACAAAAATCGCAATATTCTAAGCGCTCTATGTTTCAAAGTAGCGACTGGTAACAGGAGGTCATGGCAGTTTGCGATAGCAAGTACGTACGAGGAATTCATCTTTAATCATTCCTGTGCACGAGCAATGGTCAGCGACGGCATAGCAAGAAAAAGCAATAAAAAACGGGCAAATTTACGCTTACACGAGGGGTGCTGCCGAGATACAGGTTGAATGATATGCAGTCAGAGGAGTTGAAGCCTGTCAAAAAGATGTCGGACGCAAAATGCTCTGCAGAAAGCCCGTCACGCATAGCTTTGTTGCAATCCTC
Source organism: Amblyomma mixtum (assembly GCF_055824585.1). Taxonomy (NCBI): domain Eukaryota; kingdom Metazoa; phylum Arthropoda; class Arachnida; order Ixodida; family Ixodidae; genus Amblyomma; species Amblyomma mixtum. Next base: position 223,694,677 of record NC_143012.1, on the reverse strand, counting down.
GCAGTAATGCTGCTTCTTGAGAGGACCATATTGCATATATTGCATATATTGCATATATATTGCATATATTGCATTGCATATATTGCACCATATTGCGTTCTATATAAATCGCTCCTGGCTTGCATGCAGGGACCGACCAACCACGATACGAAAGCACAGCTTCGCTGCATTGGTCATTAACAGTTGTTTACTTGCTCAACGGAGTTGCACTCAAGAAAGCTCTTCGCCGACTACAGCAACAACGACCAAAGTAATAAATACACAAAACAACTAGATAGGCCAGGTTTTTTCTCGGCCTATCACTCAATCACACAAAATTTTGCACCACCGAATCGTTTATATTCTGGACGGCACGCGTGCGGACGTGTCCATGCCTGTTATTACCGCGGCCGCCCCATAATGAAAAGGCTCGGGAAGGGCCGCTACCCAACAACCACCACAGCCGCTGCTGCTCAGTGCCGCACCTTCGGCCCTCAGTCAAAGGAGAACGGACAGCATCGTCGGCTCCTCGCGAACTTCATAATGTTTCAGAGGGCGTAGACGAGACACCACAACGACCGCCACACCACTGCGGCTTCGGTGAGCGGACGCTTTTAAAGAAGGAGGGAGATAAACGCTATTATCGTTGCTGGCGATCGAGTCCGGCGGTATACGCTGGACTTGGCAAGCAGATTAGCAATTAATTACAACCATATTCTTCCTCGTATACCCCTCCTCTTTACTTCGCTGCCTAACTCCAAGCTGCGGTCATATAGCTCTAATGGCAGAAAAGAACTTGAGAATAAAAGGCGTATCATCATCCCTTACTCTTTATTTTGCGCGCTATAAGTTAAGTGCTGCCTCAGTGTTTAGAATTCCGGCTTAAGTTTCCGGTTTTTCAAGCAAATTATCTTAAAAGCGAAAAGAAGAAGAGCGGCTGAAACTTGACTCAGTTTACGCAGCAGGAGAATCTCCGACTGCTTCGGCGAGCTGCGCTCACATGGCAGCAAATAAGATTACGGCCAGCCTCTCTTTGCCCAAGGCAAGTTACAGAACTAGGAAACACAGTCTGTGTACATTCGCATCGTGATGTATTGAAGAAGAAAGCATACTATAAAGTAGTCGCGGAAATATCGTTCGCACTATATAGAGCTCCGAATCGCTTGGTTTTTTGAGGGGCCATTGCAACTTACGGTGTTTTACACAGGCGCCACGTTCACTACGAATGCCTTCTCTCTTTATCACCTTCATTATAGACTAATTTACAGATTATGTGCATGGTACGACTCTGCACAGCTCGACAAAAAATGGAGGTGACCCTTATGCTCCACCTTAAGGGTATGCCGCGATAACGTAATGTGTTAATTCCCATATAAGCAGAATTGGTCATTATGTACTTTACATTCATAGACCCCTGAGAGTCCTCATTCCCCTCATGGTTCAGTGGTGCAGAGTTTAAGCGATGCGCACAACCCTGCGATGGCAGTTGCTCCCAGCGGTGGGCCTTGCGCGGCCCTTGTTGCTCTTCCCGAGCGATAAATCATTAATTTAACTGCCACCTGCCACAGTGGGCAGTTTACTCACTGTCTGGTTGGCAGGTTGGGATGACGCTGCAAGGTCACGTGACCGAGGTTGCCCACCTGCCTAGCTCCATTGGCACCACCTGCCAGAGTCATGCTCGTGGTTTTTTGCTCACAACGCTGGCGCCGACAACGCCAACACCGGATTTTCTAGACAACGGAGTTTTTAACGCCATCGCGTTAGAACTGAATAGTCAAATGTCGTCGCACAACAGCGAAACGTTCAAGCTGACGAACGTTTGGTCGGAAGTGAATACTGTTGAACTGCACCACTACGCTCTATCCTGAGAGACAGAAATGCATTGGCAAATAAGGCATCTTCGCGGCCTCCTTGGCCTCCTCTTCACCACCAAAAGAAAGTTAAATTTAAATTGTATGGCATTTCTCGCAAATAGTCAGAGTGCTGCATGGAATAGCCAGTGCGCAAATGAGGGCTTGCTGAGACGCATAATGCCTCACGTATAGTGCTGCCGTAGATGAAGGCAAAATAACGCCGCGCGCACGCTATATAATAATCATAAACCGTGTTTTGTCCATTAATGTTATCGACCGCTAACTCTTGCATGCACGCATTTAGCGCCAGGTATATAACGTTAGGCATGAAACTTGAAACTAAGTTGAGGACAGCTCAGCGAGCTATGGAAAGGAAAATGATAGGTGTACCGTTAAGAGATAGGAAGAGGGCAGAACGGGCCAGGGAACAAATGCTAGTTAATGATATACTGTTTAAATAAAGAAGAAATGGGCTTGGACTCTGCATGTAATGCGAAGGCAAGATAACCGATAGAACCTTAGGGTGACGGAATTGATTTCAAGAGAAGGAAAGCGTATAAAAGGACAGCAGAAAGTGGGTTTGGGTTTGGTTAGTTTGTTTTTTTTCTATTGCACGTATTTAAGGCCATGATGCACCTAAGACAGGGTTAAGTCTGTTGCCTGTGCCAGAAAGTCAGGTGGGCGGATGCGATGAGGGATTTAGCAGGGATAAGTTGGTCATCAGTGGCACAGAAGAAGGTTAACCAGAGGGGTATTGGAGAGGGCTTTGTGCTACAGCCGACGGCAGTCAGGCTGATGATGATGCTACTGATGATAGCGACATAAACGTAGCGACATAAACGGCACCAGGTCTGCCCGCGTCTGAGGCCCAGTTGAGCGGTCGCACTCCTTCCACGTGAGAAAATAAACAATAATAAAGTTAAACAAATGCCACACCAGCGCCTGATAACTATAGGCGTCCCCGTGAATGAACCGGGGCCACTTCCTACATTCCTTAAGCGGGGTGAACAAACCACAAGCGTGCGAATTTTTGAATGCGTTATCGGCCGGCTAAGGCGGCACTGCCTGAAGACGGATGGGGGAACAGCGAAGAGATACCTCGCGTCGAGTCTACCGCGGGAAACGCTGGCAGGAGAGGGGTGCGTGGTTCAATGGGCGACTCGAGGCTTCCACGGCCTGCTTTACAGAAACCTGATGCAAGATTACGGTCTAACGTGCATCTTTACTCCCACCACACTCCTTCCAACCCCCTTCCCCACCTTTCTCCTCTTGCCACCTGGACTTCGTGCTCCAACGGACACCCCTTCCCATGATGAAGATGACCGCATCGATTTCCCACTCGCCTGACCACGCGATGGGCGCGAAGCATGGTGGCAAGATAAGAGCTCCACAACCCACAGAAGCAAATACCGATCGCTGTTCCGACGCTGGCGCCTCTGTATCAGATACGTCGAGACGATGGGCGGCTGTGCTCGGGCAGTATTTTATTTTATTCATTTCGCGCACCGGTTTATTTTAGCTGCCAGAGCAGGCGATGCCGTGAGGTGAGAGATATTACCCCGAGATACGGGCCTTTGGAACGTGGAAACCACCGCTTAACAGCTATAACACGCTCCTTTGAACCCATCCATTGCGGCCGTAGATTTGGTCTCGGATCGCTTGCTGGGTTCACTTCTTATTTCGTTGTACTTCCGTTGTCAAAGCTTCGGCTCGCGCATGCTATCCGGGGTCAAGAAAAGAAAGGAAAATTAAAGGTGGTTCGAACACCGAAGCTCACCCTGAAGAGCGGTGTACAAGAGAGCGAAGACAGAGAGCTGCCTAAAGCAATTAGAGGTCCATTATAGCCACAGAGGCTGTTTCCTAACGGAACTTGCCTGAACTGTTTTTCCCCCTTTTTGCAGCGCCTTTAATGAAGCATTGTATTTCTTTTAGCGCCTTATGCCCTAAGGAATAAATATGCTGGCGTATCTCATTGTATTCTATTGAGGTGCGCAAGACATAGCCTTAAGACCGGCTTCTTTTAACATCTGCCTGAAGAAGTGTAATCCGAAGCCAGTTACCTCCCCCCCCCCCCCCCCCCCTCCTCGATGCAGATGGCATTTGGACAGAGTGATCCGCACTCAGAAGCCGTATTCGCCACAAATATTTTGAAGCCCCACTACAGCTTCGTGGTAACACTGGCTATCCCTCCCCGTGCCCTACCAACAGCCTCTGCTGCACCGCCGTTCGCGGCGCATCGCAGCCAACGCTGATCGACAGAAATAAAAGGACCGTCCTCGATCGCGAAAATCTACGGAGCTTTCCCTTTTTAGAGCGCAGCTCTTAAGCGGCCGTTCCTGCGCTCCGCGTCATCGTCGGCGTAACCGGTACCCAAGTAGCAAAGCTAAACGCCACCTGCTAGCTGACTGCCACAGCAAAATCCCGGAGTGTGGCTAGCAGCGTAACACGTCACCTGCCAGTAAGCGCCGGAGGAGAGGACGTAGTCGGCGTAACACTCTACCTGACAGGCCCCAGGTCACCCTGTCACCTGACGGGTAGTAGCAGCGCGAAGCGCCACCTACCACGATGGAACCGGAAAATGGACCGCTAGAATACCGCTGTCACGGGAAGATCCCGAAGGTTGGTTAGCAGCGTAACAGGACAGCTGCCAGCGGTGGCAGGTGGCGTTTGAAGAGATGGGCTCAAAGTACGCGTTACCAACTATATTGCAATTGTGTCTCAAATTTTCTTTGTCTTTCTTGAACATCCACTTTCTTACTCCGCTGCTCAAGGATGACGCCAGAATAGTGCGCGGGAGTTTCTTTTGCCAAGTGCTGTGTCTTCGAAAAGCTCTCAAGGTCGCATACAAACGTGCGTGTCACAGTCTTTTAGGCGTGCCCTTTGAATTGGTCCGTACACTGGGTCTTTATGCAGCGCGCTGTAATGACCTTGTCTAGCAGATTCCACGCCCTATAGCGTCCTTGCCTGACGAAGAACTTTGCTACAAGCAAGCCAGAGCTTCAAGAGCCTATCATATCGGGACATGAGCACGTCAGTCATAGCAGACGCCTTTGGCTTATAGTGCATCATATGCAGTGATTCGTGGTCTGGCATGGTGCGGCGCCATAATAAGCAACATGGACATCCACTGGCTTCCTCTCAAGCGGCTGATATGAGCGGACCTGCTCGCGGACCTGGCATCATAATGAAATGCACTCGTCAATGAAAACAAACTGCCGATATCGGCACGATTCCTGTGTAAGCGAAATGACATAAGGAGTGCTCACACCTGTTGGGCTGCGAAGGCACATTTTACTGTCACATGAGTTTGCGACACTCTATAGCTAGTTCACAGTGAACAAGCCGCCACCGTGGCTCAGTGGATATGGCGCTCGGCTGCTGAACAGAAAGACGCAGGTTCGATCCTGACCGCGGCGGTCGAATTTTGGTGGAGGCGAAATTCTGGAGGACCGTGTACTGTGCGATGTCAGTGCACGTTAAAGAACCCCAAGTGGTCGAAATTTCCGGAGCCCTTCACTACGGCGTCCCTCATAACCTGAGTCGCTTTGGGAAGTCAAACTCCCATAAACCAAACTATAAACCAATTCGCAGTGAACAGGACTGAGTACTATTTGTATGCACGCGTGGGATGCATCCTCCGCGTTGATTCCTCGTTTACCCGCCGCGGTGGCTCAGTGGTTATGGTGCTCGGTTGCTGACCCGAAAGACGCGGGTTCGATCCCGGCTGCGGCGGTTGAATTTCTTTGGAGGAGAAATTCTTGAGGCCCGTGTACTGTGCGGTGTCAGTGCACGTTAAAGAACCCCAGGTGGTCGAAATTTCCGGAGCTCTCCACAACGGCGTCTCTCATAGCCTTAGTCGCTTTCGGACGTTAAACCCCATAAACCAAACCAAACCAAACCAAACCGATTCCTCGTTTAAAGGTGCATGCTAGACTAATTAAAAAGTGCCCCAATCTCACAGTGTATCAAGCACAGCATTTCTAGGTGCTGAAATAACGTTACCACAATACAAGCTCTGTGTCAGCAGCTCCGTCAGTGACAGCGCGTCACTCGTAGGGCCCAAAAATGGGGTCATTGTTGCCGTGCAAAATGCCAACCCGACGATCGCGTGGCCGACGACATGAATTCGGTCAAGGAGCGCTGTTGTACCGCACGGTTACGATGAAATCAGTCTCGGGACTCGAGCGAATAGCATGTCACTAACAGCAATAAACCAGACCTGACAGTTGCGTGCTTGTAAGCGTGTTGGTGATAGCAGCAATCCATCACCTACTCCACCCCCGCCACTAATCCCGAGGGCAAAGAAGCGAAGCTACACAAGTCAACGCTCTCCACGCACGCAACCGTCAAGTGAGGGCGTCATGCATTTGGTACGAAGCGCCTAACGCAAGCGTAAGCAAGCATCCGGCGGACAAGACGGCAATAACCGAAAAGGAGGCGACAAGAACGAAAAAAAAAAAAAAACGCGAGGAATAACTCAACGAGAGGATCCATCACGCTCGGTCTCTGGCTCTGCGTCGTAGCTCGCGAGCGTCGTTCTGCTTCGAGGCTTCGCACGGGGCGACAGACTACGCGCAGAGAGAGTGGTGCCCGCGTTTCGACAAGGACCCCTCGTCGCGAGGCAAGGACAACTCGCGCCGACGCAGCGCTCTACGAAGCGAGACACTGCGCGACCGACAACAACAAAAACAACAACAATGAATCCACTCAGAAGCATCGCCTGTCGCTGAGGCGCTGCAGGCAGCGGCGACGACATTGCGTCAGATTTTATCCGCCACGCCGACACGGTGTTGTCCTCAGCCTCCATCCGTGCGACTTCCCCGCGAACTGCCGCGCGCTTTTTTACGCGCGCTTTTTTGCGCGCCTCGCCGGGCTGCCGTGATGCGCGGGAAGTGACACAGCTTCGTCACGTATGCACAACGGAGGCCTTGATGCCCAAATCAGGAGCGCATCGCACAGGCTATGCAATGTGATCGAAATGAACGTGTATTAACGATTGATGATATGCCCCGCAAAATGCAGTGCCGGACGGCGGTCGCTACGAGGCGTAAAACAGAGCTCATCTACAGCCTCGATGAAAACTATTCCGGCCGCATGGATTAATATTCAGCTAGTGGCGACACTTAACCTATCTAGGGTGAAGGGAACTCACTTCTCGGTGTCTGTAAGGGTGCTGCAAGTGCTCCAATATATGGCTGAAAAGCATAGCATGTAGCCCGAAGGCTGTTAACTAAAGCTGAATTCTTAAATGTCCTTGGAGAGCGCAAGTGCTTACGAGAGAGTTCTGACGAGGCACTGAGAAAAAAAAAAAGAACAGCAAGTGCGCTATAGAACAGAAAGGCAGGATGGACACCACACAGCGCTGCTTATTTGGTAGTGCCTTGGTGAAGAAATGCTGTGAAGAAGGTGTGAGAAACAGCTCGGCAGGAGGCTGAACTTCGACTGAATCTTTAGTGGCTTTGAAAATCGTGAAATAGACATTTTCCATGTCTTCTTTAAAGTTAAATCTTCGCCATGTGGTGTCAGTGTAGTAAGCTTTTAATGCCCCCTTCCTCGTTCTCTCCCTGCTAGGTGGAGTCACAGACTCCCAAAGAAACTAATCAGTTGCGGCATAGTAATTCCATTCATCTCTGCATGAACTGAACCCATACCCTAACAGAGCACCGACTAATCCAGTAGTTTACGCTACTTGATACCAAACTAGGTCCGTAATTACGGAAACATAAGGTGCCCCAAATTCATTTTTTTTCCGCCTGCTTTCTGTTACCGCATTGGTCTCGAAAGATTACGGAGGGCACTTAAGACCACTACGTGCTTTGTGCGCGAAAACATATTCATATTTTAAATTCTTATTTTTTTTATGATGAAACACCTGCGCAATAGCATACGTTGAGTAGAGCGGACAACATAAAAAAAATAAAAATAATAATGTCCTGCCCGCACCACTCATTAGCATACAGTCTTAGCATACAACGAATGCACTATAGGTTCGCCTTTATACGCCAATAAGCAATGCGGTTTTATGACCCTCCAGAATGGCAGGTTACCACTTAGATGCAGAACATGGACATGCGCCTAGTTTACTTTCGTGAAAGTATGCATTGCTTTGTATCAATCCAAAAAGAGGTGGCAAAAATTCCCGAGCGGCTCTCATGAGTACGGCTCTTGTAAGATCGCGAATTTTAATTAGACGAAACCAACCTGTGGTTGGCTGATCACAACGTCCTCAGATGTGTATATATAAATTGCATTCTGCGTGCTCTTTTGGTTTTTCCTTGTTGCTGTGTATCGTATGTTATTTTTGTGAAATGTCCTGCTGTGCGGAAACCCGGTAACAAAGAAAAAAAAAGTTTTGTGGCCTACGAGTCGCGTGCTCGCCTCACAATCTGAAGGTTCTTGGTACAATTCCCCGCACCTTCGGAAGGAATTTTTTTCTTTGCTGATGATGCCACTGGTTTTTTTTGTGGACCACTTTTAATGGACATCGACAACGACGCCGGGTTTCATTGCTAATGGGCCATATAAGACTTTATCCTCAAAACGATTCGTTTTTCTGTCCAGTTACTGGTTCACTGGCGCGGCTGGCAACACACTGACAGAAAATTCGTGCCATGTGTACATCTCATGGCACTGACTACCCGCAGGAAAACGCGGTGAAGGCTAATTATTTAAGTGCAATAAGCTAATTCGTATACAACAGCTAAATAACTAGTATATAACAGCTGTATCTTACCCGTACTCACCTAAGGGGCTGAAATGTGGGGACTGAAGAGGGTTCAGCTTAAGTTAAGGACAACGTATGGAAAGAAAAATGATAGGTGTAACGTTAAGAGATCGGAAGCGGACGGAGTGGGTGAGGGAACAAACGCGGGTTAATGACATCCTAGTCGTAACCAAGAGGAAGAAATGGGCTTGTGCAGGGCATGGAACCGCTGATCTTTAAGGGTAACGGAGTGGGTTCAAAGGGAAGGCAAGCGTAGCTGGGGGAGGCAGAAAATTAGGTGGGCGGATGAGATTAAGAAGTTTGCGGGGATAGGGTGACCGCAGCTGTCATAGGATAGGTTTAATTGTAGAGGTATAGAGAGGTCTTTGTCCTGCAGTGGACGTACTCAGGCTGATGATGATAATGAAGCTATTTCGTCTACCTTATGATTGGTACAAACAGCCAGCCAACGACTCCACCCGCATAGCCTCTTTTGAATGGACATGTCTCAAAGTCTACGAGTGGCAGAGCGGGCTACTGCACAACACATCAGCAGCGCAGCAGGGCGTATTGCGATACACGGCGTTTCAAGAGGCGATCGGTACCTACGGTGCTCAGAAGAAGTGAGGGGGAGAAGGGAAAGGGGAAAATAAGGAGAGGAGGACAGCGAGGCGCCGTCATATCTCGCAACGCAGGCTTCCGCGGCCTGCTCGACGGCGACGTGGAATTTGCGTTTGGCCCGCTTCGACCTGTCATCCGGCTCGACCCCGCTGACTCTATTCTCTCAGCGCAGCGCAACATCCTGCGGCGGCGGCTTCCGACACAGCGACAGAGATGAACGACCCTCGCGCGCGATGACGCGGTGGCGATAATCTCTTTTCAAGTGCCGCACTTGCCTCAGGTGCGGGAGAGGATGAGGATGGGATGAGGAAGGGAAGTGGGGGAGAGGCGATAGTTCATTTACTGCTCATCATCGTGGAAACGATGCGCTCCACGCGCGTCAGGTGCTGGGAACGCGAAAACGATAGCTGCCGCAGCAGCGCCTACGTTTTCCCACTCACATTTGAGCTCTGCGCGACCTTGCCCCCGCTTCTCCTCGCCCTCCTCCTTACTCACCTTTCGGAAGGGGGAAAGGGAGGGCATTCACGCTCGAGAGGATATCGGTTTTAGAGTACGCGCATAATTGGCCCGCGATGCGAGGATGACGCGACGATGCGCGAGTGAACGCTTGATTGCCTCGTGGACATCGTTGGCTCGTTGGTGGGCTCGACTGTGAAAGGTCTCCGCGTATAGGTCTCCCTTGGTTTATGTTTTCCTTTGCTGACTTTTCCGGTGGACTAGGCGGACAAAAACCCTTCGGGCTGAATGAGCCTGACGAGGGAATTGCACGGAGAAAGATGGCCGCCAGTTGTGCGTCACGAAAAGTCGTTATGAACGAACGCTACGCGTCAGAAGAGATGTGGACGGACACCGTGGAGGTGGGAGGAAGCCGTCCCTGTTTTCGAACTGATCGTAAAGGCCTTCCTCGTGCTAGCTTTTTTTATCTTTCGAATTGTGACGCCTCACTCCAGATGCACTGTACATTGTAACGTGGGCATGTGCTTGTATTCTACTTTAACTAGATCATTACGCGCGCCCACCCTGTATATATGTTAATATGTATATAGATTTATTGCCCAGTGTACCTCTCCCACTATCCTTTCTAACTGTCCCCTCACCTCTTTCATTTCATTTCTCCAGTCTTCCTGCTATCCCTTTATTCCCGCTGCCCCAGCTCAGGTGCTTCCCGTAGCGATGGCAGATGCCGGGGCTACCTCAAATCTTTTTCTTCCTTCTATTATTATTTTATTAAAACCACTACTACTACTTGTGACGGTGTATACGAATGCAGTTGCGATCAGTGCACCCCAACATATCTTTTTTTTTTTTTTGCGGAAAACGTTTACCATGATCATGAAAATTCTCTAGCGTATTTAAATACTTCGCCTGGGCATATTTTAAGCATTAAATACTTTTATCTCCCATTCTCAGCAATCTACGTCGTCCGAACCTATAGAATAACATAGAGCCGAACCTGAAGATGAACGTATCCGTAGCATTCCGAACTTTTCCGCCAGAATGCTCGGCATCAGAAAACTACTTTTAGCATAGCATGATAGCCGAGAGTGATATTTGAGCTATCGCCTACACAAGCAGACCAGATTCACTTTTCGATGCCTTGGATCGCTCGGCCAGTGTTTCAACTGGTAGTCTCGCGAGCGGATGTTGTAAACCATCGTCTTCGTCATCTATCATGCTTTCGTTCTATGCTTCCAAATGCTCAATGCCAGGTTGTAGCAGTGGTCCTGCAATTGAGACGCCTGAGTCAAGACAGAAAGCGTCGTCTATATAGCCAACAGCGGCTTTATGTAGCTACGAGGTAGGTCAGAAGCCAGCCAAAAGCCTCACTAACGCCGATGAATACCAGGGCGAGAGCTTCAGCGCGTCACACAAGAAAGCAGTGACGGGCCATGAGCGCCCTGGCCAACACGGAAAACAGAAGCCGCTGAACTACTCCCCGGCACGTAATTCACAAAAAGCGGCAAAGAAAGGCAAGCGTGCTATCCAGCTAAAAAAAAATGGCAGTGGTTTAGCTCTGGTTAAACCTGGAGGATTGCGAAAGCAACGAGGAGAGAGGCGATGGAGAGCGTGCGGCAGCGGCGGCGGCCCCGGCACGGTAACTATGCGCCGCTACTGCGCATACGCAACTGGCGAGCGCGGCGTCGGCACCTATGAGTCACCCGCGCAGCGACGGCGGCGGCGCGCCAGCTGCGCGGGTGACTCAAAGGTGCCGCCGCCGCGCTCGCCAGCTGTGCATCGTGTGACGTCACTGCTCCTCGCGCATGCGCAGTATGGCCTTTCGTCAGCTGCGCAAAATGGCTCGGCGATTCGCGTAGTGTTGCTTTCGCAACAAAACCAGCTGATCGCGGATGCTCCTCAATCGCGAAGTCAGCCAGGGAAACCATGCGCGGAAGAACAGAAGCAGGCAGTGAAAGCTGCACGTTCAGTGGACAGTATACCCGCCCGATATCCGAGTGTGGCTGGGCTAACAGCATCTATCAGGCGTCTATTGAATGCGCTACAGAGAGAGAGAGAGAGGGAAAGGCAGGGATGTTAACCAGAAAGGATTCCGGTTGGCTACCCTGCACAGGGGAAATTGCCGCAGGCTGAGATAGCGGGCAAAACCAATATTTGCGACCACCAACAATGCGTACCATTTTTTTTATGGATTTCACTTCTTTTGGAGCATCTCGCACGTTATCCACTTTTAGTTATTTCTTTCGACTTGACCCAAAAGTCTAGTTTCTGTTTAGTTGGATTTTAGTTGCCGTCAGCAAGAATTCGGAAACTCACTCGTCCGCTTTATATTCACCATTATAATGTTAGCGCCTTTTTGCAAGGTTGGAAAGTGAACATGTCGGCGAAAGTGACCCTAATAACCTGTCGCACCTGAAAGCCCCATTAAAAAGAAAGCCACATTAACACGACGAGAAAGACACCAGCGCTTTCATAAAAAACACACACACACAATGTTGTGCTGATTGCAACCAAAGTTTAGGCTGAGCAGTAGATTAAACGAAGGAAAATACGGTGAATTCCTTGTATCAAGATTAAAATATACTGCGCAGACATGTAGATGCTTCAACGACAGATTATCGGATCACAGTCACGACAGCAATATATACTGAAGCAGCGGTCACCTTTCAGTTTGCTTCAGTAATTGTGGTTTCAGTCTGGTTTCAGCCCATGGAAAGTTTACGGCAGAAGTAAAAAAAGAAAGCCAAAGTTCGTTTTCCCAATAATATTATTACGTATGCAGGCGATCACTTTTACATTGTGTAGGATGCCGTTTGTGGTTTCGGCGAAATTAGGAAACCAAATGGAGAACAAAGGCACAGCAGATTACCAGTGAGGTGGAATTACGGGCACTGCTTGTGCTTAGAAAGCGGTGTTCTCAGGATGCACGAAAACTAACGCTAACTAACCGCGCGCGTAGAAAACAAAGCAACTCAGGCGCAGTGAAAGTCACCGCAGCAGGGCGTTTCGCGGTGGCTTTTGTTACTTGGAAAGCTATTGCTAACGCGCAAAGCGAGACTCGGGTTGGTATAGAATTTGTAAGAAACCGCATGATTAGAACGCTGATACAGCCAAGCGAAACCCAGCGTTACGCCACAGTAACCCCGCTCCCGCGAACTCGTTACCGTTGTGCTTATCACAGAGTCAGAGTTTGTAGTCGACAAAGCAGCCACCAACCGGTTCGCTTGTTACGAGCACGGTATTTATTAGCGAGCTTTGTAAGGGGGGCTGGTGCAAACGGCCTTGGTACTTTTTTTTTATTTCCATTGTGCCGAATATTCGTTACTTTTGTTTCCCTTTCTGCGTACATTCGTCTGTTCCCCGCGTGGTTTGTGAAATCGTACGCTAAAGCTCGCCCCCACGAGCTTAACGAGATAAAAGGACCGTTTTATTGGCGCATCAGGCGAGCGCCATACGCTCTACTTTGCAGTTCATCGCTTCAGCGCAGTGCAGTGAGTATACGGGGAATTGCTTCTGGTAGGTAAAAGCCGGTTGCACAAAGAAATGCCTTAACGACCACCATTCGCAAGAAGGTCAGACATCACGACAAGCTAGATATGTCATTGCTGACTAGTTTGTTCAATTGCTGTCTCGAGCAAGCTCCAAATATCCAGTGGGTCACAAACATTAACTTACCAACTAATTTTCCTGCGCACGCGTTTTAAAGCCTAACAGCGGCTGTAGCATGATAGAAAATATAAATGTACACGCTTCCTTCTCCTTATTTTTCACTCATTGTTAGTAACTGTTAGTCAACATTCATTATTAGTCATTATTCATATTATTCATTATTAGTCACTGTTAGTTATTATTAGTCACTCATTAGCGCAACAGCGTTGAGAAGTTAGCTGGTAAATTTGATGCATGATGACCTCGATTCCCATTACCCGTCTGAAGCCCAAATGCTACTTTGTGGTTACGCTAAGTACTTAAACAAGTAATATTTCGCTTATCTGCAAAAATTTACGTCATAATCGAACAAGATCGTGTCCTCGGTTTATTACTACAGCCTTCATGTCCAGCCGTCTGCCAAAGCTGGGACAGATTGCAACATCTTTATTTTACAATAATATACCTAATTCACGTAAACACCCCGTCTGGTAACCGCGCCGACTGGTCGCGCAACAACTGACATCACCAAAGTGAAATCTCTTGCAAAGGCAGCCAAATACCTGCGAGGAATGATGCGACGCACAAGTGAGCAAGGCAGAAGCGAGTGCAGTTATGTTCCATGATATAGCCAAAAATTCCATTTTGTAGGTCTTGAAATCCCTAATTGTGGCCTTTTTCTCTGTGTAGCTGCTTTTAAACACTAGCAAATTTAGAAAACGAGAAAATTTCAGTTCTGAAATGTCCCTCGAAAACTCACAAAGACTCCATTTTTCTCCAAATGTTATTCCTAAAATGCCCTGCAATTAGAAAAACGAGAAAATTTCCGTACTTAAATATTCTCTGAAAACCCACGAGGACTCAGTTTTTCTCCAAATGTCACTCCTGAGACGTGGATAGACACAAAGTACACTTTTTGCTCGTTGCTGTCGGGTTTCTGCGCGAGAAGAACGTATGTTTCTGCTAACGTGGCTCATTTCAAAGTAACGGGTAGGATAGTACGCACGAAATCCACCTTGCAGCCGCAATTAAAAATTTAGTTTCCGTTAGGAGGTTGTTCATGACAAATACTCCAAAAAAAAGAAAAAAAATGTAACGAGGCAGGCTGTGCAACCCTGGAGGCAAACAAAATCAGTTTACAAAATCATTTTATTTGAGAAGCCAAGACCGTTTACAAAGCAAGTACGCCCGTGTTAAAAAAATATAAAGCACACCATGCTTCCAGGCTGTGAATGGGGCTCATTTCGAATCACCAGTATTCCAAACCTTGCGAAAGTGAAAGGCACCCCGTTCTCGCACTTCCGGAGCTTAATGCTTGCACGAGTATTACAAACGCCTCCATGCACGGCTTAGAATCGCTCCCCTAGGGCTGTACATTTTTCACAAATACTGGTTTGGTTTGGTTTATGGGTTTAACGTCCCGAAGCGACTCAGGCTATGAGAGACGCCGTAGTGGAGGGCTCCGGAAATTTCGACCGCCTGGGGTCCTTTAACGTGCACTGACATCGCACAGTACACGGGACTCCAGAATTTCGCCTCCGCGGAAATTCACCCGCCGTGGCCAGGATGGAACTCGCGTCTTTCGGGTCAGCAGCCGAGCACCATAACCACTGAGCCACCGCGGCGGCGATTTTACAAATACTGTACGTATGCCTTCATTTTTTCTTTATAAGTGTCATGCCTTACAGTGATTTTCGTAAACTCCTGCTGCTGTGTCCGGAAGGACGGCTACTCTCAAGCCCCCCGCCATACATGACGCTGACGATATATGACCCCGACCATATATGCCCGGCTATACATGACCCTCGCCATTCCATACATGACCGGGGCCATACGTTACCGGCCTGGCAGTGCATGCTGCTACATGATGACGTCGCAGAAACGCTGCGGATACTAAAACATAACCAGCACTCAATTGCGTTCCTGCCCGGCAGGGGCTTAAAGAAACGCGGACGCATGAAAAAAACAAACGTGCTGCCGAGACAGCCTAGCGACAAAGAGCATCTTTTTTCTTTTTCGGTCCTTATCTCGCGCCATTTTTCTTCTGTGGAAGCCAGCATTGCCTCCCAGACAATTTAATGGGCCGCGACCGCAGGACAAAGCCTTGCAACCGCGAAGAACGCAGCGGGTCACAGACGCAACAAGCGAACAAGGGGGGGGGGGGGGGGGGGGGGGGAGACACGGAGTGCGCCCTCGTTGAAAACCCGGAGACAGCGCTCGATCGCGGCCCGCGCCGCAAACGGCCACAGACCGCCGTCTTGCACCAAGGCCTTGCTTAATAGGCCGTGAAGCGAGACACTCGGGCTTCCTGCGCCGTGTCTCTTAGCTGCGCCGCAGAGGAGGCGCCCGCCAGTTAGCGGAGTGCACCGTTGTTGCTCGGCTCCGCAGTAAACTGAAGCCACTAATACAGATAGGTTGGGAAACAAAAGCATGAATATCAGAAAAAAAACGCGCGAAAGAAAACCGGAGCGATGCACGCGTAGGCGGTGTACCTTTCTCGCGTACACCTCGCCTTGTTTGCACCATTATCGCTTAACAAGTGTCTCAAACGCTTAGAGCGCTGCTGTCCTGTGCCGGAGAAACAAACCCGGTCTGAAATGTGTGTACAAGCTGCCATGCGTGGTACGTGAGCAGGTCATATTCATATAGAAAGACGCAGATAAAGCATACGCCAATCGTGGGGCAGCTGGTGACAAGAGAAGTGGGATTTGTGGAGACACGCGGCCTCAACCTCGTTAACGTGCGAACTGTGGACGCGCCAATTAGGTCGGCTAATTATTCCTTCGCGCTTAGCACCTTTTGTCGGCCGAGGGGTGTGTACAGAGCGAGAAACCGTTGAAAGGAACATACCAGCCAGTGCAGCGGGCGGGACCAATGACTTTTTCAAAAACCCCAACTAGCCGCCCGCACTCGGCTCTTTCAGGAGAAGTGGAAGTGTGAGAATAAAGAGCTAAAAAAAAAAAGAAAGAGGCAGACAGGGCAACAAGCAAAAAGCAGCATACTAACGACGGCACCATAGAACCCAAACTTCGCTCTTTGTTCTCTGAGCTGACAGAGGCCAGAACATATCAATGTGTCAGGCAGCGACTTGGCGCGTTCCGTGCTTCTTCCTCGCTGACGTGGACAGAACAGTCACTCCGCTTTAGCAAGGCGAAAGCCTTTGTCTCATACTGTTGTGAACGAGGCACGTTAGCAAGTTTGTCCGCGTTTCGGTGTAAGTACTAAAAAAAAAACACCTGTGTCGAGGCTCAGAATCGAACCAGGGCCTTTGGGATTTGAAGTGGAGACGCTACCACTCTGCCTCGAAGACTTTTTTTTTTTTCTTTCATGGCATTTATTTACAAGGTTCTGCACAGAAAGTATATACATTTGTGTGTGTGTGTGTATACACACACACACACGAAAAAAATCTATTTACAGAGAACCTGGGTAGGCGCTACGTAGGACAAACATTACAGTAAACAAAGAACTAAAAGGCCGGTAAGGATATACAGCGCATCAGGAGAGGAAACCAATCTGGTAAAAAGTCAAATTCTTTGTAAATATACGTTACCTACAGCAACAATCGGCTAAAATGAATTCTGGGCCACTCCCACCTTCCTCCCTTCCCTTACGGCGCGGTTCAGGTGTCCGCCGAGATATATGAGAGATACTGCGCCATTTCCTTTCCTCAAAAACCAAATTAACCAATTTATTTATTTTAAGAACAGGTTCCACGTTGCGGTCTTGCATGCGCGTTTTCCAAAGGCTATGAAGTCCAATCAGATGATAATGACGATGAAAACTTTAATTGGAACAAGGGAGTTTTGGACACGTCGGTCCTTCAGAAGAATCATATCATAGGGCTTCGAGTCAGGTTGGGAAATAACAAGGTAGCGCACACTGTAGGAATTTAGGAAAAAATCTTTCTGTAGCGTCCTCTGCAACACATCCCAAAACAAAATCGCGTCCCAAAACAATGTTCAATTGTTTCAGGTACATTGCACAAGCGGCAGTTTACAAAAGACAAAAATGTTTCTCCTATCGAGCCATGTGTTGATAGGTAAAGTTTCGGTGCACCTCTGCCACGAAGACTCAGGTTTTCAACTTGAATAAAGGCGAGGAACGCGGGCGTTCGCATGTGGACGGACGCACTCCACATCGGCTCCGTGTCTTTTCGAAGATTCCGACCGAATTTTCACGTGGGCCACCGAAACTTTTCGGCTACATCGACGGATAACGTCACCTGGACCACGGCGACACCACTCTTGAGCCGGTAGGCCCATTTTTTGGACTTTTATCGGACTTTTGAGTGGCCACCTGCGGCCGGGAGCGCTGAGCCTAGCGTAGGCCTAGCGCGCTCCCGGGGCGGCCCCGTGCGGTGCTTGCGTGTCTAGACATCGGCCAGCATGGAACCCCGGGACGCTGACGACCCTATCATGAATGAACCTACCCGGACCTCGGCCCAAGGTTCGGCGAATATTGAAGGTACGGACGAATCCCCTGCCGCGTCGCCGGTCAATGCGAGCCCCGGACTCGGGGACGCAGTGACCGAGGCCATGGAGACCTCGCCACCACAGCGGGACGACGGGGCCGACATCGACCCACTGCAAGACGAAGACATGGATCGTTGGGAGCTTGTTTCTTACAAACGGCGCCTAAAAAGGAAAGGCTCGAAGAAAGGCTCGAAGGGGCCAGGCGATCCCCGGGAAGAAGCAAACAAGATAGCGCCGACAGCCGCAGCTGGCGGAGCAGAGACGCAAGCGAGTGGCGTGCCGCGCTTTACATTAAAACCACATCTGGCGGGAGCGCAGCGGCAGATAAGGCCACGTCCGCCGCCGCTACCGAAGGATGATATCAAGATCATTTATCGCCCCAAGGGAGGCCTAAAAATCAGCGAAATCCGTGTCGACCAGGCAACGCAAGCCCTCGTCGCGGCCAGCGGAGGAAAGATCAAGGAAGAAGACTTCATCATGAGACTCCGGCCCGGATCGAACATTATGATTGCGAGCACGCCCGACCTGGACATCGGCGACGTGCTCAGGAAGATCGAAAAGCTCACGATCAATGACCAGACCTATGCGACCAACACCTATCCAGCCCTACCGGACGACCTGAAGCGTGCGGTAATCCACGGCGTCATGCCGGGGCAATCACCGGCCCTACTGAAATCGAGGCTACGGCTTCGATCCCAAGGAGTGAAGATCCTGGAAGCGAGAATGCTGGGCAAGTCGGAAACGGCGCTCATCACGTTCGACGGCCCGTATATCCCGCAGTGGGTCATCTACCGCTCCGGAGAATTCAAGACCTACCCATATCGTCCTACGAGGCAGATCTGCTACGTGTGCGGAGAGCAAGGCCATCGTTCGGACGTCTGTCCAACGCCGAACACCAAGCTCTGCAGGACGTGCGGCACACACGACCCACCAGAAGGCCACCCGTGCAAGGCCAAATGCATGGTGTGCGAAGGCGACCACGTCACCAGGGAGTGCCGTAGACGCCTCAAGACTACTGACGAGCTCCGGGGCAGCACGACCGGCGGCCGGCAGTCCCGGAAACAACAATGGCAGCAGCAGCAGCAGCCGCAGCAACAACTGCCGCAGCAGCAACAACCGCAGCAGCAGCAGCGGAACCCGCACCTGAGTCGAGAGCGCCGACCCAGGTGGCTTAGCTCGGAGCGGGACCATGGCCGCTCCTCGAGCCGAGGCCCTAGCACCTTGCGAGATTGCAGCCAGAGCCGATCCAGGGATGACTCTTTCCCGCCGCTCAACCGGTCAACGGCCAAGCCGAAGCAGCAGCAGCAGCAGCCGCCGCAGAAACAACAGAAGAAGGGCGGTGTCAAGGTGAGCTGGGGAGCGGGCTCTCCAAACCCACTGATTCCGCACTCGGATCAAGATAATATTACGCGTAACTCGAAAGATATTAAAGCACTAAGAGAGGAGAATGCACATCTCCGAAAAAAAATCGATGACCTCATTAAAGAGATGCAGGCTCAGAGAACAGGGCACGTACCGCGGCCCCCGACCCCGGCTGCCGAAGTGCAACGATCTTCAACCCCCTTAGCAGTGAACCCAGAAGAATTAAGAGCTTTCATGCAGCGCATGGATGATTTCATGATTCGCACCGAAGGACAGTTCCGCCAAACTCATGCAAGATTAGATGCCATGCAGGTCCAACTCAACCTGTCAGAACAGAACGTCACATTACTACAGCAAAAAGTTGCGTTGCAGGACCAAAGTTTCCGCAACCACGTCAAAAGTCAAAATACGCAACGAATGACAAACGAGGCCCGGGACAGGCTCATACACGAGCGCCGTTTCGGAACTGAAGGCTCCAATCAGAACAATGCCCAAAACCATGGCTAAACAAACTCCACTAGAAATCTGGCAATGGAACTGCAGGGGGTACCGCCAAAAGCAGGGACTCCTAATGCAGTTTTTACATACGCAAGGCTCCACACCCGATATAATAGCTTTACAGGAAACTAACCCGACACCGTCACTCAGGGGATATACGTGCTACGATAGCGGACGCACGGCAACCTTGGTCAGAAAAAAGTTGGTAGCCATAGCCCATGACCCAATTCCCAACACCAAAATTGAACACTTAGTGACGGAAATTATTCCCAAAAAGAAGCGTAAGGAAAAGAGTGTCTTTATCGTAAACCTCTATAGCCCGCCTCGCCAGCGGGACGCGAATTTTGATACACTCTTTCTAGGGGCCAGCAAACTTGCGAAAAGCAACTCGTTGCTCATTGTAGACGACTTCAACGCTCGCGGACAGCAATGGGGATATCCCACTAATAATCAGAAAGGTATACAGGTCGAGGACGCGGCGGAAGCGATCCAATCTACCCTCTTAACAGACGAACTTCAACCCACGCGCCTTGGCACTTCGATCTGCCCGGATACGTGTCCGGACTTAACGTTTGTCAGGGGAGTGAAGCACGCAACGTGGGAGAATCTGCTGGAGAATCTAGGCAGTGACCACTTTATCCTGAAGACCACGATAGCAGCCACCAACATCAAGCGCAAGCTCGGCACAGCCAAGATCACCAACTGGCCGGCTTTCCGCAAGGCTTGCGCGGACCTGGAAGGGGGGATTACTTCCATAGATGATTGGTGCCAACAACTTAAAGACATCCAGAAGCGGTACACTCAGGAAGTGGATCGCACCGAGCAAACACCAGAGGTGGACCCTCGGCTCATCAGGCTATGGGAGGCACGTCGAGGACTCACCAAGCGCTGGAAGAAGCAGCGCTTTAACAGGAAGCTCAAGCTCAAGATCGCAGAAGTCACCAAGATAGCGGAGGAGTACGCGACCCAACTGGCCAGGCAGAGCTGGCAGCAGTTCAGTAGCTCGCTGGACGGCACCCTCAGCACGGCGAAAACGTGGCATACTCAAGACCCTCCTCGACCCTACCCAAACCAGGGCCGAAAGCGGGAAAGCTATCCGCAGACTCGTCCACACCTTCGAGGGCACGGAAGAGGAACTGCTAGATAAGGCCAAAGAGAAATGCTACGGCACGACCTTGCCTGCGGCATACGCGAAACCATACCTGGGGAAACCGAACACCCACTTAGACAGGCCGATCACCAGGGAAGAAGTGTTCGCTGCCATAAAGGCATGCACGCGCAACACTGCGGCGGGAGCAGACAAGATCCAGAACGCACTCATACGCAACCTCTGCGACGAGGCGGTCGACCAACTGACCACCTTCCTCAACGGGCACTGGGCCGCAGGAACGGTTCCTGAAGAGTGGAAGCATGCAGAGGTCGTAATGATCCCCAAACCGGGTAAGAAACTCCAGATCGAAAATCTCCGACCTATCTCACTCACCTCCTGCCTAGGCAAGCTCTACGAGCGAGTCGTTACTCGGAGGCTCTAAAGCTACATGGAAGACGAAGACCTGTACCCCCACAGTATGTTCGGCTTCCGAGCCCACCTCTCCACCCAGGACGTCCTCTTACAACTCAAAGAGGAAGTCCTCACCAACGTCCCGAGCGTAGGCGAGAACGTGGTTATGGCCCTCGACATCAAAGGAGCCTTTGACAACGTTAGCCACACGGCTGTAATGGAAGGACTTGACAACCTCCACTGCGGCGAGAAGATTCACAGCTACGTGAAGGCCTTTCTCTCCAACCGCACTGCAACGGTTGGGCTCGGAGACCTTCGCAGCGCTAAATTTTCGACCCCCAACAAAGGCACACCTCAAGGGTCCGTCATCTCGCCACTACTTTTCAACGTGGCCATGATCGGCCTCGCGAGACAACTCGAGAAGATCGAAGGCATACAGCACGCAATATACGCTGACGACGTTACGGTCTGGGTTACCACTGGGTCGCTCGGCCAGAAAGAAGAACGACTGCAAGCCGCGGCTACCTGCGTGGAAGAATATGTCAGTGCACGAGGCCTCGCCTGTTCCACCAAAAAATCAGAGCTCCTGCGAGTCCACAAAGGGGAACACAAGGAAGGGTCCCTCAATGTCTCCCTCGAAGGACAGCTAATTCCAGAACGAGACAAGACACGAGTCTTGGGAATGTGGCTGCAGAGCAACCAGCGATGCGGCCATACGCTCGGCCTTCTCAAGCAATCGACCACTCAGGTCGCCAGAATGATCACGCGCGTGTCGCAGAAGCGCAGCGGCATGCGAGAGGGGGATACCCTGCGCCTGGTTCAGAGCCTGGTGGTCAGTCGCGTGGGCTACGCCCTCCCGTACTTCAACCTCAACAAAGGAGAAGTGGATAGTGCAGATACCATACTCCGCAAAGCTTACAAGACAGCCCTGCATCTACCAATGAACACCTCCAACGAAAAACTACTGGCTCTTGGAATTCACAACACCTTCGAAGAGATCAAAGAAGCCCAACTGGTTACGCAGTTAGCTAGGCTCCAGCAGACTCCTACGGGGCGCTCGCTCCTTAGGCGACTGGGGCTAGGCCGAACTGCGGAATTCGAGAATCGTACTGCGAGCATACCGGACGCAATTCGCCAGACGCTAAAGGTTCGCTCCCTTCCCCGGAACATGGACCCCAACTTGCATGCGGCCCGTAGGGCAGCCCGGGCGAGGTATGTACAACAAAATCTAGCTACAAAATCCACAACGGTATACACGGACGCGGCGCCGTATACAGGAAGCTCACATAACAGCACAGTGGCGGTAGTTATTGATTCGAACTTAAAGGAATTAGCTTGCGCCTCAGTGAGGGATTGCACGGTAACCGAAGGGGAGGAGCTGGCCGTAGCTCTAGCGGCGGTAGCCGGTTATCGAAGCAACATGTCCCTTACCATCCTTACAGATTCGAGAGAAGCGTGCCGTAACTACATGAACGGCCGCATAGGTCGCGCCGCGCTCCGGCTCCTCCAGAGCGCGACCCCACCAAAAGTCACACATAGCATTTACTGGGTGCCAGGACACACCGACATAGCCGGGAACGAACTCGCCGACGAGGTAGCTCGAGGGTATACGAGCCGAGCTTCCTCCCAATCGGACGATCTACCCGACCGAGTCAGCCCTACGTACTCAGACATTCTCAACTACTATAAGGGGGTACGGATCCGCTATCCGCCGCCTCATCCTGATCTAAATCAACTAGAGGCAGTGTATTGGCGAAGATTACAGACAGGAACATTCCCAAACCTGCATATCCTTAGCAAGATTTACCCGACGCAATATCGGGACACTTGCCCGTGGTGTGGTAGCAAACCATCGTTGTACCACATCACGTGGGAATGCAGTAAAAACGACAACTTTCGCAAAGACCCGAGTGCAGAACAGTGGGAGAGCCGGCTCTCCAGCGGCGATCTGGGTTGCCAACAAGGTCTGATCCAGCACGCCCAACGAGCAGCGAAGCTCAGCGGAGCCCTGGAATAGGGGCACCGACCCTGTGAGAAGAAGGAAGATGGACCTCTTCTTTCTCGTCTGCTACTAGCACCTTTCTAGAGCAATAAAAGTCTTTCCTACCTACCTTGAATAAAGGCGCATCTAGTGAATGCATGGGTTTCATAAATAAAATAAAAGAAATGAAAAAAAATAAAAATTAGAAAAAGAAACATTAATACAGAATGAAAATAAGAAAATGAACAAAAATAAGAGATAAAATATGAAAAAATCAATAATAAAAAAAACTGCGCCAGGAAATGGAACTGCGTCCCTCAATTTTTTTTTTATCTGCTGCTACCCGTGACACGAGCCGATTTCGAAACTATGAACGATTTTGATAGGATTTCTCACCTAAATTAGGGTGTGTGATCATATCTGGGCCCTATAGTGCGTATGTGTGCTCGCGAGTGTGTGTGCGTCTCTAGTGATGTGACGTGTGATCAGCTGCACATAAATAGCGGTCGTACTCGGAAAACGTATTGAATATGATTGACACGCCCTGAGATACGTAGTAGAAGTCAGTGCGCATTGTTCATGTGTAAACGACCACACGCAGGAGCATATTTGTCCTCCCCCTCCACCAAGGAAGTATCTGATAACGGGCTACCACAGCGACCTTTTGTCATCCTTGCCACCGTGGACGCCCACATTTTTACGTAGTTTTCAAACATGACCGAAAGGCAGACAGTTGAACAGCAAAATTCGACAAGTGTCCTTTACAGTTATAATAGATTTATAAAATGTTCTTAAACATTATCACATCCTCCGGCTTTCTCTCTTTTGCCTTTGCCATTCCACTATAGATAGCGCTGCGCCTTTAAAATTGATTTCAATTTTCAGAACAATAATGCGCGCTGATTTTAAAGCTGGGGAGAATTCATTGCTCGCAGATAGCCGCTTTTCTCGGCCTACAGACCAAGAGGAGACGAGCACCTTAACGCCAGCCTGCACATTTGCTTCCGACACACTTCCATTCCCGAAAGACGCGGGTTCGATCCCGGCCGCGACGGCTGAATTTCGATGGTGGCGAAATTCTAGAGGCCCGTGTACTCTGCCATGCCAGTGCACGTTAAAGAACCCCAGGTGGTCGAAATTTCCGGAGCCCTTCACTACGGCGTCCCTCACAGCCTGAATTGCTTTGGGACGTTAAACCCCAATAAACCAATAAACCAAACCAAATCTTCCATTCCTGAAAGTTTTTTTCGCCGCAGAGCGCCCCCTACGTAAGTACATGCAAGGCAGCAGTGGAATCCGACTTTATTTCTTTTTTTTTTTTGAACGCTCCGATCCTGAGCACCGATCTCTCCATGCTCGGATCGTTATTCCGCACACTCCGATTGGCCTTTTGTGCGGCATGATTCATCGTTGGCCCACTTTTTACCCAATGATGATGAATCGCTTCGCGCACCTGCCACTCACAGACACCCCATTCTCCGGTCATTGAGTAAAGGACAACAAGAAACCTAACCCTCGCAATCCTTGGCGTCATTCGTTACGTCAATCCCGCTCGGTAGTCGCATAAACTCGCGTGCACAGCACACCCAAGTGCTATAACGCATGCAATCACCGAACCCGACGCAGCGAAGGCTGCACGAGCATCGTAGTTTGTACATACAATCGTACATGTACTCGCCGGAGCGCATTCACGCAACGTCCATAAAATATGAGCGGCATCCGCGCGGCAGTGTGTGTGTATACACAGACAGCGGCACCGTTTAAACCCACGGAACACGCTTCGCGTTTCAAAACCATCAAAGAACTCGCGATTGCGCGCGAGCGCAATTACGTTCCTGGCTTCCCCGGAGTGTAATATAATGTTTTCTCACGAGGTTTTCTGAGCCGATGGCTAAACACGCACGCAGCTGCAGCAGCCTTTGCGGCTGCAACACGCACACTGCAGTATTGATGGTCCGCGTGCCGAGAGCTGATGCATGAACGCGGCTTCTGGATGCCGCTGAGCTAGTTCGGCTGCATTCGCTAGCGCGCGAGCGCGGGCAGGTTTATACCCGTCGCCATCAATCGATTTCGCCCCCGCGCGCACTGCAAGCATACCTACAAAAGGCGCCTTCTCAAACGCACTCGCCTCTATATACTATACACACGGCGCGGTAGGCCAATTGTTGGCGGGAGATTGATAAGCGCGCCGACTCCTCGCTGTACCCGAGGTTTCTTTGCCGGTCGGTCGGTACGTTGATTCTTGCTGTTCTCAGTGAGAAGCTGAGAGAAAACCCAGCTTACGGTTGGCTTGCGATAGGGGTACCCGAGCGCCGCTGAAACGAGGAGGCGGTAACATCCACGCGCGGCAGACACTTCGCACGGGCCCGCCAGCAACCAATGAACCAGCCACCCTTCGGCAGGGTACTTTCTCGAGCGCGCCGCTTTGGGAGCAGTTTGTCAGATAGTTCATCAGTGGCTCGATCCATGGAGTCGATACCGAGAGCGGAAAGGGAACTGTGTGCGCTTTAACGTACGAACGCACGTGCGTGTTTGTGCGTGCGTGCGTGCGAGAGCGGCTCCCGGGCTTATTATTATGAGCTTGCGCTTGTGTATATAAGCGCGCTGTGTGATCGGCTTGCGCGCAAGACAAACGACGCGCGTATCGCTTCCATCTTCGCGAAAAATGGCCCGTTGTAGAAGACACTGGATACACTGGGAGGCCGGTCCTTATTCTCTTCCTCTCCTCCTTGTTATAACGCGCATATACGAGCCGCTGGCGGCTATCGGTTTCGCATCGGCGCCTCATAATGAGAGCGCCCAGGAAGTGCTCACGCTTTGGGGATAAGTGAACGTTTCGCTGTTGACTCTCGTCAATCTTGTGCGTTTCCGTGAACTCACGTTGTTCTTTTCTTCGCTGGTACGAGCCTGCAGTTTAAAATCAGTGATACTAATAGGAAAGTGAAAGAAAATATCATCGTCAGGTGACTCGCATTACAAGCGATATTCTAGTCGGTAGCTGGTAATTTTGTAGCTCTTGGCAGCTAACGCATGGTAAAGTAGCATAGCATATTTCGAAGCGGCCCCGCCGCGGTGGCTGTGTGGTTACGGCTCTCGGCTACTGACCCGAAAGACGTGGGTTCGATCCCGGCCGCGGCGGCCGAATTTCGAAGGAAGCGAAATTCTGGAGGCCCGTGTACAGTGCGATGTCAGTGCATGTTAGAGAACCCCAGGTGGTCGAAATTTCCGGAGCCCTTCACTACGGCGTCCCTCATAGCCTGAGTTGCTTCGGGACGTTAAACTTCAATAAACCAATAAACCAAACCATATTTCGAAGCCTTAAGCCAAGGGTCTGCGCGTTGAGACCAGGTGGGAAAGCAAAGGAGTGGTTAGCAGTTAATAAGATTTTACGTGTGCAGACAACATTCTGGGTTACGAGCAACGTCATATAATGGATGGCTCTAGGTTGATTTCGGCCACCTACGTTTTTTTTTTCTTTAGATGCATCGCAATCTCCGCACCTCTCAGGAAACACGACCGCCGATGCCAGTAGCGAACTTACCTCCCCACGTACCTCGAAGCGCGATTCAGGCGTCCACTGACCCAGGGAGCCAGCTATGCGTACTTCCTTTGCTTAAAATCATCGGTCTAAAACGTTGTCAACGCCAACGCCAATGAACACAATGAACACCGACGGCCTATGGCTGCAGTCGCTGCTTCTGTGGCGCGTTTCTGCCACAACGTTTTCAATATGTTGTAGATCTGCTCTACAGTATCTGTTGTGCATAGGTGTTGAGCACTTGTGAAGTAAGTACGAGGTGTACACCTTTAACGTTGTTTAATATCTCTGATAACCAAAATGAACGCAGGGAGCAGGCGTCGGTTATCACAGAAGAGGAAAAAAAATTGCCGGCGACTACGTTACTTCCTAATGCAAAATTTGAGCGCAGCTCATCAGCTGTTTCAGCTTTTCGATAGACTGAGGCAAAAAAATTCGAGCAAGACATGTATGTACAATTAGAGGCAACTTGTTATTTTTCACACATTTTCCTTCTTCGAGAAACACTGCACTAACAGTTCTTTATTGTCATGAAGGAAGCTTTGTTGTGGTCGGAGAAATGGATATATGCTCGACTTGCTGCACCAATTCCTGGTTCTTGAAGATGAGGCCTATGCAAGTATTTTGCGAGGTTGTCCCAGCCTTGGAAGGCGTTACGAGCGAGAGGAACGTGATGTTCTCCCGCATAAGTGGTAAGAAATTTCTGTTTGTCTTTTTATGCCCATTAAAGTCACCACCCACCCTGCCACACAGGCAGGTGACAGTTAATGGTAGAGAGCGCTCACCGTTGTAAGCGATAACGCATGCAGCCGACAGCTCTCTCTCATCACCCCACGTACCTATAAGCGCGATTCAGGCGTCCTCTGACCCAGGGAGCCAGTTATGAGCACTTCCTTTCCTTCAAATGATCGGAGTGTAAAACGTCAACACCAACGCTAATGAACACAATGAACGCCGACGGCTCATGGCTTCAGCGCCGCGTTTCTGGCACAACGTTGTTAATGCGCAGCCCATTTTTCTCTCTCATCACCCCACGTACCTATCAGCGCGATTCCGGCGTCCACTGTCCCAGGGAGCCAGCTATGCGCACTTCCATTCCTCAAAATGGCACAACTTTGTCAACGCCAACGCATGCAGCACACATCTGTCACTACCGCCACGTAGCCCGATTGGGGTGTCCACTGTTCCAAGAGGGCAATTATGCGCCTTTGCTTTTCAAGCTCCCTCTCTATTGGTTTCGCAGCTTAAAGCGCAACTAAGGTGTCCACAGCTGGTTACAACGGACAACAATGACGGCGGTTGGTTGGTTGCAACAGAGAAGGATGAAAAGGAAAAGTGCACGGGCCTGCCGACTGGCTCAAGCCGAACCACCACCGCCGCCACGTGCAGATAGGAGAGAGTTGAAAAATAAGACGCGCGTCGCAACAACCGCGTCCGCCGGTATGGACGCTGGCTGAAAAAACAGATACACGGCCGTAGCCCCGCGACGGCGCCGCCGCGAAACGCAGAAACGGGCGCCTACGAGCTGCGCTCTAAAACTACACGATGTCTTTGCTGTGCAATTTAATAAAGCAATTAGTTCGATAAACTTGACGCAAAGCACATCGCGCTCGTGTGACTGTATTGCCAAATTTTCATCGAAGCGTTATTTCAGCGTGCGCTGCGTGAGCGTCTACACTCAGAAAAAAAGGTAGTAAAACGCAGTAACGGCTGCTGTTACGACCTTTTTTTAATTCCTACTACCTATGTTCTATGTTGCTACGACCTTGTTACTACCTCGAAAGAAAATTAAGTGGTAACAAGGTAGCAACTTCTACTGTTACTACGTTTTTTGGCAGTTACTGCACTTGTACTACCTCATTATAACCCTGGTAGTATCCATTACTACCTTGAACTGGAAATGGATGATCGGAATATGCACATGTATGTATACACTAACATTCCTGGTGACATTGCTATACTCAATGTCCCATGTTTTTATATAATGAAAAGGGTTTCCTAAATGGCAGCAAATCTAACAAAATTGCCAGTGCTGTTTTTTTGTTTTCAAAACAATATACCGGGTGTTTTTTTTAGAAGGTCCAAAATTTTTAAAGAAAGGTAAATTCGTTTAGATTTATTTTAACCATGGGGCTATACTGAGGGCTGCGGCGGACACCAGGTAAGAGGCAAACTACTTTAATTAATTCGCTGATTAACTGAATACGTTAATTAACTTTTATCATTTTTATTTTAGGGGATGTGTTGTATTAGCAGAATTGGAGATCGTCTTCCAAACAGTCCAGAAAAGACAAAAAATTTTCATGAAAAAATTTTTTGCGCGCGTAACGAAGCGCGAAAAAGTCACCCTGGTAGGCAGCTTCACACTGTAACACAGCGTCTGTGAGCGCCTGTGACGTAGCTCGCTCCGCCCTGCACTTTGTGTCAATGCGTTTTTGTTACAGCGCGGCATTCCGTGAGGCCGCGGAGCGAAGCGAGATAAGCAGCGATAGCGCAGGCCATAAGTCCGGGACGCGTGACGCAAAGCGCAGGGCGGAGTGAACTACGTCAGAGGCGCTCCCGCCGCTGCGTTACGGTGTGAAGATGCCTACCAGGGTGAATATTTCGCGCCTCGTAACGTGCGTGAAAAATTTTTAATTAAAATTGTTTTTTCTCGGTTGGACTGTTTAGAGGACGATCTCTAATTCTGCGAATACAACATATCCCCTAAAACAAAAATTAGAAAAGTTAATTAACATATTTAGTTAATCAGCGAACTAATTAAAGCAGTTTTCCTCTTGCCTGGCGCCCGCCGTAGCCTCCAGTATAGCACCGGTGCTAAAATAAATCTAATGCAATTTACCTTTTTTAAAAAATTTTGGACCTTCTAAAAAGAAACACCCGGTATACGCAGCACGTATGTGTTCCATTATGATTTAGTTTGATTTCTTAGTTGCACTTTTTCACCAACCCCAAGCTATTGTGCCTGACTTGTGCTCATTTTTCCTTCTGATTTACTACAAGATGCATCCATGTTCAATGTTTTCTCTCCAGAGGTAGTAAATGTTACTACCTCGCCGTTACTACGTACAGTTACTACCTAGGTAGTCATATATGTGACAGTTGTTGCTACCCCAAAATGTAGTAACCTCAACTACCTTTTTTTTTAGAGTGTACATCCATTGCACGGTGAACGAAGCGTACTGTTCGAAACGAGAATGAAGGCAGCGGGATATTGTGCGGACCAGCAGAGGCGACAAGGCAACGTTTGAGTGGTCTTTTGTGTTGAATACATATAAAATTTTCCAAAACTGGTCTTCTATACGATACGTGTACTATGGAATATATTATTTTATACACTAATTGTTTTGGAGCGTTTCAGCGTTTCCGGCGATTTAAAAGTTCGACAAGTCACGTGTATTCATTGTCTCAGGTAGATTTTAAAGCTATCTTCCAGTCAGTTCAAATGAGTTAAGTGCGAACTCATTGGAAGCGCGTGCATAAAACAGCATACACCAGGTGTAATCATGGACAAAAGTTAACGAGGTGAATCTGCGTTGTCTCGGCATCCAGTCAGCTGGTATTCGTTCCAACATACAGAGCCAGCATGTCCGCTTATGTTTCCATGCTTTTCACTCACATGGTTTTACCTACCCATCAGAATTTTTTTTTTTTTTTGCCGCGAATTCGCACACCGCAAACTTTTGATCATAATTTCAAGCTGAATACACCTTTTAAATCGTAGATAATGTGCCGCCATTACAACCTTAGAGTAAAAGATTAACCGTATTTCCAGTCTTCTAATCCACGCATTTCTAATCCACCCGTATTGCGTCCCGAGAAAGCTTTTGGTAAGGAGAACATTTCTGCTACAAAATGAAAAGCAATGGTAGGCTTCACGCATGAGGAAAATAGCTACGCCAGGTTAAGCGCCTGAGAGTTATGTGATCCTCTCACTGCCAACACAAGCGCCTCGCATTATCGAGGCGTCAGCTCTGCGCTATGCATTCGAAGAGGCCGCCGGGATGGACTCCATAAACGCATGGATGCATACAGAGCGGTCTTCGCATTTCTGCATCTTTATAAGCCCCAACCGGTCTCGCAAAATGCTAAAGTGCTTCCCTCTCCTCTCCTCTTCTGCGAATCCTGTACGTATGAAGTAAAAAACTAGAATAAGCTTCCCCCCAAACCCTTCATTCAAAGTAAATTCCATAAAGATGCCCCGTATAGCGACGGAAATGCGTTTTATGACAAATCCTGATATAAAGTAGCCGCTACTTTATACGTCTGCTGCTTTGGAGCTCGCTTCTGCAATTTCCTGGCAGGGCGGCTAAGGGGATCATCGTTTAGCTTTTACCGCGTCCCCGGCAAAGATAATGATAGTCAACGACACGATCCCAAGCTCCCACACAGAATACTTTCGTGCTTCCGATGGGAAGGCTTTACCGTGATGCATCCGTGAAATAGAAAATTCATGCTGCTAGCTCGGACCCCACGACGCCCATTCCGATACGGGGTCTATAGACGCCTAGTTATAAAACCAACTGGCACTCATTTCGTGGGCCCAGGAAGTCGCCCCCAACTGGGGTCCACACCAAGCCCACCTGCCCTAAATCCCGCCAATCTATGGCAATAAAGTTGATTCTCTCTCTCTCTCTCTCGGTGCAACGAAAACAGTTACAACCCGTTTCACACAAATCTCTACTGCTCGCGTTGCTAATGATAATACGCATCAGCTCACGCATGCGCTTTATAAAGTACTGCATCTTTATACCTACACCACCAGCCACGAGCTCCACGTTAACTTAGACATGCGCTGCTAACCCGCGACTTTGTTCTCGCTTATGATAGGACCAGGAAATGGAGCTCTGGACATTGGCTTCTTGATTTGAAACGTATACCACATAATGGATTCTCCCGCTAAAAACGTTTAAACGACACGTCAAGCACGGTTTGTATGAAAAGAGAGTACAGTTGTGTACAGGAAAGCATTAGAGATCACGGTCGCGCGCGCGCGCGCACGCACGCACGCACGCACGCACGCACGCACGCACGCACGCACGCACGCACGCACGCACGCACGCACGCACACGCACACGCACACACACACACACTCACACTCACACTCACACACACACACACTCACACACAGCAGAGGACCGCTACCTCGAGTGAATGCCAAATAGCGCCTGTGTCACCATTAGCCACTGGTCTTTGAGATCATGAGGGAGAGTAAGACTTGTGTCCCCTCCTCCCTTTCATCCTATGTCGCTGTCGCAGACCATTCGCGTCCTCCAGAAAGAGAAGAAGCCATTGTGTTTCGGAAACAAAAGACCTCTTCTGCAGACTGCAGTGGAAGCTGACGAAGGACGCTGGCCAAGTATGCGGTCATCACAAGATACGCACGCGCCTTCTTCATGTTTCTTTGACGATATGCAGTGCGCATGGTTTGGTCCGCTGGCGCTCGTTGACCCCAATGCACTGAAGATCTATTACTTGCACTGCAGCTCTCGAGCCACGACACAATGACTAATGCGAAAAGCGACGATGCCGCTACGAAAGACATCGCTAATATCGGATGAGTTAGTGTCAAAAGTGTCGTGGTACTAGCACGAATAGCGCATGTGCTACTGACCGAATTCCTTTAGCGAATTAGGGTAAACTGTCGCTCGGAAGACCAGCAGCACAAAAGCAGTTCTCTATTCGGCCCCAAGGGGAGAGCTGCTCAGTGACTGTTTACTCTCCTTTTTACTCGTTTCTCTTTAGATTTTAGGAGAGAAGCGGCTGATGAGAGTGGCACCTCAAGCCGCGAAAGCAGCCAGAGAGACCAGGCGCGCTACCCAGCTCAGAGAACAAGAGTTAGCAAAGGCAGCTGCACACCTAGCAGCCACAATGCCCGATTGTAACTACCACATCAGTGAGCCGTCCTAGAATGTACCGCGCCTTACCAGCAGCAACGAATTTAATGCTGACGCCTACTCACGACGACAAGATAGACTGCGATTTTCTACTTCCCCCCCCCCCCCCCCCCCCCCCCCCATACAGGTTTGAGAAAGATGCGCACCGATTCATAGCTGATGCGCATACTGAAGGTGCCTGTCAAATCTCACAGCTCGTCTCAAGGTCCTCGGGGACCCAACAAACTAAAGGATAGGCGTCTTCTTTTAAGGGCTAGCAGTGATTCGGACTTCCAGTCTTTCTTGATTTTAATTAATGCTTGCTTCATCTCGTTTTAGAAAAGCGCCCAATTATTTCTTCCTACTCTACTTCCTTGGGTATCCATATCTTACAACGTTTTACACAGCAGTCTTCAAGCAGAAAGAACTTGCAGGAACACTGAAGTAATGCCTGAATAGAGGCGTTTAAGGGGAAAATGCACTTTAATTAGTGTTACTGACGCCCCCCTTCAGTTAATTTTGATGTTGGATATGATGATCGATCGATATTGGGGATCAACAGTTCGATGGTATTATCTTGAAGTCTTCTGGTGGTTCAGTGATCCGGCGACACATTGCGGAACAGAGTGGACAAATTATTCAGTACGTTATGTACTTTATTGCACGGGCGCTCACCAGCGACCTGCCCTCCAATCACCCGACCTCGCCGCGGTCTCTCCTCTGGTGCCAGCTGGTCCCCGCCGATCTCCTCAGCCTCTCTCGATCTCCCCTTTCACGCCGAAAACTCGCCCTTCTATCCCCTTGCCCAGCATTCTGGGGACCCTTTTTGTAACCAATAGGAAATGCGCTTGTCACAGCCAATTAGGATAATTTTGTTCAAATAGAAGGAGCCTGTAGCACGCGGCTATTCACACTGTTGTTGTCTCGCGAGCACCGCGTGAATTTTATGAAGACGTTACGCATTTCCGCTTGGTTACAGAACAGAGACACAAACTCACAAAAACGCCAGCGAAGCACAGGGAAGGCGAACGCCCAGTCCGAGCCGCGCGCACTGCCCTGGTCGCGTTCCCCTCTGCTGCTCGCTCTGAGGCATCCGGTCCGTCAGGCGGACCCCCATTACTAGCAATAAATTTACACGCGACCCCTTCTCAAAGCCCCAGGGGTCCGCGCGTCGGCTCCGTTTTGCGGGCCGAACGCGACCTCGCAAGGCCTCGTCCTCTCGCATCCGGCTAACCACCGTTCTTGCATGCACTTTACCACATTTGTTGAAAACATACCCATTCGAACGGCTCCGGGGTGGCAGCCGCTCGAGGAAGCCCAACAAAAAGCTACAAAGAAAACCGACGAGGGCCAAGCTGCGGCTGCTGGGTTTGTGCTGCACGATGGCCCCCTTGCGCGACAGCCTCAACTCCTCAACTCAACTCTCAACTCCTTCTTTCTACAGATGTCTGCAAAGAATATGTCCCGATTGAAGAGCATTAGCGTACGAAGCGTACCGACGACACCACATATCATGTTGCGTGTTAGGCGGCGTTTCACTCGGTGGACGCGGGATAAGAAAGCTCAGCGATTTTCAGCGAGCTTAGCGATAAAGGCTTTCGCGCTATGCAACATGAGACGGGTCCGGAATCGCCAATCACCTGAAAATCAATGCGGCCTAGCCTTGGCGACGAGCCACAGGGCTGAAAGGGTTCAAACCGCCTAATCCGGTGACGAATGGAGTGAATACGCTGGGCGACTAAATAGCACCGGAGAATTAGGCAAAACGAAACAGCCGCGTAGCCGGAGGCAGTTAGCACACTTGCTTCCCAGGAACCCGGCCTCCCGCCCTCTTCAACGCAATCCCTAGAATTATGGCCGCGAAAACTGGGCCATTTAAATTACGCACCACTGCAGTGGGAACTGGCGGATAAGCTCTTGACCTCGCAGTGCTGAGCTTGCGTGACCGCCCGGGTAGAAGCTTATTCCAGGTCTTTGCATAACTGCTGACCTCCCGGACCTAGAAGGGCACTGGAACATTCAGTTCGCGCTTGCTTTGCGCAAGTAGTGAAATCGCAGGCGTCGGGACGTTATTCGCACTGACAAAGGACCGGAACTACTTTTGCCAGAGGATGCGGGTGACCCTGCCGGAGCCACGGTGAGGCCATCAAGTAATGAAACTGTTCCGGTTATTGGTGATCGATTATCCTAAGCAATAGCGCACAAAATGGCATGGTATGCAAAGTTACACACAACAGAATGGCGGTGAAACAGAGCAATAACGCAGCGATACATGGACAAAGGACAAAAGGAAGACGTGACCCCAGGCTGCCTTACAAAGGCATACTGTACATTGTTGTTGTTGTGCCCTGGGCGCTGTTTCGCGTCTTGGTTAGTGTGCTGTTTCCCTCCTTCCCAGTCACATTATACCAACCCGCTAGACAGTGTTGTTATACACACTGGCTCTTGTGTGTGTCACATTCAATATGTCCTGTGTCTTTTCGTGCGCTATTGTCTCAGCTAGGAGAGATAATAAAAGTCATTAAGTCGGCACACTAATATGGCAAAAGAGCAGAACCATGGGCATGCCTTTTCGTCTTGTGGCGAGACACGTACGAAGTTCATGCCAGCACGATCGCATATGGGAATGACGCTTCTGGACGTAGACCACGATCAATTCGAAATTCGATAGGAATGCGAACTTCGACACTCTGCAAGCGGCGAGGTTCGCAGTCTCCTTGGGATGGTGACGACATAGAAACACTGACTGCTAGTTGAGTAAGCATTTCGCGATACATGCGAAACAATATCGCCTCCTGTGTTGCTTTACTCACACTTCCGCCTTTTAACTTTTCATTCACTTCATAAGTCTCTGGTCCCCTGCTGACTTCCATTCACTGTTTTCTTCAACGGTTGTAAATCAGCAGTTTTCACCACCAGGCACGTAGGGTGCATGACGCTTCTCCTTTAGGGTATGACGCGATAGCGTAATGGGTCAGTTAATGCCCATATATGCGGAATCGGTCATTCTCTAATTTGCATTCATAGACCCCTGGGAGTCCTCATACCACTCTTGGAGCAGTGGTGCAGCGGTTTAGCGATGCGCCACAGTCCTGAGATGACAGATGCTACTACCGCTGGAGATTGTGCGACCGAGGTTGCTCTTTCCGAGCGACCAATCATTAATTTAACTGACACCTCCCACTGTGGTCAGTTAGCTTACAGTCCGATGGGCAGGTTATGATGACGCCGCAAGGTCACGTGACCCCGGTGGCACACCCGGTTGCTTCTCCGGAGATCTTTAGCTCGCAGCACCGACGACGCCGGATTTTCAGCACAACGGGAGCTTCAACGCTATCGCGTTAACATTTTTTTTTTCTTTTTGCAGAGAGCCTCTTGGAAAGTTTCAGTGACGCTAGCTGCAGAAGAACGCCTTTGCACGTCAACGCGTGCCGCCAAACCCTTTTCGTTCAGTGCAGTCGTGCACTAGTGTGTCGAAAGTAAAAGCAAAGGATGCGGAACCTCTTCACTTACGTCTTCAGACGAGTATTACTTGATTAATATTGCTCAAATACAAGTTTACGGATATTTGGTTGGTTTGCTGCACGTAACGCAAACAACGTCTCGTGTCTGCGTACTTGGTGCGTGTCTTGCTTGTCTCTCCTTGTCTCTCCTTGTAAAGTTTTCTTACAGCATGAAATGAGTTACACTGTTTCAATTACCGAAAAATACTTTCTCAGGCGGGTAAACATTTGCTGCTTTCCGATACCATTCGCAAATGTCTAAACATAAATTTCCCCTCCCATCGATGTCCGATGACGCCTGACAGGTCGACACGCATTAGCTGCGAGTGACATTTCACACGGCCATAAACCTACGGTACAAAATATGCATGCTGTCGACTCATATTTTGTCTTCTCGCATGATGTTGCACACAGGCTGAATAACGGCATGAAGTGAAGCAACAGCAGTAAGAACGAGTGAACAGCGCGCTTGTTGCTGCTGCTGTGAATTAGCCGGGGAGGGGGGTGGGTGGGGGAGGGGGGGGGGGTTGGGGGGGGGGGGGGGGGGCTGCTAACGAACAACCTTGCCCCGAGCGTTTAACATCGGCGGCACATCCGCCCCGAAATCGGTGTTACGGCACGGGCGTTACGCTCGCCTGCACATCAGGGTTGTTTGCTCGGCTGCCGCAGCGGCGCCCACGCGGCTTGCCCCCCTCCCTCCCTCCCCCGAGCGCGTTCGCTTGCGGCTGCAGCTCACGTATCTCCAAACGGGAATGGACAACGCCACAGTGCATTTGGATCTGGCAGCAGTGCCACAGGTTCCCAGGCTGGATGATGGCGGCGGCAGATAAGAGCCGCGCGCGGGCTTCTCTAAGCAGTTATCCCGCATGTCTTTCGTAAGGCGCCGTGTTTTCGCAGGTGGCGCTGCAAGCGCGAGCCAGCACGCACACGCTTTCTAGCGTAGTCAGCTGTTTCGAGCACGCGCGCAGTGGAACGCGGTATCAGTGGCACGCCTCGGGTAACCGCAAAAGGGTATAGGTGGGAGAAATTTCATCCGAGTCTTGATGGCAGTTATCACAGAACTTTCGTCGCAATTACCGTGACACCTAAGATTATGTTCTCGGAGATGAAATGAACCGAAACGGTCACGGCGCCCGTTCACGATTGTTACGGGGTTCGAGGTGTTCATGAAAAAGACCGCACCACTTAGCGCGGTGCACTGAGGCGTTTCCGTGCATTAGAGAGTGGCTATTTCGTGTATTAAATGTAAGAGTGGAAGGTGCTGGCATCCGGCAGAACGGGTCGGCTACTCCGCATTGCTTTGATGCGCGGACGATGCACGAAGATGGCAGCGGACGTGACAGGCAGCGAAGCGGGAAACTATAATGTCTAGGGACTCGAGGCTTTCCAGTTAAGTGGCAGCAACGAACGCACTAAAAGAAACCCAAGCAATTTCCTGTACAGTCCGCACACTAAAAAAGAGCATCCTCCTTTCATGTTGTGTCTATGACCCTTGTTTTCTCTGAATTGCGTGGATCGCATAGTGCACGTGTGCCTTGGTTATTGCGCGCAGTGAAGCTTTCAAGCACGGCCACAACAGGATTGTAAAGTGTACGAACCAATATATGCAACAACCAGCAAAACGCCACCACGCAGTTAATGTTAATGGGAAAGGGAGGAAGGCGGGAACGAGAGAAGAAAGGGAAAAAGAGGTGTACGGTCAAAATTATTCTGGAGCCCTTCACTACCGTTGCTTACTACCGCTTTTTGTAGCCAGCCTGACTTCCGTTGGTGGACACACTTGGTCGGCGCCATCGAGGCCGCAGCGTCTGACATTTCTTCATCTTTCTTTCATTTTTTGGCGTAGTCGC